>NC_067148.1:35972731-36287216 GCF_903995435.1 Acomys russatus | reverse complement strand
AGGAGATTGCACTGAGAGGGGAGCCAGAGAGATAAGTCTATCTATCCGCCCCCTAAGAGTAACTAGAGATGACGTATGAGAGAGAACCACTAGTAGATAAAGTAAGAGAGCTAAAAATTATATCTAACTATACCTTATCTCACCCCCCCCCCCTCTCTCTCTCCCCCTCTCTCTCTCTCTCCCCCTCTCTCTCCCTCTCTCTCTCGTCTTCCTTGGATAGTCTCATAGCCAGGTCTTTGCGTTTAGGTTTACAGCCTTGTAGCTGGGTTAATGGTTGCAGGAGTGAAGTAGTTAGAGCACAAATTCATCTTTTCCCTCCTCTCTCCCTAAAATAAACTTTTGGCTAGAGAATAATTTTAAATAGTTTTGGTGCCTTTGCCAAAATTCAGTTAATATGTTCTATTTTACCTTTACTTGTGTGCGCATGCTTGTGTGTGCACGTGCGTACTTGCTTGTGTATGCCAGACAAGATGTCAGATTACCTTGGAGCTGACACATGATTGTGAATGGAATGACATGGGTGCTAAGAACTGAATTTTGGGCCTCAACAAAAGCAGCAAATGCTCTTATCTCTTAAGAGCTGAGCCATCTCTCCAGGCCTTTATCTTACCCTCAGGACACTGTGTATCTGTTAGGGAAGCTTTGTGTTTGTTTTGAAACCGGGTAGCCAAGTCTGACCCTCTTTCAACACTGTTTTGGCAATCCTGGGTCCATTTCTTTCCATATGCATTTTTCAGGCCATGAAAGTCAAAAGATAAGCGATTTTGCTTGGGCGTGTCTTCCATCTACAGATAAATTTGGGTAGAAATGACATCTTACCCATACTAAGACTTTCAATGCACTTTTAAGGGATCCTCTTAATTTTTCCTGGTGCTAGTATACTATTGCAATTATAACACTTTCATACATTTTATTAAATCTTCTGGTAATTATTCCATATTTTTATAAAAGCTAATGTTTGAAATTTCAATGACAAACTAGGCAGTGATTATATACAAAGATAATTGATTTTTAAATTAATTTTGTGTGTTTTATTCTGGACAAATTTGTTTCTTGGTTTTTAGTAAGAGTTTTCCATAGGCAGCATCATGGCACCTACCACTAAAGGCTATTTTCTTCTTCCTTCCCATTCTTCCCTCCTTTTGTGTCCTGGTTTGCTTCCGTGCAGTCTGTTTATCCTTGTCACATTTCTGGTCATAGAAGAAAAACACTCAACAACTTACCATCAGCCATGACCTTAACTGTGCACATTCCACACATCCTTTTATCAGATTTTGAAAGTTCTATTTTGTATTTCTAAGAATTATTACATTTTTTTTGTCATAAATAAATGTTTAATTTGGCTTGAATTTTCTCTTTCATACAGGGAAGTGATTCTTCAGGTTTATCTTTTAAATAATGTCTAGTGTTTATTGATCAGTTTTCTGAAGTTAAGCTAAAGCTTCACTCCAGAGGAACCACTATACTTGATCATGAGATATTATTCTTTATTGGGGGATTTATTTTTTTTTTAGATTAGTAAAGATTTGGGGGTTTACATTTATAAGAGATATC
Organism: Acomys russatus; assembly: GCF_903995435.1. Lineage (NCBI taxonomy): Eukaryota > Metazoa > Chordata > Mammalia > Rodentia > Muridae > Acomys > Acomys russatus. Next base: position 36,285,662 of record NC_067148.1, on the reverse strand, counting down.
AGTTTGCTTTTTAATTAAAAAATTACTTTTATCATTTTTATGGGCCACCTGATATGGGTGCTGAGACTCAAACCCCGATTCTCGTGAACAGCAGCCTCTACTCTTTACTGCTGAGCAGTCTCTGTTCCTCGCTGCTTTCTTATATTGTAATTTCTCTGGTTTTGGTACCAAGGTATGCCAGCCTCCTCTAATGACCTGAGAAGTTTTCCTTCCTGTAGTAGTTTTTATTTCTATAGCATTGGTATAATCTACTTGTTAAATAAATGATGGAATTTACTGATACAGCCACTTTGGGCTTAAGTTTCCTCTGGGGACAATTTTAAAACAACAAACTTATTTTGGTTAAATTCAAGCAGATATAAGCCTCTCAGATTTGCTCTGTCTTTTGGCCCTGTTGTATGTTTGTCCTCTAAGGAACGGACCGCTACCACAGACAATTTAAAATTCTAGCATGAGGTTCTTAACGCTCATCACCTCACTATCACCCTAGCTCTTTTTCTCACCACTGTGACCAAATATCAGACATACATAAGGAACGAGAATGAGGATTTGTTTGGGCTCTCATTGTTTTGGGGCATCATGGTAAGGAAGGGATGACCAGCGAGGGGCTGTGGGGATACTTCTGAGATTCTATGATGGAGGAGCTCATCTTGACGGGTCAAGAAGCAGAGGGAAACCAAAGCAAGACTGGGCTATAACCTTCAAGGTTTCCTTATTGGCCTCATCAGCCATCCAGGCCCTGGGTTCCAAAGGCTGCACAGTGTCCCCAAACAGTGCCACCATCTTAGGACAAGATCAGTTGGACAGATTAGCCTTTGGGGGAGACATAACATTCCAATTGTAATGGTGAACATCCCTTTTTAAAAATGTTTACAAGGCTCGAGTTTTTGAGTCTCATTTTTAAAAAGATTTATTTATTTATTATTATGTATACAATGTTCTGCCTGCATATACACTCACAGGCCAGAAGAGGGTATCAGATCACATTATGGATGATTGTGAGCCACCGTGTGGTTGCTGGGAATTGAACTCAGGACTTCTGGAAGGGCAGACAGTGCTCTTAACCTCTGAGCCATCTCTCCAGCCGTTTAGTCTCATTTTTATTCCTTTTATTGGTTGTTTAATGATTAGCTTAGCTCTCTGATGTAAAAGCAACATTTATTCTCCTGACTCAATTGTTATCTAGAAGGCTAACTGCCTCCTTCTGCTAACCTAGGCCTAGCCCTGGAAGATCCTGGCCTCTGTACAATTTATCCTAGGTCTAGAATGTTTTTGGCCTCTGAGTCTTACTGCTTAATAAGCTCACCCTCTTTTGTTCTTTCTTTGCTCTGGGCTGGTTGGTTCAACTCAGCTGTTCTGGCTCAAACTCCTCTCCCAGCTGACTTATTTAATCTGGCTTCTCTCTCAGCCTGGAATTGCTCTGCTTGGCCTCAAACTAACTCAGCTTTAATCTGCTCTAATCTTCTGGCTTCTTCTCGTTCTCTGGCTCCTGGCTTGTTCCATCTTCACCTGAGTTCTCTCTCTCTGCAACCCATCTCTCTATTTCTCTCCTAGTAAAACTGCCTCCTCTCTGTGAAATTGCCTCTTAAGTAGCTTCCCTTTCCTCTCTCTTCTAGTGAGAGTTGGGCGTATCCTATTTTGCCAAATCTGTGATTCATCACCATTTCTACCACTCAATTAGGCATCACTTTCAACCATGGGTGCTTCCTTCTACAAACTAACTTTACCTTTGTTTGGGATTAAAGGCATGTACCACCATGCCTGGATCTAAGCTTTTCTTTACCTGATACTTGCTCTATACTAGACTGGCTTTGGACGCAGATCCTGTTTGCTTCTGTCTCCTGAATTCAAGTCATGTTTGCATTCTAGCCAGGTCACATAGACCTAGAAAATCTTTGGGTGTGATCTCTTGCCAGAACAGCCATGTTCTGAATTAACATTCTTCTACATTCTGACTCTTAAAATACAGTTTTCAGATCATTAGAAATCAGAATTGATTGACTCCGTTTAGGACTTGGTGACCCGGAAACCCTGGGGACTTACAGTAGTATGTTCCAGTATCATCACCAATCCTTTGTGCTGCAGCTGGCATATGCTTTAGTTCTATTCCGTGTTTGAACTTGCGAATTTAACAACTTTATTATTATTATTTTGCCTTTAAACAGCAGGTCCCCCTCTAAAGACTAACTTAAGAATGGGAATAAGTTATGTATGGTTATTCAGATGTTTCCCATTTCTGACATCCTGCCTTCTTTAGCGTGGTTCCAAATGAGAGCGTCATTTCCTCTCTGCCTGGGAGTTTCTTTTAGTACTTTTTAAATTTTTATTTTCCTGAGAAATATTATTTTTGAAATATAGTTTTTTTTGTTTATATGCTTTTGGCTGGTTGATATGCTTTTGTTTAAGCATGTAAAGTTCAGTTCTATTATATTTTGGGCTTTTAAGTGTTTAAGTGACAAATGTGGCCATTCTCTCCTTTTTTAAAATAGATGTAGTTAGTCTTTTGTTTTTGTTTTTGTTTTACAAACATTACCTTTCTTCCCTTTTCCTGCTGGGTTCCTTTGATTATGCATCTTCCGCATTATATTGCATTATTTCATGCTTAACCTGCTTGGGTTTGTTTTAGCTTCTTGAACATGTGAGTTTATAATTATGAAGAAATTATGAACAATTAGCTGTTCAACAATTCTTTTGCTCATACTCCACTTTCTTCCTTCTGTGTGTGGCTTCAGTTACACCATGGCTCTCGTGGGTCATTACTTCTCCTTTTACATATTTGCTCCTTTTGGGGGGAACTTCACTTTGGAAATTGTTTATTAGGCCTCCCAGTTCATAAGACGCTCATCTGGTATGTCTAATATTGTGCTTACGCACCTAGTATATTTCTTATTTCGGACTGTATGTTTTGTCTGGAGAAATTCACTTGATTATCTTTCCTCTTTCCACATCTTGTGATGTGATGAATGTTTTCCTTTGCTCTCTTTGTTTTCATTAGTTCTCATCCATGGCTCTTGGCTCATTACACCCATAGCCCTTGTGACTAGCATGATGCTCCGATGCTTTTGGCCTCAGAAGGAGATTTCAGCAAGTAAATCAATCCCGTGTGTGTGTGTGTGTGTGTGTGTGTGTGTGTGTGTTGTTTCTCAAATTTTCTCTCCCTGTTCCTCTCCCTGTTTGTCCCCTCTTTCTTCCTCTTGTTCATTTTTCTTCCCAAGGAAGGCCACAAACACCACAAGGTGGGTCAGAGAAACTAAAAATATACTCTAGTCACCCCCCCCCCCTTTTCTATCTTGGACCTTGCTATAATGATATTCTCTGATGATAAGACCCCTATTTCAGAAGTGTTCCTGCCCTAGCCCCAGAGGAAGGAGCAGTGCACAGAGAGAGTGCTATGGTTAGTTTTAACTGTCAACCTGACAAAAGAATCACTTCAGAAGGGAGTCTTCATTGAGAGAATACCTAGATCAGTCTGGCCAGTAGGTGTGTCTGCGAGGGAGGGTCTTGTTACTTGATCCAGCCCAATGTGGGTAGCACCATTCCCTGGGCAGGGGGTCTTGGCTGTATAAAAGTGGAGGGAGCTGTCGGCATGAGAATAAGTAAGCAGGCAACATGAGCTTGTTTGTTTCCCTCTGCTCTTGACTATAGATGGATTGTGATCCGTTGTCTCTAGCTCCTGCCTTTGTGTTGCCCCTGCAATGATAGACTGTAGTCTGTTATTGTAAATTGAACAAACTATTCCCCCCTCTATGTTGCTTTTAGTCAAGATGTTTTATCACAGCTACATTAAAAAAAAAAAAAAAAAGCATAACATAGGCCAAGAAAAATCTGGATAAGCTTTCAGGTTACTCCACTCAGTCTGCTAGCAATTGTATAGTAACTTCTTCATAAAACTCTAAAAGGTCAGGGCTCAGGCAGCTATGGGGTAGCTGAGCATGTGGAGGCTGTATAAAAGGGGCTCACACACAGAAACCCTGTGCTCTTCCCTTATAGCTCATCCCAAGCATCCATTCACCTCTATCCCTTGTAACATCCTTTATCCTAAGCTAGGGACATGTTTCTCCAAGCCTAATAAGTAGAGGCAGTGAGAACCTTGATTTGTAGACAGTGCGTTAAAAAACATGGGTAAGACATCTAACATATACAAATTAACAATAAAAGGCCACTCAGTCTTATCAAAGGCAAAAATGTACACACTTTGCAAAAGAATACAAGCAAATGGCCAAGAAGCACAGGGAAAGATTCTCAAACAATCTTCACGTTAAAATAATAGCATGCCATAGTGGGCCGTCCAAATAGAGAGGCTATACTTTAAAAGGCAGGACATAGTACATTTTGGTACAAACATACACAAGCTGAAATGCCTGTGAGTTTCTTAGACGTCTCCTTATCCAGTGTCTCTGGAAAATTGTTTAGCAGTTTCTTCTAAGATTAAAATCTCATCACATGTGGTAATTCCACTTCTGGGTGTTTCCTAAAGAAAACCGAGATGGCAAGCACAGCTAAGACTTATTTTATTGTTCTAGAAACTGAGCATTTTGTTAAGATGCTCTAAGAGGAACGTATTTCCACCAAGGTTCTAGAGCCATGTCTGTGTCAAAAATCTTTATCTATCAGGGTTTAAAAAAAAATAGAGCCAATGGATTCCTACCCTCCCTCCCTCTCCCTGTCTGTCTGTCTTTTATTGTCTTTTTGCCTCGATCATGTCTGTCTGTCTTTACTTCTGCCTCTGTCTCTTTTAAGGAAGTGGCTCATAGGATTGTTTTTATTAATTATTGCCTACTTGATTATGAGGAGAAGTTCCCATAATTCACAGGGTTCCAGATGTCTTTAATGTTGATTACTGTGGAGTAAGGGCAGAAGAAAAACTATGGGTTTTTTTTTTAGACAGTTATATGTTCATGCTTTTAGTTTAAAAATTTAGTTAATCTCACTTATTACCATGTTAACATAGTTATCTACTAATTTATAATTTCTGTCATTCAGATTTATTCTTACCCATTTGTATTTTTCCTAGTTGTGAGTTAAATTTTTCTTGTTTCAATGTGAGACTAAATCATTGTGTGTCTGGAGCTTGTCAAATCATTTATAGCATTACTCCCTGGAATAGATACTGGTTGTATTACTTATAGATAAGATTGTATGCCAAAATATTTATTTTAATTAATTCATTAATTGGAGATAGGGTCCTTCTATGTTAATCAGGTGTGTTCCTGAATTCTTGTGCTCACATGATCTGGCCTCATCTTTCTTCAGAGCTGGAGTTAAAGGTATATACCACTATGCCTAACTTAAAATAAAATAAAATAAATTGGCTAGAAGTGGTGGCACATGCCTTTAATTTTAGTTCTTGGGAAGCAGAGACAGACAAATGTATGTGAATTCAAGGGTAATCTGGTCTACAGAGTAAGTTCCAGGCAACCTGGTCTACAAAGTGAGTTCTAGGCAACCTGGTCTACAAAGTGAGTTCTAGGCAACCTGGTCTACAGAGTGAGTTCTAGGCTAGCCAGGGCTTTATAGTGAGCCCCTCCCCCCAGAAAAAATTAATCATGGCTGGAGAGGTTGCTTTCTGGAGGACTGGAGTTTGGTTTCTAGCACCTGCAACCTGTAACACCAGTTCTAGGGAGTCTGACATCTCCCGTGGCCTCTGAGGGCACCAAACTCACTTGTAAAGACACACTCACACATGAACACACACATAGACACATAATTAAGAACAAATCTCTTAAGACAATTTATGCTTTGTGAAGACAGATTTAAGATAATGTACTTAGGGGTCATCTCTGCATACCTGGCTCTCTAGGTTTGATGGAAACAAAAGGTCACCTACCTTTTCCTCTGCTTTAACAACAAAGAAATAGGGAGGCTCTCTCTCTCTTAAAAATAAATTCTTATAGTTCTTGCTTTCTGATCTTTCCCCTCTAAGGAAGCCAGATTTACTTTTAATCTGTCTTTTAATTTTCATCAAAGGTTTTGCAGAGAAGTTTGGATATGATTCTGAATGAGATGAAGATTTTTTTCCTAGCTTAATAACTTATTAGGCTAGAAAGGACATTTGGCCCAAGAAAGAAAACTTAAAATGGCAGGTTGGCATGTACATCCAAAAGGCATGGTTGTAGCTATAGGTCTTTGGACAGTGATGGTATGAAATTAGGATAATGAGCTTCAGGATAGACAGACCCTAGATGTCAGTGTCACTCTCTAGACTGTTGATGTTGCTTATGCAGAGCTCTGCAGGTTGAATGATCCACGTGTCCATATTACAAGAATGAACACACTGACATTAGTGAAAACGTGTATTTGAAGAGCTTGAGAGCAGCTGGAAACCAGGTGAGATTTCATAAAGTTAAGATGAATGAAATGAATCTGCAGTGATGTAATCTCATGGAGATGCAGAGAAGACCAGAGGCAAATTGAGGAGTTAGTGCTGGTGGATGCAGCCTGTTGAAAGAGAGTGAGATGAAGCTGTGGAGGGAATTCCCAAGGCTTCAGCTTGGACGATGTGGCCAATGGTCACCATAGCAGAGCTGGAGAGCCCATGGCAATCAGTGTAAAGAGAGAGGTAGGGCGCCCAGTACCAAATGAAGACTGTGTAAGCTGGCTGTGGAGACAGATGAATATGGATTTTGGAAGATAGACAGGTTATTATAATTCAAAATAATAACAAGCAAGTTTCTAACAGATGAGTCTGTTTTCCCAAGGCAGAGTTGTGAAAGTGTGTGGCCCTGGGCAGTGTATTAGAAGACTGTCAAATCAACAGTAGCTTCCTGGGATGCTTGTAGGACCAAGAGCCACAGTTTTCCCTCCCCCTTCTCCTTTCAGTCCCTCCCTCTCACCTCAACCTCTCTGCCATTCATCCATCCATCCTCCCTTTCTCCTCAGAAAAGGGGATATCTCCTATGGATATCAACCTACCTTGGCATATAAAGTTGCAGTAGTACTAGAAACATCTCTTCCTATTGTGTCTAGGCAAGTAGTCCATTTAGGTATGGGACGGACAGGGATCCAAAGGTAGGCCACAGAGTCAGGTTAGGTTAATTGATTCTGTATATTTTCTTGTGGTATCCTTGACCTTTCTAGGTCCTTCAATCCTTTGTCCCTCTCTTTCATAGAATTTCCCCAAGCTCCACCTAATGTTTGGCTGTGGGTCTCTGCATCTGTTTCCATTTGTTGCTGGATGAAACCTCTCAGATGACAGTTAGGTTGGGCACCTCTCTGGAAGAATAGCAGAATATCATTAATAGTGTGAGAGGTAGGCTCTTTCTCATGGCATGGGTCTCAAGCTGGGCCAGTCGTTAGTTGTCCATACCCTCAATTTCTGTTGTATGTTTACCTCTGAACATCTTGTTGGTAGGAAAAATTGTAGGTCTAAGGTGTAGTGGCTGGGTGGGTGTCTAAACCCTCCATTGGGAATCTTCTCTGGTTACAGAAGATCAGGTTCCACAGCCCCCATTGCTAGGAGACTTAGCTAGGGTCACCCTCATAGATTCTTGGGAGTTTCCCTTGTCCTAGGTTTCTAGCTCATCCCAGAGATGCTCCCGCACCATTCCAGTTCTTTCTCCCTGTACTCTCTCCCTCTCTCCTGCTCCCCCCCTGCTCCCCACCCCCACCCAGTATCCTCCTTCCACCTACCCCCAGTGTCTACTCTAATTCCCCTTTTCAGTGAGATTCAAGCATCCTCCCTTGGGTGGGTCTTCCTTGTTACTTAGCTTCTTTGGATCTGTGGATTGTAACATGGTTATCCTGTACTTTATGACTAATATTCACTTATAAGTGAGCACATGCAATGTTTGTCTTTCTGGATCTGGGTTACTTCACCCGGGATTATCCTTTCTAGTTCCATCCATTTACCTGTGAATTTCATGGTATCATTGTTTTTAATAGTTGAGTGACATTCTATTGGGTAAATGTGCCACATTTTCTTTATCCATTCTTTGATTGAGGGACATCTATGCTGTTTCCAGTTTCTGCCTATTACTAATGAAGCTGCCATGAACAGCTTCATGGTATATTCCCAGAAGTAGTATAGCTGAGTCTTGAGGTAGAACTATCCCCATTTTTCAGAGAAACTTCCAGATTGGTTTCCACAGTGATGGTACAAGTTTGCATTCCCACCAGCAATAGAGGAGTGTTCCCCTTGGTCCACATCCTTAACAGCATGCACTGTCACTTGGGTTTTTGATCTTGACCATTTTGACAGGTATATGATGAAATCTCATAGTTGTTTTGATGTGTATTTCTCTGATGACTAAGGATGTTGAACATTTCTTTAAGTGCTTCTCAGGCATTAGAGATTCCTCTGTTGAGAATTCTCTATTTAGATCTGTATCCCATTTTTTTAATTGGATTATTTGGCTTGTTGATGTTTAGTTTCTTGAGTTTTTTTAAATATATTTTGGATATGTCAGATGTAGGGTTGATAAAGATCTTTTCCCATTCTGTAGCCTTCCACTTTGTCCCTTTTAATGGTGTCTGCCTTGCAGAAGCTTTTCAGTTTCATAAGGTCCCATTTATTAATTGTTGATCTTAGTGCTTGAGTTGTTGGTGTTCTGTCCAAGAAGTTGTCTCCTTTGCAGTTGTATTCAAGGTTATTCCCCAATTTCTCTTTTATCAGATTTAGTACATCCTGATACTTTGACTTCTTTCTTTCCAATCGTATCTCCTTGATCTCCTTTAGTTGTTTTATTGCTCTAGCTAGAACTTCCAGTACTATATTGAAAAGATATGAAAAGATTGAACAGCCTTGTTTTTGTCCCTAATTTTAGTAGAATTGGCTATTGTCTTCCTGTATATTGCCTTTACTGTATGTACCTTGTATCCCTAATCTCTTCAAGACTTTTATCATAAAGGGGTATTACATTTTGTCAAAGGGCTTTTCAGCATCTAATGAGATGATCATGTGGTTTTTCTCTTTCAGTTTCTTTATATGGCGGATTACATTGATGGATTTTCATATGTTGAGCCATTCCTGCATCTCTGATATGAAGCCTACTTGATCATGGTAGATAATGTTTTTTGTTTTTGTTTTTGTTTTTGCTTTTGTTTTGTTTTTTGTTTGTTTGTTTTGATTTTTCGAGACAAGGTCTCTCTGTGTTACCCTTGGCTGTCCTGGACTCACTTTGTAGACCAGGCTGGCCTCGAACTCTGCCTACCTCTGCCTCCCGAGTGCTGGGATTACAGGCATGCGCCTCCACACCCAGCTTAGATAATGTTTTTGATGTGTTCTTGGATTTGGTTTGTGAGTACATTGTTGAGTATTTTTGCATCAATGCTAATTAAGGAAGATTGGTCTGAAATTTTCTTTCTTTGTTGAGTCTTTGTGTGGTTTAGGTATCAGGGTGACAGTGACCTCATAAATAAATTTGGCAATGTTTCTTCTGTTTCTTTTTGTGGAATAATTTAAGGAGTATTGATATTAGCTCTTTGTTGAAAGTCTGGTAGAATTCTGTACCAAAACCATCTGGCCCTGGGCTTTTTTTCGGTTGGGAGATTTTTAATGACTGCATCTATTTCCTTAGAAGTTATAGGCCCATTTAAATGGTTTACCTGATCTTGACTTAACTTTAGTAAGTGGCATTTATCAAGAAAATTGTCCATTTTATTTAGATTTTCTAATTTCATATAATATGAGTTTTGGAAGTAAGACCTAATGATTCTTTGGGTTTCCTCAGTGTCTGTTGTTATTTTTCCCTTTTCATTTCTGATTTTGTTAATTTGGATATTATTTATCTGCCTTTTAGTTAGTTTTAAGGCTAAGGGTATGACTATCTTATTGATTTCCTCAAAGAACCAATTATTGCTTTCATTGATTCTTTAAATTGTTCTCTTTGTTTCTAATTTATTGATTTCATCCCTGAGTTTGATTATTTCTTGCCATCTACTCCTCTTGGGTGTGTTTACTTCTTTTTGCTCTTGAGCTTTCAGGTGTGCTTTTAGGTTGCTAGTATGAAATTTCCCTAATTTCTTTATGAAGGTACTTAGTGTTATGCACTTTCTTCTTGGCACTGTTTTTATTGTGTCCTATAAGTTTGGGTTTGTTGTGCTTTCATTTTCATGCAATTCTATAAAGCCTTTAACTTCTTTCTTTCTTTATTCTCTGACCCAGTGGTCATTGAGTAGAGTTGAAGAGTATCCATTGATTTGTAGGCTTTCTGTTGTTTCTGTTGTTATTGAAGCCCAGCTTTAATCCCTGGTGTTCTGATAGCATACAGGGGGTTATTTCTTTTTTCTTTTCTTTTCTTTTTTTTGGTATATGTTGAGACTTGGTTTGCATACAAGTATATGGCCACTTTGGAGAAAGTTACGTGAGGTGCTGAGAAAAAAGTATATTCTTTTGTGTTTGGGTGAAATGTTCTATAGATATTTCTTAGGTTCATTTGATTCATAACAACTGCTAGTTTCATTATTTCTCTGTTCAGTTTCTGTTTGGATGACCTGTCCATTGATGAGAGTGGTATATTGAAGTCTCCCATTATTAATATATGTGGCTTATTGTGTAATTTAAGTTTAGTAATGTTTCTTTTGCAAATATGAGTGCCCTTGCATTTTAGGCATAGATATTCAGAACTGAAATATTGTCTTGGTGGGTTTTTTCTTTGATGAAAATGGAGTGTCCTTCCTCATCTCTTTGAATTAATTTTGGTTGAAAGTCTATTTTATTAGCTATTAGAATGGTGACTCCAGATTGCTTCTTGGGTCCATTTTCCTGGAAAGTCTCTTTCCAGCCCTTTACTCTGAGGTAATGTCTATCTTTGTTGTTGAAATGTGTTTCTTATATGTAGCAGAATGATGGATCCTGTTTTTGCATCCATTTTGTTAGCCTATGTCTTTTTATTGTGGAATAGAGTTCATTAATGTTGAGAGTTATTAAGACCAATGATTGTTACTTCCTATTATTTTGATGGTGGTGGTGGTTTGTGTGTGTGTGTGTGTGTGTGTGTGTGTGTGTATGTGTGTGTGTGCACGTGTGTGTTTCCCTTCTTTAGGCTTTCTGTTGTGAAATTATTCATTTCCTATGTTTTCTTGGGGGTAGTTAACTTCCTTGAGTTGAAGTATTATTTCTAGTATTTTCTGTAGGGCTGGATTTGTAGGCAGATATTATTTAAATTTGGTTTTGTCATGAAATATCTTGTTTTCTCCCTTCATGGTGAATGAAAGTTTTGCCGGATACAATAGTCTAGGCTGGCATCTATGATCTCTTAGAGACTGCAAGACATCTGCCCAGGCCCTTCTAGATTTTAGAGTCTCTGTTGAAAAGTCAGCTGTAATTCTGATAGGTCTGCCTTTATATGTTATTTGCCCTTTTCCCCCTTGTAGCTCTTAATATTCTTTCTTTGTTCTGTACATTTAATGTTTTGATTATTATATGGTGTGAGGATTTTCTTTTCTGGTCCAACCTATTTGGTGTTCTTTATGCTTCCTGTATGCATTATGCATCTCTTTTTTAGGTTAGGGAATTTTTTTCTATGATTTTGTTGAAAAAAATTCTGGGCCATTGAGCTGTGAATCTTCTACTTCTATTATTCTTAGGTTTGGTTTTTTTCATAGGGTTCCAGATTTCCTGGATGTTTTCTGTCAGGAACCTTTTAAAGTTAACATTTTATTTGACTAATGTATTGATTTCTTCAATAGTATCTTCTACACCTGAGATTCTCTCCTTCATCTCTTGTAGTCTGTTTGTGATGCTTGTGTTTATGGCTCCTTTTCTCTTACCAAGGCTTTCCTTCTCCAGAATTCCCTAAATTTGTGTGTCTTTATGGCTTCTCTTTCCATTTTCAGGTCTTGAGCAGTTTTATTCACTTTCTTCACCTGTTTGACTATATTTTCCTGTATTTCTTTAAGGGATTTATTAATTTCCTCTTTAAAGGCCTCTGTTATCTTCATTAGATTGGATTTAAGGTCATTTTCTTGCTTTTCAGATGTGTTAGGATATCCAGGGCTGTGTGTAGCAGGATATCTGGAGTCTGGTGTTGCTGTATTGCCATAACTGTTCTTGGTTGTGTTCTTAAGCTAGCCATTAGCCATTTGAGTTTTGCAGTTATTATAGGTTGAGATGCTGATATCTGAATTTATCTTTGTTGGCCTGGGATCCTTAGTGCTGGCAGGCCTCCAAGAACACAGGCCATGTTGTGGGTTAGAATATGAAGTCCAAGGGGTGGGGTGCAGTTTAAGGGTGATAGATGTGGTTGGGGGAATATGGCAGGGTAGGGATTGGGGCCAGATCTTACCTGGTTGTCCCTGGTGATGGCAGGCCTCAAGGAAGGCAGAATTGTAGGGTGGGAAATGGGGTGCCATAATTATCATAATTATCTGTAACTCGAGTCCCAGGGTTTCTAATGCCTTCTTAAACTGACTTCTACATACCACGTATATATACAATATATTCCATACCAATACTGTGTGTGTGTGTTATGCTAATGACCAGAAACCCTCTGATATGAAAGCTATTGATGGAGTACAAGTGAGCACAGTGTTAGTTTTGGCTCTCCTAATATCAGTGACTGATTCCCCTGACCCCCAGCCTGGTATGCTTTAGAGAGTTTAAGAAAAATAGGGATTATATGTTACTACAAAACAATTTAAAGGCAGCTATGTATAAACTATGCTCAGATCTCAACACATATTGGACTTATAAAAGATATGGAAAGTAAGTGTCTGGAGAGATGACACAGTGAGAGTGGTTAAGAGTGCTTTTTGTCTTTGCAGAAGAGCTGGGCTCAGTTCCCAGCACTCACATGGTGGCTCATGATTATTTGTAACTCCAGTTCTAGGGCTTCTAATGCCTTCGTAAACTGCCTTCCATGGGCACTGGGCTCACACACATAAAGTAAATAAATATAAAAAATAGTTTTAAAAATATGTAAAATAGCTAATATAATTAAACACATCCAATACCTACACAAAGTATTTTCATAGATCAATTCATGTCGTCTTCCCAAGGGTTCTGCCTAAGGCAGAGACTATCATCGTCCCAATCCATAGACAGAGGGATTGAAGCTCAGTGGTCCTTAGGTCATCACCTGGTAAAAGTAAGAGATGAGACTCAAACTCATGCACATGGCCACAGACTTGGACATTATAATGCAGAAGAAAAGCAGAAGCAAGGAGGCCACAGCACAAGAGTAAAGTTAAACTACAGGGAAAATGCTTCACATAAAATATCTTTGACTAACAGGGAACCACACAAGTAGCAGAGGTCCAAAATAACTATGATGGCACTGCAAACTAGATTGTTATCCAAATCTTATGTGCTGTGAGTGTTTCAATGCACTCATCAGCATTCACTCAAGATTTACCTGAGGGACACGGACACACACACACACACACACACACACACACACACACACACACGCACACACACACACACACACACACACACATATCAGGAAGCAGGGGGCCACAAGATACAATTAGACAATTGAGAGTAAAAACATGGATGTCAAATAAAGATGAAAAATAAAGAGCATAAGATGGAAAGTAAAAAGGCATGAGGAAAATTGTGAGGTCTCTTAAAGTGTTCTGATAAGAAAAGAAATTGAGGGTTTGCTGCTACCAGAATGCATCTGCAGGAGGAGGGGTAGGGGTGGGTAGGGCTGAGAGCTACTGGGGATGTCTTATTCCTAGATCCTATGGGATCATTGCCAGCTGCTGCAAAGGTTCCCTGGAGGGAAAATCAGCTGTTGTTAAAGACTTTTAATGAAATTCGGTAAGAGGGGATAACAGCAAAGTCTCCAGGAAAATGAATATTGCCTATGTTATTTAAATAAATAAATAAATAATTTTTTAAAAACCCCTACGGGCCTTTTTCACCATGTTGGTCTTAAAATGTACAATTTTTGTAAGCACTTATTGTTCTCAAATGAAGAAAGCTAGCTGGCTGGCTGAGTGAGACACAGGCTCAGTGGAGCAATAAGTGAATGGGGGAGGCCCAGCTGTTTGGAGACCTGCTCCAGAGAACTGGAGAAGAGCTGCCCAGGCACTGGCTTACCTATATATAGCCTTTATACAGTTGGATGAAGAAGTCTACCCCCAGGGATGGCAGGAACCACTGTGAAGATGCTGAGTAAATGTCTGTTTAAGAAGGAAATTGGAGTCAGCCCAGCTGAAGGCTAAGTGCCTAGTATGGTCAGAATCACTTTGCAGAGGCAATTGTTAGGTGTCCAGTGATGTGGGTGGTCACACAATAAAGGCTAAGAAAAGCAATCAGCAGCTCTGCCTCCAAGATCAACAGAGTTGCATTCAATATAGTTCCACCCAGAGAAGGCCAGGGAAGGTTACATTTTATAGCTGGAAGATATGAAGATGTAAGGAAGGCCTGTGGAGGATCTCTGCAGGTTTGCAAAGAACCAAGGAGAGCAGAGAACAGAGGGTTCTTGGTACATGAGCCCGATGCTGACAGGGTATGTGGCTCCTTTGTTGGAATTTTTTAGCCAGAAGATAGGGGAAGGATATTGGCATGGCACAGACAATGCAATCCTAATCTCATGGTAGCTGGGATTGCCCGCTCTGGGCCTCCACTATGACTCTCAGCAGTCAAACATGGATTAGGGAAGGACTCTTGGGGTCCTATCTCTCCTTGCTATTAGTTATTGGTGGATTCTGGAAGAGAGGAGCAGCCATTGTCTATAGTTGAGTATCCACTGGTGAGTCCATCAGGCTCCACTGGAAGGTTCTGTGTCAATCATCACATAGCTAGTTTAAACCCACAGACTCACAACCAAACAAGAAGGCAAGGCTGTGAGGAAGAGAGCCTATAGGGAAGGATGGGCATTGGGAGGGGTGAGAGAGGGATGATGGTGTGGGTCAAGTGAGAGTAGCCATAGAGCAATGTATACATGTTTGAAATTAGCAAACGATAGACTTAACAAATGTTAAAAATGGGCTGAAGGCATGGCTCAGCGGTTAAGAGCATTAGTCTGCTCTTCCTGAGGTTCTGAGTTCGAGTCCCAGCAACCCCATGATGGCTCACAACAGTCTATACCATCTAATACTCTCTTCTGGCATGCAGGTGTGCATGCAGATAGAGCACTCATACACAGTAAATAAATAAATACAATCTTTTTTAAAAGTTGAAAGTATAAGGGATAATCTGATCCAAAGGCAGTTGATATCCATTTTCCCCAAGGATTGAAGATGTTTTTGTTTAGAACAATGACTTAAAATTCTAATAATCTCCTAATTGAAGGATGATAAGTAGGGGATACTTAACCTGTTGGAAAATGATATTTGTAATTTCATACCTGTCATCCTCAATATTTGATGTGGTGTTGTGGACCAGTAAGTGGTTCATAAATGTCTGCACAAATAAATATACATTTGAATGTAAGTTGTCTTACCTGTTAGTACAGAGAAACACATTACAACCTGACAGGTGTTATTTTTGTTTAAAAAAAAAAACAAAAACAAAGGAGAAGGTGAATTAGAACTTAAAGCCTGCTTATATATTTAAAAAATGAAAATGGAACAGCTTGAGTATACAGAATGATCAGGATAATTATTTAGTAAAGACAGACACCGGGGTGAACTTAGTCAAAGCCAAAAGTTGAACCACATACCTGTTTTTGTTGTTGTTGTTACTTTGAATTTGAAGATATTTCTCAGGACAGTCTTAAAGTGTTTCCGTTTCTGCATAAATTAAAAAGTATGAGGTGGAGCGTCCATCATCTCCTGCCTTGCTGCACCTTGCCTCGGTTGTACTCCTCTGTGAAAGCTAGATGTAGCGTTGCCAGCCTGAGTGACTGAGGGTTTGGCTTATAGGATATTTGGGTTTCTCTCTCCCCCCCCCCCTCTCTCTCCCCCTGCTTCCCTCCCTCCCTCCCTCTCTCTCTTTCTCTCTCTCTCTCTCTCTCTCATCCCTCCCTCCCTCCCTCTCTCTCTTTCCTCCCTCCTTCCCTCTCTCTCTCTCCCCTTCCTCTCTCTCTCCCTCCTCCTCCTGTCTCTCTTGGATCATGACGGCTATATCATCTCTACTCTCTCGGCCTCCTTAGGTGCCTTGCTGTAGAAGCCAGGGTGGCTAAGGTGGCTCCTCCCATCTCTCTGGGGATTGGATCTCTTTCTCCAGCAGCTCTGACCATATTCCTGCATTGTCCATCTAAGCCTCCCCGTGAACCATTTCTTTATTTCATCTTACTTTTTAAGCATGTGTGTGTGTGTGTGTGTGTGTGTGTGTGTGTGTGTGTGTGTGTGTGTAAGAGAGAGAGAGAGAGAGAGAGAGAGAGATCATGTAGTACATGTAGAGCATGGAGGACAGAGACATTTCTTAAATCTCTTGAGTAATTTCTTGGCTTTGTTCACTTTTTTGTTCTGATATTTATTCTTTGAGAATTTTATACACTATATTTCTTAACATAGATCTATCTCCACCCCCTAGATCACCTAACTTCATCTTTTTTCTCTCTCTTAAGAACTAATGCAAAACAAAAGACAACCCCCCCCCGACAACCCCCTCCCCCCGTCGCCACCACCAACCAACACCACACACAAATCTAAACAAGGACACTGTTTTGTATTGAACAGTTACTCCTGAGCATCGGGCCTGCTGTGGCATGTGAATATACCCGGTGTCTCTTCATTGAAGAAAACTGATTTTCTCTCTTGGCAGCTATGAGTTCCTAGTAGCTTCGTGGAAGGGGTGTCCACTTCCCCTGCTTCATTCTGGTATTTCGTCTGGCTTGAGCTTGTGCAGGTCTTGCGTAAGCTGTCATAGCATCGCTGCGTGCATATGCTTATCTTTCCCATTGTGTTTGGAAAACGCTGTTTTCTTGAATCATCTGACTCTTGTCTTCTTTCCATATCCTCTTCCATATACTCCTGACCTTTGAGGGGAGAAGCATAATTAAGACATCACACTAGGGTTGAGCTCTGTATGTTGCTCAGCTGTGAGTCTCTGTTAATCACCATCTACTTCAAGAAGGAGCACCTATGCTAAGGGTTTAGTAGTGCACTGATCTGTGGGCATTGCGATATGGCATTGGGTGTCATTTTATTGCTATGTTCCTTCAGCAGAATAATAGTGGTAGGCTTTCCTCCAGGGCACATAGCCTATCTAGTCTCAGATTTGGGATAGCAGCATGAGGTATGAATTCTATTTCATAGAACAGAAGTTAAGTCCAGTAAAAAAAGTATTTGGTTACTCCTATAACACTGTGCCACTATTGCACCAATGGGTATGCTTACAGACAAGTTATTATTTTAACACATAGCGTTCACAGCTGGGTGAGACTGATGGGTGACATATGCTATCTAGTTAGGATATTGTCTTTCCCATTATATGGTAGCTTCATTTAAACTCTTCTTGTATATGTATATATTGTACAAAAAAACCTATAGTAGTTGGTTTCCATATGGCTTTGGGACAGAGTATCTATTTGGTCTGTTACTTGTTGAGGCAGGGCAGGGTGGCCAGAGAGCCTCATGGATCTACCCAACTCTCCTTCCCCAGTGCTGGGATTACAAGCAGAGCTAGGAAGCCTGGATTTTAAAACGTGACTTCCAGGGATCAAACTCAGGTTCTTATGTTTGTGTGCAAGAACTTTGCTGACAGCTGTCTCTTCAGCTCACTCTGTGAGACGTGTCCGATGACTAGGTTCCACTTGCTGCATCTCTGAGCCTGACCTGTATGGATCCTACTGACTCTCCTCGAAAGTCCTGTCACCCTGCCTCTGCCATCCACTCCTTCAAATGGATGACAACCCAGCTCAAAGTAGAGTTCTCTTGACTGACTAGCATTTCTTTCCTGGTGATATACCATGCCTCTCCCTACATCAACGCCTCTCCCTACATAATTTCTGGAGTGCCCTCAAGCCATCTAACAGCAAGTCAGACTTATTTTAATTTTCCAGAAATTGAGAATTTTTCAAAGACACTGTAAGAGGACCATCTTTTCAATAACACTCTAGAGCTATGCCAGCGTCAAAAGCTGTACAGTCAGAATTTCTCAGAAAACATAATCGATAAGGAATAGTCATTAATTCTCTCTCTTCTCTCTTTATTTTTCCTTCCCATTCCTCTTGTTTCCAACTCTATCTACATCTCTACCTCTATCCTTTAAAGAATTGGCTCACAAGATTATGTGGTTATGAGACCTTAAGAACAAACTTCAAGTCTGAAGGGAGGCCATGCATATAATGGAAGCCAGTTGATAACTCAGGTAAAATACATTCATCTTCCACATTCCATAGGATGGCTTCTGGGAAGTATCCTGAAGGGGAACGGCTTAAAATCAGATACCAGAGAACACATTGTGAAAAAATGGTTCTTTGCTAAGAAAGTATTTTGGAAAATATATTCTCTTAGGCCCCCAAATCTGGCTCAAGCTTGATATGAAGTATACTATAGACAGAATTTTAAAAATCTAACCAATGGAGAGTGGGAGATATAAGCAAAGTTTAAGATATAAAAATTATTTGGTTGGAGGGATTATAAGGCTAATGTAATGTTTTTATATAGGCTTGGGAATTTTCTATAGGTTGTCAAGAAAAAGATTGATATTTCATAAGCACATGCTTAGGAGGACGTGATTGGGTCAGGGAGTTGAGTGAATATGGAGGCTCACTAAAGAGATAGCAGAGAAACGTTTCTTGAAGTCACAGTACACCAATGAGTCCAAAACTTAGTTTGAGTGAGACTAAGTGGGCCAGTGAAAATGAGTCATAGAGTCATCTCTTCTTACCCTGGAAGTGGTACTCTAATTGACTACTGGCTTGTAATGAGCAGAACCACCAGCAAACAGAATAGTTAGGAAGTGGGACTTGGTTGAAATTCAAAAAGAGTTTGAGGTGAGTACATGAGGAAGAGATTGAGTTTAAGCCAAAGAGTCACCCCTAATTATGGAGGAACATCTTTGGCATGGTAATGAGACTACTTATCTCATCACAGCCCAGCACAAAGTCAGCTGGGATGTTTTCTGACATGACTGCCATTGCGTTTAGATGATGGGAGATCCAAGTAAGGTCCAGGGTATCAGTGACTCTGTATTGATGCTATAGGGAGGATGACAACTATTGAAAAGGAATCTGTAAGACATCCTGTAGAGCTAAGGACTGTGGATTCATATGACATTATGGAAGTTCTTAGATAAAAATCACAGTTATAATATTTTTATTAAAAGATCCATTAGCCAGGTAGTGGTGGCACACACCTTCAATCCCAGAACTCAGGAGGCAGAGGCAGGTAGATCTCTGGTCTCCAGAGTGAGCTCTAGGACAGCCAGGGCTAGGTAAAGAAACCCTGTCTTGAAAAAAACAAAACAAAAATCTATTAGAGGCCGACAGTGTGAGCTGAGCACATGGAGCACCATTAGGACACAGAAGGGCAGAGTCTGTTAAGGTCTAAGTGGCTGCATAAGGATAAAAGGTATATTTTTGATATACTAGTGAATCCAACTCTGTGAGTCTAGTGGCTTGGGCAGATAATGAGATTGTAACTGGTGGCAATGGAGGAAAAAATTTGTGTCTGTTGGATCCAATAAGAAGAATGGTAATGAAGTTGATTTTTTTTCTATATCTTCTCCCCCAGATAAGGCAAAAATAAATATGTAAATAACAAGAACAACAAAACCAACGAACCAAATAAACAACACCACCAACTAGGAATGAAACAATAAAGGCATTCTGAAATTCTGGTGGCTGTATTGTACAAGACGTAAGGAGAATAAGCTCCTCGAGAAGTTCAGGGTTCCCCTTCAAGAATTGTTGGCCCATCTGACCCTGGATCACTAAAAGCAGGTCCAGGAGATTGGTGGCCAGCAAACATTTCCCCCTTTCCGAAAAAGGAATTCTGCACTTTGTATGTTGAGAAATCAGTTTGCAGCTTAGGGAAAGCACCTAAAATAGAATATTAAACAGATGGCTGTGATCACCGAGAAAGGGAAGCACTGAGTCATTAGAAGAAGTCACGCCAGAGTCAAAATCATCCTTTTTTTTTTTTTTTTTTTTAATTTCTTAATGCCCCTGCATCAGTGGAGTAGAGAACACTGGGGGAGATCTGTAGAACAGCCTGTTTTGATTTTGACAGAGATGCCTGGCAGACAGAGTAATGCAACGTGAGCTGAGTGTTTGGGACACTCAGGTGAAATTGTGGCTGGCTGAATACTTCTAAAGGAAGTGGTGATTAATAGGCTGATGTTCACTGGAGGAAATACTGAAGAGAGAGATGTCATGTGGCTTGGTCCTTGGCTCACGTCAACGTTTTTACCAAGTACTTGGCTAAGAACATTAGGAGGCCACATCATCTGCAAATGACACTAGCTGAGAAACAAGAGGAGTGAATATGGCAGATGTGAGAATTGAGACTCAAAATTATTTTGACATCCAGGACACCAGGCAGACACCAGAAAGATAAAATTTAATGAGGGTGAATGTAAAATTCTATACTTAGAACCCGAGAGGAGCAGAATGTTAATGACCTGCCCAAATTTCTAAGTCCGTACCTCTGGACGGCAGCTGTAGACTCCAGCTGTTTTATGGCAGAGACATGGCGTTCACATTTCCCTGGCTTTGGGTAGGAATCTGAAAAATCTTCAATCGGCGTTTTCAGCCTTGCTTTTAGACTGGTGTTAAAGTCATGACTGCAGTCCTTGCTCCTACCCGAAGTTCACAATAAGTGAGCAGATCCTGGGTCCCATGGCCCCGGTCTCTACTCTGGTTTGCTTTCTTTCGGGGTGGGATGCTCTACGTTGCCTGTTTGTATTTGCATGTTATTGGGCAGCCCGATAGGCAGAAATCCCTATATAAAAGCACTGCCTTAATGATTGATCTTAAACTTCGGTCCTTTGGTAACTTTGTCTATAGTATGTGGTTGTGAAGTCAGGTACAATATTAGAATGTACTTGAAGCTCTTTCTTTTTCTAGGCTGGGTGTGGATGTCAATGTAAGACCAACTCATAAAACTACTCAGCTAGGCTGAGGTTGAAACCTCAGACTCCACTCTGATTCCCATAGAAATATGTGTGGAGTAGAAGAAGAAGAGAGCTTGTGAGTAAAAATACATGGGGAATCTAGAAGTGTTGTGCCCAGAAGATGTTCAAGGAACAGAGAATAGGATGCCAGGACGTGAGCCAGGACAGTCAGCATAGCTGGAGAAAATGTGGATGGCAATT
This sequence comes from Acomys russatus, assembly GCF_903995435.1. NCBI lineage: Eukaryota > Metazoa > Chordata > Mammalia > Rodentia > Muridae > Acomys > Acomys russatus. The sequence goes on along the minus strand of NC_067148.1, from coordinate 36,264,568 downwards.
TGCAGAAAAACTGATCCACCATGCTTAGCACTTCCATGAGGTCACATGGGATCAAAGGCCTAGAACACTGCAAGTGGGCTTTTCAAAAGCCACATCACAAATGATACTGGTCAATAACGCTCCTGGGGGAAAAGCGGAAAAATTTGATGGTCACGGGTCAAGCAGTCAGAGGTTTGAGAAAAGAAGATGGTGGGATCCTCTGCACATTTGAGTAAGAGGAGGAGAGTGACTAGAGTCACTAGAAAATGTTGAGGTCTGGGTGAAGGTACATGCTGCTTACATGTGTGGGAGGGGTATGCCATTAGACGGAGAATTTGAGGTTCGTATAGATAGCATATCTTTCTGGAAGCAAGCTTGAACACGTCATCATCATCATCGCCTTTCTTCCCTTTCCTTACTTTCACTCTGCCTTCGCTTCTCCACCCTTCTTTTCTCTGGGGACAGAGACCATGATTGATGTTTTTCTATATGTATAACGGAGTCACCGCACTATGTTGTCGTGACTATTTGAGTAAGATGCTACAGCTTGATTGAGGTGTGAACTAGTGTTGAGTAGAAGCTGCTCAAAATGAGTATTAGTAATAGAACTACAGGGACATAGTCACTCTGCTCTGTATGAGGCCCTCACAGAAATAGATCAAGTGAGACTTGTGCTGCCCAGGGTGTATCTAGAAGCAAAGAGGGTGTCCAGACCTATGGGTGAGGGTTTTACGAGGCATATGACATGTGGGAAACTTTACATGATGTCCAAGCTTCATCTCTGTTGCTATGCTGTGTGATGTTGCTGTTGCCCTGGCCAAAAGCAACAAAAGGAGGAAGGGGGTTTATTTCACCTTACAATTCTTGGTGACAGTTCATCATTGTAGGGGAATCAAGACAGGACTTGAAGACACTAGTCACATCTCATCCTCAGCCATGAGAAAATAGAAACACAAGCAGACATGTTCATGTGTTTGCCTGCCAGCTCCCTTCCCCTAGTCTTACACAGTTCGGGAACACATGCCCACAGTGCTGCCCACAGTAGGTTAGGTCTTTCCCATCAAATAATGTATTACAAAAATCCCCTAGAGGACAACTGAATAGTGCCAATCTTTCACTGAGACTCTTCTGAGATCATTTTAGGTTATTTCAAATTGATAGCTAACCTACTACAGACTGAGACACCTGCCAGACTTGTGCTGTGGTCTCTGAGGTGACCCTGTAGGATCCAGGCATACAAACTATATGAAACTGAACTGAGGTTGATGTTCAGGAGGAATAATCATGCCAGCTTTCTGAATTATTTACCTACTTAGTGCTAGAAACAGGAGTCAAGTGACATAGCATCAAGGAGAGGGGCTGATTCCTCTGAGTCTCAGTGTGGCTTTAAGATATTGTCCAAAATCTCTCAGACAAATTCTTGGTGGATATTGTCACTGGCGTTCCTGTGGGCTGTCTATTATTGAGGTAGAAACAAAATGAGGTGGCTCTAGGTCTGGATCCCATGTTCTGTCACTATCTGGCTTTACTCAGACCATAAGGAGCCCTGACTCAGGTGAGTGGCTTTGAGAGAGGAAGGATAGAGAAATGGACTTTGCATAGAAACCTGCAAACCTAGTTTACACTATGAATTTCTTAGATACTGACCTAATTCTGAAGGAGCAATCTTAAGGCTTTAGCAGAAGGAATAAGCCCTGCAAGTCTTTCTTTAAAAAGAATTTTTAAAAATTGTAATTTATTCACATTACATCTTGATTGTTATCCCTTTGCTCTTATCTTTCCGTTCCTACCCTCCCTCCCTCTATTCCCCTCCCTTAGACCTCTGATGGGGCGAGAGGGGCTGGGGGGGGCGGGGTGGCTCCCCTCCCATTGTCTGGCCACAGCCTATCAGGTCTCCTCAGGATAGCCTTCATTCCCTTCCTCTGTATGCCCACAAGGCCATTCTGCCAAGGGGGCAGTGATCAATTTGTGGGCGCCATAGTACACATCAGAGGTTCAGCGGCAGTGCCCCCTCCGACTTGCCCCAATCCCCATGGAGAAAGAGCTGTCCATCGGCTACATCTGAGCAGGGGGTCTAGATTCTCTGCATCCATTGTCCCTGGTTGGTGCATCTGTTTGTGCAGGGGTCCCTGTGTCCAGATTCACCAGTCTTGGTTTACCTGTGGAGCTCCTGACCCCTCTACGTCCTTCCAACCCTGACTCTTCCATAAAACTCTCAGCACTCCTCACAGAGACCTATACCATCCTAAACACAGTCTTTGAGGCCAGTACAATGGTACACGCCTGTAATCCCAGCACTAGGGGAGGCAGAGGCAAGTGGATCCCTGTGAATCCAAGGCCAACCTGGTCTACAAAGCGAGTCCAGGACAGCCAAGGTTACACAGAGAAGTCCTGTCTCAAAAAACCAAAAACCAAACCAAACCAAACCAGACAAACAACACAAAAATAAAACAAATTCCCAAATCCACAGTTTTTGAGAACTTTAAGCACTTTCAATGTTGCTCTCATAAATACTGGCTGATAGAATTTCTCTCCCCACATTCTTCTTTCTCCCTTCCTTTAAAAAAATACAACAATGTTATATTTATTGTTCTTTTTATTTATTTTTCTTTTACAATACATCCTGAAGGCAGCCTCCCCTCCTCCCCTCCTCCAAGTCCCCCACACCTCCCCTCTCTCCACTCCTCCAAGTCCCCCCACCCCCTCCACTCCTCCAAGTTTCCCTCACCTCTCCTCTCCCCCAGAACCACTGCTCTTATCCTATAGCAGCACTTGACTAGTTTATTGGTGCTCTGTTGCGTCTTTTACATGGTACTCTGTTGACCCTGTACACTTTGACCAGTGAAACCTTGGCTAGATCCCAGGGAGGGAGAGCTGGAATTGGCAACTCATTTGGATGGTACACTCTGCCTATAATGTGAGTAACCCATCCCCTTCTCCTTGGTAGGGAAAGAAACCAGTTCTCCAAGTCACTTCCCCAATTGGCATTCATAGCTCTGCCACCCTCATCATTCTTGGGGACAAATGTTGCAAAAATATTTTTTAAAGTTCTGCAATTTTTGTGCTTGAAGGATGTACTTCCTATTGTTCTCCCTCCAATAAAGAAAGCCATTCTCTGATGGACTGCACTCCACAAATGAGTGTGCATGTGAGAAAATCATTAAAATAAGGTATATTTCCTGTGGCTCAGTTACTATTTTCATGTCTTTTCTATGCATTGATTGATCGGTTGGTTTTGTTCTACTCCCTGTCACCATCACAAAATTGATTGAAAATCTTTCTGTTTGATCTTATTTTGCTGTGACACACTACAACGGTCATTAATTGGAAGTCTTCAAAGCATCGTTTCTTTGAAATTGGTCAGGGAAAGCACATTTAGAAAAAGAGTCTGAGAACAGCGCCAAGCATGCTGTGGTACTAGACTAAGAATGAAGAAGGAACCATCCCCATTGCCTGACCTCATTTTGTCCTTTCAAAGTTTACATCACCAAGAGAGAGGACCACTTCATATGAGTACTTCAGCAATCTCAGCACCAAGACATGATGTACCAACTTTGTAGATAAAAGGAAAGCCCAGTAGTAGGCAAATTAAACTTAGATAAAAGTAGGAAGGTCTAATCTACTCCGTGCAAAGTAGGAAATGCCCATTAAAGAATGTCTTGGGTATGATTAAGTAAGCCTTTTCTACCATCACCCCATAGGTCATATGGGTTTTATATGCAAGTGTGCAGGGACAAACACTAGTGAGAGTTATCAGAGTTTTGCTACATTGATGCCACTGGAAGACCAACAAGTTCAGTTACTACTCTGGCTGCTCTTTTTGTTATTATGACAAAAACCCCTGACAAATGCTACTTAGAGAGGGAAGAATTTCTTCTAGCTTACTGTTTGAGATCACAGTCAACCATGGTGAAAGGGCCTTGAGGTAGCTGGCCACACTGCATCTGAGGCCTGGAAGCGGAAGAGACGGATGCTGGTGACTTCTGTCCACCTCTCCTTTGGATGCAGTCCAGGGTCCCGGCCCATGAAGTGATGCTACGCACATTTAACACCAGCCTTCTACCTCAAGTGGCCTAATCTAGAGAGCCCCTCGCAGGTAGTAACAAAAGTCTATTTGGTTCTAGATCATGCCAAGATGACAAACAATATGAACTTTTGCTGTCACTAATGCTACCTCTTCCCCGGACTGCCACATGGCTCCAGGAAGCTGTTTGTGACTTACCGCCAAGTCTTCGTGACACATGAGTCTCCATAATTACATTTGTCATCTTCGCCTTGGGCATTTAATCTAGATGATTTCTTTCTCTCTCACTGAAATTTAGAGGTGCTGGCCAAGGTTTATCCCCAGCCAGCTTTACACTTCCCTGCATTTATGCATTATATGCATATGAATATGGAAGTATTTTTGTTTAAATAGCATCTAAAAGTTAAATAGGTAGAGTGTATTTTTTTTAAAGTTTATGTAGTATGCTCTTTATAAAGTTATTGTATGTGTCTGTGTACAGGCAAGTGTGTGTGTGTGTGTGTGTGTGTGTGTGTGTGTGTGTGTGTAGGACATGAGGTTCTAGGCACCATCCACTTCAGTTTTTGAGTTGGAACTTCTTACCTGGGAGCTCAACAAATAGACCATCTAGAGCAAGCCCCCCAGTGCTGAGTTTATAATCACGTAGCACCACATCTTGGCTTTTTGTTTTTACATGGAGTCTGGAAGATTGAATTTAGGTGTTCATGCCTAAAACACAAGCATTTTTCTAACTGAGTTAGCCTAGATTCCCACACATTTTCAAAACAGGTACTTTGCGATCTTTGTTTTGTTTTTGGTAATTTCTATAGCCGCCTTTGTTCCTTGTTTTCCATGTGGAGTGATTAATTGCAGTCCTACTAGGACAGATGACCTTGGAAGTTGCTCTCCTGTAGTGTTGGTCTCCTGACTCCATTTCAATGTGCTATGGAACCATCTCTGACTATCTCAGACTCGTAGGTAGTAGACTGTCTACTCTACCTTCTGCTCCTTCTTGTTAGTGTCAATGTTTGCTGATATGATTTATTTATTTTTTCTTAGCATAGATCTTTAGGCAACGTGCTGGGCCTGATTGTAGAAGGCAAAGCTGAGGGGCTCATTGGGGAACAGGGACTTTAAAAATAATGACAAATCCATGTTTTATAGCATCCTTAACAAAAATAAAAGATTGCAAAGAGCCATTGATGACATTAAAAACATATGGTTATTATTTTTTTCTTAAAATAACAGAGGAAGTTCTATTCAAATGGGAACTAATTCAAACACATTTTTAATGCCTCTCAGAGTTTTCAAAATAAGAGATAAAAATCCAAATACCTCATATGTCTTCTTAAAGGCTTATGTTTTAATATATGTGGTAAAGACAGTTCTAGGCTCCTGGAAACAACCCAATTGCATTTAATTTGATTTCTATAATGGCTGAAGGTTCTCTAGACCTGGCAGAAGACAATGGCTTGTCAGTGATAGATGACAAAAATTCACAGACTACTTCAGATGAACAAAATAACCAATAGGGAGGATTTGCATTAATTACTGGAAATTCCCTAGTATGCTATCATTTAAATTTCAAACAAATAATAATTTTGGCTAAAGGCTTTGGACATTCTTGACTCATGAGTGATAATTTAATTTTTTGTTCATTTGTTTTTATTTTTGGTGTGACTGGGTAAGGAGCAGGTGAGATTCTGCTTAACTTGGAGTTTCCTTGATGTTAGTCTACCACAATCAATTATTGCATCACCTCATATAGTGGTAATAGTTGGACTATGCTGTTCCTGGAAGGCACATAATGATTTGTAGTGTCTAGTACTACTGAATAAGATCTTATTTAGAAGTAGGGTCAAATATGGGGCACCAGAGTTCATGTGAAAGTCAGACCTCATTCTCTACTCAATTGTGGAGAATGTCTTGTCCATTGGCTAGATCTGTGTAGGGGTTCAAAGTTTACTGCATGTATTGTCCTTGGCTGGTGCCATAGTTTGAGCAGGACCCCTGGGCCCAGATCTTCCCATCATAATGTTCTTCTCGTAGGTTTCTAGAACCCTCTGGATCCTTCTATTTCCCCATTCTCCTATGCTTCTCTCATCTGGAGTCTAAATAGGATGTTCTCCCCTCTGTCCCACTTTCTTGGGACATATCCCTTGGGCTAGTGTCCAGATATAAGTGAGTATATACCATTTGACTCTTTCTGCTTCTGGATTAACTCACTCATTATGATCATTTCTAGTTCAATCCATTTGTCCACAGAGACTTGATATCCTATGAGCATATACAGGGGGAGGAGGTCCCCCTCAGTCACAGTCATAGGGGAGGGGAGTAAGAGGAAAATGGGAGGGAGGGAGGAATGGGAGGATACAAGGGATGGGTTAACAATTGAGATGTAATATGAATAAATTAATAAAATATATTAAAAAAGAAATAGGGTCATTGAAAATACATTGAAGATTAGATCACAGTGGATACAGATGGACTTCTAATAAAGATGTGTGTGTGTGTGTGTGTGTGTGTGTGTGTGTGTGTGTGTGTGTGTGTAAACCTCGCAAAAGACAGGCGGAGGATGGCCATGCAAGAGTCTAGCAGTGCTTGGGACAGGCCTTGATTTATAGCCCCTAGAATCAGGGCATACTGTTCTGTAATTCTAAGCCACCTAGTTTGAGGTGTTTTGTTAGGCCAGCAGCAGGGAGCTAGTACTAAAGGCAGCATCTCAGAACAGAAGAACTTGCATTAAGGAGGCAGTTAAATTCTTAGGAAAACACAACACGATTCACTTTACATTTCTCCCACGTTACCTGCTACACACTGAACTGTGTCCCCTGAAGCTCACATTTCAGCAGTTTTAAAAGTGTTCCCTATGTAATATATGCCATCCATTCTCAGACATCATCCTGCCTCCTTCTGTTGGATTTAGATAAACCCTCTTCTTGCCTCATTGTTTCTGCAAGTCCCGATTGGCTAGATCTGCCTCGTGGTGCTGTGTTGAGGTGAGGTAGCTGACTGTGGGCACAGAGGATGTGTTCTGTGTCTTATAGTGAAAGCTTTCACTGCTGAGTGTGATGTAAGCAGTGGCCTGGGACCAAACCAAGGACCTCACATGCCCTAGGCAAGCTCTTACTGAGGCACACCCACAGTCTATTGTACTGAGGAAAGTGCCTTCTCCACCTATGTATTCCACATTGGTTTCTATGGAAGATTAGTGGGTTCTGTCAAATACATCTCTTCTATATGCTGAGATACTGTGATTCCTGCCTCCTGCTGTTTAGTACATTGTATAACTTGTTTGCATGTGGCAGCCAGGTCTGCACTCTATGGGTAAATTCCACTTGGCCATGGTGTTGGATCATTTCCATGTTCCGGAAAGGCGAGTTGCTAATATCTTTTTGTTGTTGTTGTTATTGTTTTTTTTTTGTTGTTGTTGTTGTTTTGTTTTTGTTTTTTTGGTTTTTTTTTTTTTTTTAGTTGCTAATATCTTGCTGAGGAATTGTGTGCCTTTGTTCATGCAGCTTACTAGCCTGTAGCTTCTTTTGCTTATAATGTGTTTGGCTGGTTTTAGAGTAATGCTGGCCTTGTAACAATACTAGGGATGCTGTATCTTCTACTTTAAAATATTAGGAAATGTTGGTGCTAGTTCTCATTTGGATGTTTGTTTGTTAGACTTCACCTTTAGAGAGAGTCCTTTAGTCCCAGGATTTATCTCTTTAGAAGGGTTTTAGATAGTGATTTATGATGCTTACTTCTTGTTGGCAGAAACGCAAGTAAGTGAAATGTTGTGGGAGACAATATAGATATTCCTAAAAATACAAACAAGGGTAAACACTGGAAGCTAGTGGCCTGAGAGACTGCTCAGTGGCTAAGCGTGTGTCCAACTCTTGTGGACCCAAGTTCAGTTCCCAGCACCCACCTCAGGTGGCTCACGATCACCTAAGACTCCAGCTTCAGGTGATTCAATGACCTCCTCGGCTTCTGTGGGCATGTACCTCCCCGTGTGTGTGTGTGTGTGTGTGTGTGTGTGTGTGTGTGTGTGTGTGTGTGATTAAAAATAGACAAATAAATAAAATATCCCAAAACAGAAACTTCTGTCTGATGTAGACACATTTTTGGCATATACCCACAGGAATTGAAATCAGTTCATCATGTTTATCATAGAGTAAATTATACAAGCTGACTTGGAAGCAATATTAATATTCACCAGTACATGAATAAACATGGAAAGAATTGTGCCTGTAAAGGAGTATTTTTCAGTTTTACAAAATAAAGAAATCCCATTATTCAAGACAGTGTGGTTTAATCTAGGGACTATTATCCTGAGTGAAATGAGGCAGACAAATACCACAGGGCACCACACATGTGGTGAACCTCAATGAGTAAAGTGTCACAGAAGGAAGTAAAAAGTAGTATTTCAGGGCTTGGGAAGCAATAAGTTGGGAGATGTTAAAGCATGTGCAGTTTTGTTCTCGCGAGACAGAAAGTCCGAGAGATCTGTAACACAGAACTGCCTATACATAAAAATATTGCACTTGAGACTTAAACTCTTGCCAAGAGGTAGATTTATGTTAATCATCTTTATCACAAAAGTGAATAGTGGTAATGGTAGATAAGAGTCAAAAGCAGTCTTTGGTGGAGACACATAAGTTTACAGCACAGATTCTGATAAAATTTTATAAGCTGTATGCATGTCACCAAAATTATTACATTATATATTAATTATGCAGTGTTTTTCATATGAAAATGTTAACATTTTTATGGGTGGTATAATATTAACAAGTCAGAAGTAATAATATGCATCAGAGAAATGGAATGACAATTCAGTAATAAAAGTTTAAAACCAAGAAATAAATACCTATAGTATTAATACTGGAAATTAAATTTTAAGAAATTTATTTATTTATTTATTTATTTATTTATTTTCCGAGACAGGGTCTCTCTGTGTAGTCTTGGCTGTCCTGGACTCACTTTGTAGACCAGGCTGACCTTGAACTCACAGCAATCCACCTGCCTCTGCCTCCCAAGTGCTGGGATTAAAGGCGTGCACCACCAGGCCCGGCTAATTTTAAGAAATTTAAAGGGAGGTGATTAGGACAGACAGGCAGACACTGGCCCCATGGGAAAGTGTATACCTGCAAGCCAAGAATAGAGGCTTTGGGGGAAACCAAGCCTACTGAAAGCTTCCCAGCAGGAGAATACACTCTCTGTGGTTTTAATCATAGTCTCCAGTGTTTGTTACAGTAGCATTATAAGCCTAGCACTCTATCCATCCATGTCCATTATTGTTTGATCTTCTCCATAGATCAGAATATGCTGAGTTATGCCTACTTTGTGATAAATATAGACCAGACCCAACATGACCTTTAAATTTTGGGCTAGATATTTTATTTTTTCTAAGCTATCAACATGGAAAATAATCCAGTCATAGGAGCAGTTATGATATTTATTTCCAATGAAACAAACTTGCCATTCCAATAGATGACTTTCATGAAGAAACAAAATTCCTCATTTGGAATAGTCCCACAATTTTTCACAGTACTAGAATGTCTTGGCGTGGGGAGAGCTAGCTGTGGGAATACTTGGATCGGTCAGTTTTCTAGTGTTCATTTATTGGCATGGAGGGGGGATGTCTGTAGTTGGGATTATCCGGTCCACAATGGCTGACAATTGCAGTCACATACAATCAATAAAAAGAACATTCTTTGTCATGTGAGCATGAATAGGCTATGAAGGAGTACTTAACATTCAGGGACCTCAGTACATGACAACCCAGCTTCACCCCTCTGTCTTTGTAGTCCGAAGCCAGAGTGACATAGTTCCGGGTCACAGTTCACTTATACTCCAAACAAACCTCAAAATTAATGTGTCTGATATTCTCTCTTGATTTATCTTGTGTCTAAAGGAGACAGAATTCCAAGGAAGAGTTTACATAACTAAAACATCTGTTAGATAAAAACCAGTCTCTGCCTCTAGCCATCGATGCTGATGGTACTTCTAATACCACTCGGCTTGTATCCTCTGTGATCTCCATAGTCACCTCAAATTCTATCTGCATGCTGGGTTGTATAAGCATAGTCCACATTGTATAAGAAAAAACTATTTCCTAAGTGTATTACATAAAACACTGAACCTCCGTGCAGCAGATAATTATTTTGATGCCAGTTGGCTAAACTAAGCATGCCTGCGTGTGTACACACCTTCACAATTACAGGAAATGACAAACTTGAACAGTGGCCCCCAACAAAAGCACCCAACACAAATACACAGGAAGAATCACTAAGGAACTACTCGCTAGAAGGGCAGAGAAACAGGCAGTTCCTCGCAGGTGCTGGAATTGCTTGAGCAGTGAGAGCTCTACTGCAGAAACACATCCGTCTTGTCCACTTTCACATCTCCAGTACTCTCATACAAACCAGGAAGAGACGTAGCTAGCCAATTCTATTGGGTCACTGCCCATCTCATGGCCAGAAATACAAGGTACTTCTAGTAGAGAAACAGTTTCAGTCAGCTGAGCCCATTTTCCCAAAGAAATGAAGAATGTGATTTTTCAGAAGAAGGTAGAAGGGGCAAATTGGTAGCTAAAAAGGTAACACATGTGGACTCCGAGCTCCTTTAGTGTAGGAGAGTCACATCTGAGCAGCTGAGTTTTTGTTTTGCCAGCTTTCACCAGTGCACATTCCCTACAGTGCTCCCATCCAACTGGCAGGTGGAGCACTAACACTCCCACTGCGCAGGGAGTGTGCCCTTTGCTGTGGTCTCCTGGCCAGGTATCAGCTGGTTGCTCTTTAACTACCATCCTGGATACTCCAGTACATCTGGACTTGAATTTATGTCACAGACTGCTTCTCTGAAGCACATGATGATCTTTTGGCTCAATGAAGGCTTGTTCATGTAAATATTATTATTAATAGTCATTATCAGAAACAAGGAACATCTTGATAGCATAAAAAGAGAGCCAGCTTGGCTCGGGTGCCATGGGAAGCAGCTGCATGAAGAAGGAATGGAATTCTGAGCCTCTAGACAAGCTGGAGGGTGGTTCTTTGCTCTTGGGTTTTAGTGGAGTTTCCCAGCAGGTGAGCTGGCGACCTACGGGGAGGTGATGGGTGGTGGAGTATGCCTTCACTTACTTTATAACAGAGCAGTGTTAAGTCTGCAAGGACTTCTGTGATGATACATTTCATTTTCAGATTGATTAGGTGGAGAAGGGTTAAGATCTGCAAGGCTGAACTTAATGTCTTCTAGGCACAGAAGAGTAACTGGATGGAAAGACCCACCATGAATATGCGTGGCAGCATCACACAGGCTAGAGGTCCAAATAGAATAAAAAGAGAAGAAGGAAAAAGCTGAGAGTGAGTGTGCTCTGGCTTCCCGGCTTCCTGGTCTACCATGCCTTCCTCACCACGATGTTTTGAAACTTCTGAAATCAGGAGCTCAATAAATCTTTCCTCCTTTGAGTAGCTTTGCTCACATATTTTGTCAAAACAATGGGAAACTGACTAACACAGTTTCTGAGAAAAATGTTGATCATATTCCATCTTCCTATTGGGATTTCCACACGAGACTGTGATTCTGTGGAGGAATAAATATATCAGCTTTCCTTGAGTCTGGGGAAAAGAGTTCACCTAAGCTTCTTTCTTCTGGCACCCCAAAGGTCTAGAGAATTGGGATATGAGTAGAGAGAGTTGGCGCTACTATCACTGTGATGAAACACCATGGCCAAAAGCAATTATTGGTGCGAAGGGCTTATTTGGCTTATGTATTGTGAATCACAATCCATCATCAAAAGTCAGAGCAGAAACTCAAATGGGAGCAACCATGAGGCAGGAGCTGATTTAGAGGCGACGAGGAGTCCTGTTTACTGACTTGCTCCTTATGGCTTGCTCAGCTTGTTTTCTTATAGCACCCAGGACCATTAGTCCAGGGTGGTTCCACCCACATTGGACTGGTCTCTCTCACATCAGTCAATTACCAGTCCTACAGGATTGCCTGTAATCTAACCTAATAAAGGCATTTTTCTCAACTGAGGTTCCTTCTTTCAGTTGACTACAGTTTGTGTCAAGTTGACATAAAAGCTAGCCTGAGAACATACCGATCTCAGAATCTAGCCAAATGTAATATGATGTCTCACCATTCAGTGCTTCTCTGCATGATGTCTTGAGGTGCCAACGTGCAGAGAAGAAACGAGATTAGCTGTATGCATGACATACAGAACATAGCTCCACCACTCAGTGTGGCGTGCGTGGTGGTTTGACCTTCTCTCCCAAGGAATTTGAATGTAGAGCGTGGAACTCTGGAGCTGCATCGTGAAGTCTAGAAGAGGGAGATGCTGCTGGGAGTTTGATGTGGTGCTGGTGCAAATCCGTGGTTCCACGGGCTAGAATGGGAAAAGATACAGAGCCAGCAGCAGTAAAGTAACAGTGTCCTTGCAAAGACTATGCCCTTTTCTGCTTTCAGAAACACAATTATGTACTGTGAGGCCATAGGGAGTGGAGTGGGTGCCTGAGGGCTGCATAGACACACCACTGAGTGCCTGAGGTGTGTGTGTGTGTGTGTGTGTGTGTGTGTGTGTGTGTGTGTGTGTGTGTGTGTGCAGGGTGCGGGTAGAAAGGCTGAGCCCTTTCCCTGAAAGCAATCTTAAGGACAAGTGAACTCCAGGAAGGGAAATTCCTTTTCTCTGCCCCTGAGCTTGGCTGGCCTTTAATTGCAGAGGTCTTCTGGTGACATTCTGAAGTCCAAATAAGTTTGATCAGTAATTCTAAGTCCCAAATCATGCAGAGTATGTGATTTTTCTCAGGAAGACAGTATCAGTCCCAATTTAATACAGTGACTCTGATTTTCATCAGATAAAAGTTTGAGCGGATAAAAGTCTTCCCCCTCGCCCCCGTCATCTCCCTAGTCCTCCAGAACAATAGCAAATAATGCATATAAAAATATATAAAAGCTTTAGGTGATTTCTGTGGGGCCACAGTCTTTAAAATGTTAGGTCACTTTTCTTCCCTACACAAGGGGTTAGAGCTCAGACTAAGGGAGTGGACTCTGTCTTCCATGACGGTGAGAAGTGATGGTGGGTGGAGAGATGAATTACCAAACTTCAAGTGTTCTGAGGAAAGTCAGAAAAGCTTAATGGAGAATTTTTATTGTATTTTCATTCTAAATATCCATCCCCACTTCTTTGTTGATATATATATATATCGTATATTTAGTAGGATCTAAATGGCTTGCAAATATATTTTGTAATGTTGTGATCAGATGTCTTTGGAATATAAAGCAGTAAGCCACTGGTCTCAGAGTAGCACAAGAGAGAGGGAGTAAAGAAGTCAAACTGACTTGGAGCAGGTGTGCCTTCTCTGGCTATGCCATTTTCACTGGATGTCACCCCATGTCTAGTCACATATAGGATGACTCATGTATATTATATCATTTAATCCTTACAAAGGTCTAGCAAGGCGGGGGCTGGCATGTCCTCTATTGAATATGTGTTTGTGGCCCTCTTCCTTGCATAGTGTTTTAATTTATCACTTTAACCTATATTTTCTTCACATTTTAAAATTATTCCCTGACAATTTTATAAATGTATATACAATGTATTTTGGCTAGTTTCACTGCCCCCATTGCCCTCTTATGCTGTTGAACCCCTCCTTCTATCTAGCAATTCCCCTCTTGCGTTAATAACATCTTTTTGTGTGTGACCCACTAAGTGTAGTTAGGATTGTCCACATGAGCATAAATGGATGGATATTTACTGGGACATGGGCAACTTAACAGTGGTTACACCACTGAAGAAAAAAGCCCTCCCTCCCCAGTAGCCACTCACTCACTACCTTTGGCTCCTCAGGGAGGGATGGTACCTCACAAGGCCCTCCCACCCCATCATGGAAAGATGAAGGGTCCAATCCTAAGCAGGTCTTTCCTAAGTAACTGTGGGATCCTGCTGGCCCAGGATAAATGGAGGAAGGGTTGAAGAGGTCTTCAACCCCCAGATAACTCAGATGAGGACAACAAGGATGGCAGGCATTGGCTCTCTCCTGTCTCCCAACCTGTTGCCAGAAAGTCAGCTGCCCCACCCTCAACCCTGATAATGATCACACTTCGCTCCTTGTTTGACCTTATAAGGTCTTCCCCCCTCAGAACCCCTAGGCCCTGAGTATGTGCGTGAAGTATCTTCCAACACCTCTGTCCTGGCCAATTGTATATGACCACACAAACCTTGCCCTGGAGACTCTGCCCACCTCCCCACGGGGGAATCAATGCTCCCTTTTCCTCACAATAAACTGAACCAGTTCTCCAAAGCTGTTCCCTCCCTCTTGTCCCTCCCCTCCTCTCTCTCTCCCCCTCCCTCCTCCATCTTCTCTCTCTCTCTCTCTCTCTCTCTCTCTCTCTCTCTCTCTCTCTCTCTCTCTCTCGTGTGTGTGTGTGTGTGTGTGTGTGTGTGTGTGTGTGTGTGTGTGTTCTTTACCTGTGTGCTCACTGCCGACCAAGGCCCTGCATTGGTACCCACCCTCCCAGGCTCGGCTTCCCTCCCTCCAGCCCAGCAACAGGCTGGCTGCCCAGAGGGGGAGAAGCTGGCATGGAGTGGAAGTAACTACTGCTGTAATTTGTGTCGTATCTAGAGGGTAGCTTATTTATATGTTTCTACAACAGATGTGCCATATAGAAAGTACTCGTGGTTATTTGCTTAATTGGACTGAATTAAGGAGGAAATAAGATTGAAGATGCAGATCTAAGTTGGACTGTAGAGCATTGATTGACAAATTAGGTTTGGATCTCATCTTTAATCGTTGAGGTGGCTGGGGGTGGGGGATAAGGAGTGCTAAGGAAATAGAATGTTTTGAGTCAAAGAAATATATTCTGTTGAGGTCACTGGTAATCCTCCAATGGCTAAGAGTTACCTCCCATGGTGTCTTTCATGAATCTGTGCCTGACCCATTATTTTGACGGACTGGTTATGATACCAAGGATCAGGCTAGCATGCAAATCTAAAGCTAAAGTTTCTCTCAGAATTATCCTTTATTGAAGAAGATGGATACAATAAAACTTATCAGACTCCAAGGCAAATTGCTGTTTTCAACATTTAAACTTACAAACACAATTTGTTATGATTTGCTAAATATGATCCTGTGCATCTGAGGCAGGTCTTGCATTGTTCTCGAATCTTTTCTCTAGTGCCATACTTGGCTCTAGTCTCTATTTCTTTCTTTTTTTTTTTTTTTATTATTCTTGTTACATCTCAATGTTTATCCCATCCCTTGTATCCTCTCATTCTTCCCTCCCCCCATTTTCCCATTATTCCCCTCCCCTATGATTGATCCTGAGGGGGATTACCTCCCCCTGTATATGCTCATAGGGTATCAAGTCTCTTCTTGGTAACCTGCTGTCCTTCTTCTGAGTGCCACCAGGTCTCCCCCTCCAGGGGACATGGTCAAATGTGAGGCACCAGAGTATGTGACAAAGTCATTTCCCACTCTCCACTCAGCTGTGGAGAATGTTCTGACCGTTGGCTAGATCTGGGTAGGGGCTAAAAGTTTAGCGCCTGTATTGGTCTCTATTTCTTTTATCCACGTTGACAGGGCTGGAATTGTAGGTCCTCAGAAATCATCAGTGAAGCAAAGATGTGAAAACCACCTCTCTCAACGCCTCTCCTCACTCTCCTAGAGTAATAAGAGTTCAAGACTAATTTCAGTTTTTCTGGGAGAACTTAACAGAAACCATACGTTTTCCTGTGACAAGATCATCAGAACAAACTGGAGAACCTTACTTGTTATTGGCAAGCGTTTTATTAGCTTAATGTGTTAATTCTGCTCTTCTCTTATTGATTGGCATCTCAGATGGACAGTTATACATGTCTCCAGATAAGGAAATAAGACAACTCGATTGTTATTTTGTTGGAAGTTCTTTGAGTGGTCCATATATTTTCAAGCAAATACTCTTAAAGAAACACATGTCACCACTTGATGCTGGGGTAGAATATTTGAGAAGTTCATGCCTTTTTGTCAAAGCGAACAGTTGAGTATGAAAGTTAAGATGATCTCAAGACCGCCCCTGGGTCTCTCTCACCCCTACTTGTCTAGCCCTTCTGCTGTAGGTTGTTTGCTAAGCTGACCGAAAACACAAACATCTGTTTCACACAGGGAATGCTTGCCAGTGAATCAAAGCACCGTGAAGCCCCTTTGTTTTTTGGCACATGAGGGCAAGTGATCAAAGGATGCTTGATTGCAAAGAACTCTGATGAGGTAGTTACAGTGACAATAATGGGAGTCCACAGTGTTTGGTGGCACCGCGCCAGCGTGTCCTTTTGGGACTCATCACCAAGGCTTCATCAGAACAGCATTGTCTGCATTTCCTGCCTTGTCTCTGTCTCTGACATGCCGTCATCGTGGGCTTGGTGGCAGGGTTGCACATCTGAGCCCCACAGTTCTTCCTGAGAATTTAGGATCCTCAAATATGGAGGAGACCTCAAGAAAAAAAAAAGCGCAGCCAGTTTGCCTGGGAAGAACCCGGCTCACTTTTAAGTGTACTTTCATCCAGTATTTTCTCCTGTGTAGTGAAAGAAAACATTGAAAATGAAAAACAATATTCTCAGGAAGGGAGAGAAATTGCTGTTATTGGAATAAGAGCAAGGAACACAGACGGACTGGCCTTCAGCAAGGGCCATCTCATGTCAATCACAGCTCGTTCTTGAAAACGGGAGTGTGGAGGACGCATGACTTGTGTCTAGAGCAAGCAAACAGCACACGGGCAACAACGACCCTCAGCATGATGAAATAGGAGAGGTAAAAAATATTGGGACTGTGTTTTCATAGTTTCTTGTTTCTATTTTTTCTGAAACAAGCTCAAATTCTGTAGCATGAAATGAGAATTTGGGGGAAACGAAGGAAATAATGAAAAAGCACAACAGAATAAATGTCCTATTTCAAAAGACAGGGCGTGCGTAGCTGTGTTACCTCAGAACGCACTGGGTGGAGTTTCAGACCGTGTCTCTTCAGCCTCTCTTTGATGCTGCTAATGTGTAAGGGAAGACTCCTCGTTAATGGTTGATGAGATGCCCATACAGCCCCGGGTGTTTGCATTCTAGCCCTGTCTTATGTGGTCAGTGTGGGAGACATGACTTGGATGGAGTTTTGTGCACTCCGTTCCCACTTGGCTTGCTGCTGTTGCTGTTCACATGTAAAAAGAAATGATATATACAATTTAGGAAAGTTGAGTTCAGCCCATCCTAACTGCTGGTTGCCGGCTTTCCAGTCTGCCAAAATGTCAACAGGCTGTAACACAAACTCACTCTGTCGCAGACTGATCCGTTCTCCATGCTTCCCTGCACTGACGGACTGTACCCTACGCAACTGCCAGCGGAAACAAACGTCTCTCAAGAGATTTTGTCATCAACACAGTTACAGTCTAATGAGTGAAAGGAATAAATGATAAGCACAAAGTACCAGTTCACTGTTTATGGAATGAAAAAAAAAATGTCTTTTAAAGTGTCATTAAAATACAGGATGAAAACAAACTCCCAAAATGTTTTTTATGAAATTGCAAGTAGTACTTCAGGGCAGTAACTCTGTGCTTTTAGAAACCAAGCAGATATAAATAAATAGACAAATATCCACTGCTTGTTACTGAAAGAGTAAAATCAGAGTAAAGGTGTGTTGAAATATTGACTACAGCAGTGGTGAGTATTAATTTATGAATGAATGTATGATGAAAACATATGCAACATTTGAGGAAAACAACAGGGAATGAAAGTGATACAGAAATATTACCACTGGAAAGATGCGATGTGTCAGTGTGCTGAAAATGAAATAAGGGCAAGACATCAACATAGAATTTCATAGAATGTCTGAGTTCAATAGAGAATAACTGTAGGTGGATATAATACAATAAACACTACTTTACAATAAAAAGGGTAGGTGGGCGGTGATGGTGCACGCCTTTAATCCCCGTACTCGGGAGGCAGAGGTAGGTGGATCTCTGTGAGTTTCAGGCCAACCTGGTCTACAGAGTGAGCTTCAGGACAGCCAAGGCTACATACACTGAGAAACCCTGTCATGGGAAAAACAAAAACAAACCAACAACCCCCCCAAAACCAACAAGAACCCCCCTCAAAACAATAAAAAGGTAGATAACAGAGACCTAGAGAGTAACTGAATGAGTAGCTGTGTCATTGCAATAGTATAGCCACCAAGTCATATACAATGTACTGCTTGAAATATGAGGAGTAAAAGTGTGTGTGTGTGTGTGTGTGTGTGTGTGAGACATTTGATCCTAAAATTACTCTTGAGTGATAAAGACCCAGAGGATGCAAGTAACCACAAAGACTAGAAGGCTTGTTAAGCTTTGTATTCTCAAAAATAAAATATGTTTTACCTAAAGTACATGTGAAATACTTTTAAAGTAGGTCAGTTCACACACAAACAAAACAATGAGTAAGTTGTGGTTCTTTGCAACAGCCCATTAGAAAATTATAACACAAACAGAAATGCGTAAGATGAAGTTGACAACCAGGGCACTAAAAATGCTTTCTAAAGAAATACATTATTATAGGTCATTCTAAGAAAAACTATAGTATCCATAAAAAATAGAATCAGAAAAATATGGCCTTAAAGGTTTGACATTCAACAATAAAATTTAATCTTACCTACAACTAGAAGAGTAAGGCTTTTGAAAAAGGTTTCTAATGGAATCTAGTAAGACTCTGTAGTGCGGATGATAATTTTACAATTCTATACTTAATCGTTAATTATGTGTTTCCAAAATCCCTTCAGACAATTTGCCAATGAGTCAGAGAAGCATTCACAGCATTATGTAATTCCTGCAGAATATTTTCTGAGAGGGAGACACATTGGGAAACTTGAGACATTTGACTCGACACTGTTGCATTGGTGTCAAGACAGTCTATGGAACTGCTTCAGTGGTTAAGCACCCTGGACATCCACTCAGGAAGTGGCATGGAGGACATTGTGTGGGCAGTGCCAAGCCACAGAGGAAGTGAACTCACAATCTCAGAGGAAAACCAGTGGCAGAGTTCACGCCTGGGGTGTGGCATGCAGGTCCTAGTGTAGAGGACTACAGGCCTACACTGCTGGGACGATTTCCTTCCCTGATCCTTTACTAGTCTTGTGTGTGTGCTTTGGAGGTTACTGTGCAGAGTTTAAATTCTGGATCACTCACTGTGTGATTGTATAGTCCTTTGTTTATACTTCATCTTTCACAGAGATAAAAAAAAAAAATAGTGCCTGGAGGGTCTAGGGAGATGGCTCAGTCAGTAAAGTGCTGGCCCTACCCTAAGGCACTGAGTTCAGACCCGCAACACCCATAAACATCTGGTTATGATGGCAAGCTTCTGGAATTCTAGCACAGAGCATGTGCTGTGGGAGTTAGAGATGGAAGAAGCCCAGAGCTCATTGGTCAGCAAGCCTAGGCAAAGACGTGAACTCCAGGGTCAGTGAGAGACCCTATCTCAAAAGATAAGGTGAAGGGCTGTTGAGGAGGATACCTCTGTCCTCTACACATGTGTGCAGATACACACACCCACATACATGTGCACACACTTACCTGAACATATACATACAAAACACACACACACACACACACACACACAGTTACCTGGAGTTATTGATGGGACTAATGAAACGGTATTGTGTATAGCTTCTGCTGTTAGATAACCCTTGACTTTTATTTGTTACAGCATATCTGCTGGAGACTCTACAGGTCGAGCCCTACCTGACCATGAGCTTGCCAGGTGAGTTTGGACATATCTGTTAATCTCTCAGAGAGTTGGGATGGATTAGGTGAACTCTTTCACCAGGTTTAGACATTTACTAATGAGACAGTTTTGTCTGGTCGTATGCCAAGATCTAAAAGGATTGGAGTCAGACAAACTTACCTGTAAATCCCAGATCAATTTATTGCAATGTAGTTGGGGCATATTATTTACACACCTATTTCTTCACTGACAATATGGCACTGATAAGGACCTATGCCAGATCCCAGGAGGTTGTAGCTGGATCATGTCCCAGCAGAGTGGTGTCAAGGGTAAGAGCTCAGAGGAGGCAGCCACTGTTAGCATGATGCCCACATAGGCAGAACCATACTGTTGTTAATGTTTCTTTTCTGACTGATAACAGGATGTTTAAAATATAACATCCATTCTAATTTCAAATACTCTATTTATTGTCCACATATACTATCTATAAGTTATGTTGGGAATTCGAAGATTTATTGCTAATAGGTAGGTTCAGAATTTTGAAGAATCCTAGTGGATTGTGTGTGTGTGTGTGTGTGTGTGTGTGTGTGTTAATCACAAAGGTCTTAGAGCCTATTCCTTGTACATCGAAGTCATGGCTAGAGGAGGAGGATGTGGGTATTAGGCAGCAGTGTGGGTCAAAGCTGAGAAAATCATCTGGGGGAAAGCTACACAATATATAGAAACACAGTTCTTAGTGAAAAACCAGGTGGACCACGTGTTTGGAATTAGCCAGTTTCAGGAAAATCTGTTAAAATAGATTGTGCCATCACTAGCCATATGGCAGCAAGGCTTTCAGCAGCTGAGGGGTTGGTGTTTCCTGTGGTAGAATGGCAATTCCTGTTTTAATGGTTTATCTGTCTTACACCAATGTGTCAGCTACCTACCTACCTACCTATCTATCTATCTATCTATCTATCTATCTATAATCTATCTATCCATCCAACATCTATCATCTGTGTATGAATATATGTGCTTACCTATATCTATATATCATCTATCAGTTAATCTATATATCCATCCGAATCTATAATCTGTTTCTGTCTCTATATCTATCTATCTATCTATCTATCTATCTTTATCCATTTATAATCTATCTATATTAGTTATTCATATACATGTTGTTAGTATATGTATAAATTTATGCTAAAAGGTTATGATCTAAAGTAAGATAACTTCTACTTCCACACTTCTACCCTTAGGTACCCTTGCTTCCACACACTGTACTTGAAGAGTACCAAAGGGTAAATCCTGCATTAGCTACTGCCAGTCTAAAAATAATTTGAATGGTGGTGAAGAACTCTGAAAGTGTCACAGGCCTTAAGGAATTAATTCCATTAGTGTTATTGATGTGTCACATTATATGCTTTTAATAGGATCATTAGGCAAAGGATAGAATAATAAAAAAATTAAGGCTAGAACGAAGCTTGAAGGTAAATGAACCCAGATCATTTATTTCAAAGATAAGAGAAAGGAGCCTGAGAAGGGTTAAACAGCTTTGTCAAAGTCACTTAGTGTCTGGAAGGCTGGGGCTGGTACCCAGTCCTGGACTCTGAACACATCAACACCTCATCCTCCCAGGCTGAAGTTCTTAATCTCCCTCAGTTTCATGATGACGTCATAGGACACTGAAGAAGAAACAATTATAGGGTTTATAAGCTCATGTGAAATGCATCACATATAAGAAACTAAGAGCCTTGCTTGTGCGCTCTTGTCCTTATTAGTGAGCCTTTATGGAGGGGTCAGCACTTCAAAATTATGACATGACAACTATCAACCCAAAAGCTTAGGTCTTAAGCTCAACAATTCACCAGAGAGGAAAACTATAGAAACACTGTCACTACAGCCTTTAATTCTGCACAGTGTTTTAGAATCTGATTTTTAGATATCCTGAAAAATCACGTTAGCAAGAGGGAAGGTGCTTAGCTGTGTGTGTAGTCTGGGGAAAATCCACGTGATTTTCAGTCTGACTGCAACAGTCTTGGTGGGAACGTGGAAAGCCCATTGCTTAATTGTGCAATGTGTTGTCAGTGGGAGGGAATAAAACCTTATGTAAAACATATTTTTAAGAATTTAAAGAACACAGAATGTTGTGTTAATTCCAGGTACAGTGGGGGGCTGCTTGGGAGGCTTTGGTTTCTGGAAGGTTTGAGGGGATCATAACTGAGAACAGGTCTATCTTATTTTGGAGTCTGAGCTCCTAGCTACTAGAAAGCTGCAGATTATAGACAATCGAAGCCCAATTTAAGAATCACCTATAGGCCTCCTTCAGAAAGAGCCACTACAACAGCTTGATAGATTCTTTCCTTTTGCTATTTTTCTTTGACTATAAAATTACTTTTATTATTTCTTCCTCTATCATTATTCTCTTCTGTAGACTCTTTCTTTATTCCCATCACTGATGGAATTCTTTTCAAAACCATTGAAAGGATGGAAACCAAGGGGTACAGATAGATGTGTGTGTGTGTGTGTGTGTGTGTGTGTGTGTGTGTGTGTGTGTACACATTCAAGTATGTGGGAGGAATTTGGAGACACAATGGGAATTTTTGTCTGCCTGAATAGTCTCTCTCTCTCTTTCTCCCTCTCCCTTTCCCCCCTCCCTCCCTCCTTCCCTCCCTCCCTCCCACCTTCTTTTCTTTCTTTCTTTTTTCCCCACTGGGTCTCACTATATAGGCCAGGCTTGCCTGACACTTGTAATATAGCCTGGAGCTCACAAAGATCTGCCTGCCTCTACCTTCTGAGCACTGTGATTAAATGTGTGCACCATTATACCTGGCCTTGAAAGGATTTTTCAATAGCATTTTGACAATGGGAAGAAAGCAGCTTTATGACCCATGAATTCATTTTCATCATGATATGTTATACACGTGCACACACACACTGCCAAAACAAATAATTCAAAAAGTTTTGTTTTATTTTGTGTGGGGAATGCCTTGGGATCTTTAGTTTTATTTTTTCTACCTGAGGTAATTATAATTTTACAATACTGGCCAGTCACGATTTGCTAACCTGATTTCATAACCTATTAAAATGGATTGAAACTTTTGAGTTCGAGGAACAGAAAACCTAGTGGTTTATGGAAAGAGGCTGGGCTAACTCTACCCCAAATAGACTTCCCACCAAGTAGAACCAGGCTGTAACTCTGACTTTAACTGGAAATATATGACATGTCAATTATTTTTAATCCATTCTTTACCTCGAGTGTGAATTTAATTTTATATGTGAGATAAAACCAGGATGGTACTGGAAATACTACCTAACCTCTGGAGCTGGGTTTCCCAATGAACAAAGGTATCCAGGAGACAGTGATGGACAGGACTCAAAACTAAATATATAGACATACCACACAGTGAAGTTTGGGTCAGTAATGGACTGCATGTATGCTAGTGGCTCCATGAGATTAGATGGAGCTTATGATTGCCATTGTCACAGGCTATGGCACAATATGTTTTCAGTCATATAAAAGGTCATCAACAAAATTAGAACTCATAGTCAAATTATTTGAAAATATAATGTTACTATAATAAATGATTATGTAACTGGTATATATATATTTATTGCAGTATATTATTTCATTATTATTTTAGAGTATATGACTTTTGAAAATGCCTACTATAAAGTAATGTATAGTGTTACAATAGTAACAGCATAAGGGACACCTCAGACCAGATTGCAGTAGAAGCCATGTTATGTACCTAACCTAAGCCATCTATGTTAATGTTCAATAACATTCAATGCTGTTGGTGCAGCTACAAGACCTGCTAATGGTGTTTTTCTCAGAACATATACTTATTCTTAAACCAATACATGACTCTGTATAATCTAAACTACACACACACACGTGCACACACACACACACACACACACACACATGTAACAAGTGTTTGCTGCTTTGTGGGTTCATTGTTCTTCCATCTGTCTCCACCTTTTTTTCTTCTATCCTTCCAACTCCCTAACACTAGATATGAAAAAAAAAAAAGGATAAAGAGGAAAAGAAAGAGACCCCTGAGTATAGTCAGGGGTAGGAAAGGGGGCAATGCCACCGTTGGACTACTTCCTGCTGCTCAGCAGATTTGAGCTCCTTGGGGAAAGTTTGATCTTCATGGCCAGAATATCTAATTTCTTCTTGTTGTTGTTTCTTCCTTGTGCATGGACACTTAACAAACTACAACCAACAACCCACCCTGTCTCTTGGGGCCCTGGCATTCATATACCCTCTGAAAAGCCCCCAGAATTCTAAATATCACACAATCGCAGAAACTGTCTGCAGCTGGCAAAACCACGCCCCTGCTAGAGCACGAGGCAAATCATAGTCAGCTGCTGCGAAGCAGCCCCATCGCCCACTCCTGGGATTAAAATGAAAACGTATCCTTATAATATTTTTTGTGATTTTTAAAGAAACCAAAATTTCAAAATTCTCATGACACATGTGTGTGTATACGTACATAAATGCACATATATTTCTAGTTGTTTGCCTACAAAGAAGTGGACCATAGTGCTTAGCATTAAAATTCAGCATGTGCTGTTTTATTGTTTGTTATGTTTGTTTGTTATGTTTCTGCGGGTACACAATGCCTGTGGTGGCCAGAGGGAAATCTGTGGGATTCTTTCCTTCCACTTGTGAGTTCTGGGAATTGAGCTCAGGCCAAGCTTAGTGGCAAACTCTTTATGGGCTGAGCCATCTCTCTGGCCCTACAATGTTTTCTTTTTTTCTTCTTTTTATTTATTTCTCTCTTGTACAGTATATCCTAACTGTAGCCTCTCCTCCCTCCACTCCTCCTAATCCTCTCCCCATCTCCGCCCCCCCCCCCCCCCCCCCCCCGCTCCCATATCCACTACTCCCATGAGCAAGCCTCCCAGGGCCATCAACCCAATGCAGCATAATCAGATGCAATAAAATAGGGACAAACACTCCTATCAAAGCTGCACGAGGCAGCCCATAAGAGGAAAGAGTCAGAGACAGTCCCAATCACATTGTTAGTTTGTCCCCCATCCCAACACACATACACACACACACACACACACACAAGCTAAACAACCACAGCATGCATGCAGAGGGCCCCCCACAGACCCATGCAGGCTCTGTGACTGCCATTCCAGAGTGTGATTGTTTTCTTCACAGTAATACAGCGGGGAAGCACTGCCTACTACTTCCATCTTACCTTTACATCTCTGCAGGAGATCTGTATGTGACACTACAGTGTGTCACATGGGAGTCCAAGAGTTTCATTCCCTGACTTTGCATAAAGGAGTAGCTCCAAATCTTTGGGGTATTGCGGGGTAATCTCCGTAGCAGGGGGTACACTTTCCTCTCTTGCTGATCTCTTGGCAGTGGGATCCCAAGAAACTAGGCAGAAGTATCACATCTTTCTGGCCTTTTAGAAAATGTACTAAGTTAAGGCATGATTGACACAGCATTTAAAGAAAATGTCTCAAGTGTACATTTTAATGAGTATTGACTCATTACCACCACAGTCAGATAACAGGTCATTTCTGGACTGGAGGAATGCATTAAAAGCACTTAATGTCTTGTTTTGAGGATGGCAGTTCAAATCCAGGTATCCACATCAAGTGGCTTACCCCTCACCATACACATGTAAGGACACACACACACACACACACACACACACACACACACTCGTGTGCGTGGACACACAGACACACACACATGCACACACATTAACATGTCGCACAAATGCTTTTCTCTGCTTAACTTTCTAGGCCCCCCACACACAAATGCCCATACCCCCACATTAATAATAAAAATTAAAAAATAATAAACCTTTAAAAAAGAAATAGGCAGTTCCCACCACCACATAATTTCCTCTCACAACCAAATGTATTGAATTGCCTGCTGGTACCAGCCACCAACCCTGAGACACAAGTAACTTTTCCCTATATGTATGTTTATAGGCCTTGCCGCTTAAAGACTTTCCTCTTGATGGCATGGCATAAGAGGCCTCTGTGTCTAGCTTTGTGTGCTCAGTATAGTACTTTAGAGATTCATTCATGTTTTTGCATAGACTAGTGGTTTGTCCCTTTTCACTGCCAGGAACTTTTCCACTGTAAGGATATACCACAATGTACTGCGCCATTTATCTCTTGATACATACTTGGGTGGCTTCCAATATGGCCAGTGATGAAGAAAGCTACTATAAGTACATGAGGCTTTGTGTAGACATATGTTCTCAAAATTTTCCTTGAGTAAATACCTAGACGTGGGATGCTGGGTCATACGATAAGCATATGTTCAGTGTTATGGGAAACTGTGGAGCTATTTTCTGAAATAGTTGTGACATTTTATATTCTAAGCGGTTAATATGAAAGCATCCCAGGCAGCCCACTCCTTTTCCTTCTTAGATTCCCAAGAGAGAGGCTTAGCTAATGATTCTAGACATCTTTTCTGAGGGTGTCATGTCTGTTCCTACCGCCTTTGCTGCCCACAATGCTGTTGATCGGACGGTGCTTATCCCTGAAGTAAGAATGTTTGAAATTTATCTTGTGATTTTTGTCTCCCGTCTGCCAGTTATTTGGCAGTGTGTTGTTTGATTTCTAAAATATTAGCAAACATCATAAGGTATCCTTTGTCACTGACTTGTGAATGAATCCTGTGCGGCCAGAGAGCCACGCTCTTTAGAGTGAACTACTGGGTTGATCCTCAGTTTTCTACGCTGCTGCTGCTGCTCAGATGCGGGAGGCGAGAGGCTCTGCCTGTTTGCTTTTGGTTCCTTTAAGTTACTGGGCCTTGTGCTACGGGTGTGTGCTTATGAAGGACGGGCACTCTGCTGCAGTGCACCATCTCTATAAAACACAGCCAGCTCCAGATCGGTTTCTTGCAATGCTTGAGCTTCTCTTTAGGGTTGAGAGAATATTGGTTCATCTGGGAACTCAGGATCTCCAAAGGTATTGGAGTATGTTCCCAGGTCCCGGGGTGTCAGATTTTTTGTTTGTTTGTTTTTTGTTTTCCCAGCTGGGATTTAAACATGACAAATCACCATCTGGAGTGGTGGCTTCACACTCCTCTGGAGCACCGCTCTCTTCATAGTGAAATCTTGGGAGACTCTACAGATGCTGATTTGTTTTGTTTTCTTGGTTTTGGTTGTGAGGCGGGGTCTCTGTACTCTTCCCGGGGACTCACTATACAGCCTAGGCTGGCCTCAAGCGTTTGCTCTTCCGGCCTGCCTGAGCGCCTCAAGTTCTAGGAGTACAGGTGAACATCACCACTCCAGGCTGGCTGTCTTTTGTGCCTCACCTTAGTCACCAGCAGCATTTTCCTCTCTTTCTCTCACATATCCTGCAGTAGCACCTAATCCCACAATCCATATAAGCACCACTTTCCCTACGTCTCCCCTCTCTCTGGTGCCTGAGCAGCACACCCAACTGTGTGTCTCCTGCAAGCCCAGGTGGCCTTTGTCACAGAGATGAGTATTATCTGTCATCCGTAAGGCTACCTGTCTTACACAAACACCCCCTTCTGATAAAAATAATGTTTTGCATAAGTATGTGTGTGCGTGTGCACACGCATGCGCACATATGCACACGGAGACCAGAGACATCTGCTGTACTCTTTGGTGGTTCTTCATATTATATATTGAGGCAGCATCTCTCACTGAATTCAGAACCCGCATATTTGGCTATTATAGCCAGGCAGCTCCGGAAACCCTGCCTCTGCCGCCCAAGGAGGCAGAGCTGATGATGTGGCATCATACCCGCTTGGCTTTCACGCGAGCACTGGGCATCCGAACTCTTGCTCTCAGGCCTGTGCTTTGGCCTCTGAACCATCTCCCCATCTCTCAAACCCCTAAACATTTTCTTTCTCTCAGAGCTGGGAATTGAACGTAGGGCCTCACAAGTGGAAGGCAAGGGCTCTGTCTTCTTATTTTTATACTAGAATGTCCTCGTGACTGTTGGGAGGAAGAGCAGGGAGTAGCCACCTAGCCGGTTCTGCACAGCAGGGCATAAAAACAGAGGTTCTGAGCTAAGCAAAGGTTAAGAAGTCAGGAAGGGTCTTTCTTACTGTCGGGGTAATTTTTCTACACAACCTTATTTCTGCATGTTGTACATAACACATTTCTTACAGGTTTCAGAATAAGTAATTCTTGGCTTTGGTGGTGGAAGTGAGAAGAAAGAGAGAGAAAAATAGAAACAAAGAGAAATTGTGTGTGTGTGTGTGTGTGTGTGTGCGCGCGCGCGCGCATGCACGCGATCAGCTCGGATGGAGAACAGGTGGCGTAGGGAGAAAGTCTTACACATACCATCACACAACTGCTTGTGGGAACGTATTTGGGGTCATAGGGGAAGTCAGTTGGTTGGAACAAGGTAGAGAGAAAAGATGGCCTGCGAGGAAAGTGGGGGTACAATAGCTTCCCCTTTCTGAGTTACATGTGGGGACTGCAGACCAAAGCACAGCTCTCTGGTTCACTCTCAACTTAGATTGCGGAGGTTTTCTTTATCCATCCAGAAGGAAGGTGCTAAGGTTTAGGTACAGAAGGAACCCAAAGGTCCCGCTGGTCTCCAGCTGGTGGCGCTATTAAGAGGTAGCGAAATTATTCAAAGGCGCTGATTTTCTCTGCAGATGAGATAAGGAATTGGCTAGTAGTTACTGGGGTCTGATGGGAGGAAATAGGTCACTGAGTGCTTGCCTTTGAAAGGTATATCTTATCTCCTGCTCATTTTTGTCTCTCACTTTGCTTGCTGGTTATATTAAGTGAGCTGTCTCCTCATAGGGAACAGGGCTCTGCAGGGGCCAGTTAGTGTTTAGACACCATGACGTCGATAAGGATATCCGGTAATGCTAAAACATGGCTAACACAGGATGCCCAGGGAGCCACAAAGCAAACAGAAATGTAATCTGTTATGCAACTGTTTTTGGCAGAGTGCCATTTTTGCGTGACTTTGTATAAACGTGGCTTTGAGGTCCGAGTTTTCCTCACCTCTGCAGGCCTGTCTGTGTGTATTTGTTTCTAGGCCTGTGTGGTCTGTGCGCCAGTCTGTACGTACCTGTGCCCAACTGTGGGCACCCCACGTGGGCCAGCTTTTGCTTGGGTGTCTGATGGAGCCTTCCTGCCTAGCAGCCGTCATGCTGAGTGGATAATAAAGTAGGTCTTAACCAAGGCTCTTTGATTTCACTTCAACCTCCCTGGCCTCTCGCGAACTTTTTCCTCTCTTGGCATCGGAGCTCAGACCTCACACAATTCTACCACGGGCTCCTATTACCACAATGGTTTACCCTACCTCTGGCCCATTAGAGGAGAGCCAGAATCCACAGGCTACAAGCTTGTAGACCATAAGCTAAGACAAGTCTTTGTTCCTTTAAGTTCTCAGGTATTTTTGTGGCTGGCTAACACAGATAGGGTGCTTGTCCAGAGGCAGGGGGAAAGGCAGCTGAGGAAAGAACAGATAACGCACTCTCCTAACTATGGAGACATCTCTCTAGCCCCTGAGTGTTTTGAAGTTTTACTCTGCATGTCTTAAAGCCATTTCAGTCACGTGGAAATGAGGCCAACCAAGGCCCCCAAGAAGGACTTTCTCCTGCTCATGCTGCTAAACAGACAAGCGTAATAAATTTCACTGGCCATCCGCTTAAATTAGAACTGTGAGTGGGCTGTCACTTTTATTTGAGACGCTAAATGGAATAATGAAATCTACAACTATTCCAAGTGAAAATGACTTAACCCCAGGAAGCACGGGGATACTTCATGTGGCTCTTATTACTCCAATAACAAAAAAGAAAATAAATATAATAGGGACACAAATGATGTTTTCTGTCTGTCTACCGTGGCAGGGAAGGCTATAAAGTAGAAGCCTAAGTACTGGGCAATATTATCATTACTTTGCAGCTGAGCCATCTGAGTCTCTGCAAGACAAATGACTCACTAGGGATGGACAATTAGAATACCAGCATCAACTTGAATCTTCTTCTTGTCCTAGCTTATTTCCGATGTTTATTCTGTTCACACACACATATTTTGTTTTTACACATGCACTTTATTTAGCCTACTTAAAAAATAATTGTATCCTAAATACTTCTCACTCCTACACCTCACAGTCATGGCTTTAGTGGCCATATGGTATTTTAATGCATTTGTGGTACATTGGACCAAAATTTGTTTCACCATTATCCTGATGTGAACATTTAGGTTGCTTACATTAGACCTTAAAACCCCAAATTAGATCAAATCCAGTTTAACAAAAATTTATGAAGAGGTTTGTAATGATTTTTGTGAATCACGTGTCTCTTTTTCCTCTTTGTCATTTTCCTTGAACTTATATTTATTAACATGATTAGACCTGCTCAGACAATTGGCAGTGATTAAATACATGGAATTAGGCACGTACTTACCCATCTGATGTTTTCACTCCCAGCAACCAAGCCCCTTTTGAGTACTCAGGGAATGGCTCATTGCCAAGGACAAAACCGTTTGTCCCTAAAAAGCATTTCTCTGAACTACCACAATGGGCTCACTTAAAAGTACTAGGGTCTTGCTGGAAGGGACCTACATGCACATCCAAACTCTGGCCAGTAGATGGCTCTATTTCATTCACCCTCCACTGCAGGTTCCTCTTGAATAGGAACACTATGAAAACTTAGAGAGTGGGAGTCATCCCTCTTGTCCCTCGGCAGCATCCCATACCTGGCCCCTCCTCCGTCCTGACACCCAGTTTCCTATTCACTGCCAAGGGGAAGTGGGAAGAAGTGATTTGGGTACAAATGCATCCTCTGCTTTACAAAGTGACTGAAAGCAGTCTTCCCTGAGCTGGCTGAAAAAAGCAAAGCCTCTTTTTCTTTAAGTAGCACCGTGCTCACAACTAGAGGCTGTATTACTGAGTCATAACAATTAATTACATTCGGGGAGGTGAGAAGACGGGATTTAACGCTCTAATGCGATTTGAATTTAGGCTGTTATCTCATCCCACTGCTATTTAAAACAAAATCATTTTTCCCCCCTCTATGAAAGTACCTGCAACTTAAGGATGATTCCAAAGCTTGTCTGAAGATATTCTTGGCAACTGAAGATTTCTATTTTAGCTGCCTGAGGGGTTTCATATGTACGTTTGGAGTCGCTAGATTTTTATTAAGTGACGTGCATCTCTCTCAGTTTGGGGACGTGATTAAAGAGAAGTAGGAGACTGGGGAGACATAATTCATCAGGAATTTTCTAGGTGTTAAGAGTGTGCAGGGGAACAAGTTATTAGGGAAAAAAAGGGGGGGGGGGGAAATCTCACCTGAAAATGACAGGGACCACATCAGCAAAGCTGGAAGTTATCTCCACACAGGATGACTAGTTTTTGTTCTCTTTCTTTCTTTCTTTCTTTCTTTCTTTCTTTCTTTCTTTCTTCCTATCTATCTATCTATCTATCTATCTATCTATCTATCTATCTACCTATCTAAAAAAGAAAAAAGAAAAACAAAGCAAAACAACAACAAAACAAAACAAAAAACCCAAGAAAGGTCCAGAAGAAAGATCTGGGCCCCAGAAAGAGCTGAGAAGGTCTAAGTAAGCAGGAGAGCCCTGTGTATATCTGATGAGATAAAGACCCAGCTTGTGGCATCCCTGTGGCTTTGCCATGGGCTCCGAGGTCCTGGGTTTTACCTGAGACATATATGGTGACTTCAAGATCTAAAAGCCTTGCGTCTGAATATCAGCCGTGCTCCTCCCGCGATGCTGCACACCTTGGGAAATGTGGCTCGTGACCAGTTGAGGAGTTGATTCTGCAGACAGCACTCCACGTGTGCAGGCTAAGGAAGAGGAACAGCTCTTGCCAGGCCAGGAGCTGACTTTGAGTTCACGTGTGTTTTAGGCTGTGTGAGGTCTTGTAATGCTTTCATACGAGCCCTGCTGACCTCTGGACCTCGCCTCACAGTAGTTTGGGGCCATGGTTCTCGCCCCTCCCCACCCCCTGCCATTTGTTCTGTCTCACAAGCTCTTCCACACACTCACGTCTTCTTCCCACTCTCTTCCTCAGCTCTGTCAGCCTCCCCCACAGCCATCGTCTCAAGATAGGTTTGCTTCCTGTGGCATATCCACGGTGGAGAACCTTCATGCCACCTAAGTTTCTATTGTTCAAGCCTCCCTCTGGCCTCGCGACTGGGACAGGTGACCCTAATTCCACATACCTCATTTGTCTCTCTGACACTCTGGGATAGTCACCTGTGTTACACGGACAGGCCCAGAGGATGGGATCAGGCCTACCCAGGTGCTTTGTGAAGGTTAGCACCAGCCTGGGAGCCTTCAGACCTGGGAGGCTAATATGGCGGCCCCTTCAAGAAAGGGCAGATCTGGGAACAGATGCCTGTTGGTGAGCTAGAATGTGTTTTCTCTCTCTTAAGGGACCCTGATTCTTTCGTCCAGCACAGGGTCCTGCACCGTGCTATGCCTTCGGGTCTTTCTGCAGACACCCCCAAAGGCCCCATTGAGGATGCTCTCTGCTTTTCTCTATATAGCAGCTCTTTGGCTTTTCTTCTCAACACCTGCTACCAGCGGGTTTCTTCTGTCATCACTATTTCCCTCATGTAATAGTAAGCTCAGCAGAGGAGTGCGCTTTTGTCCTTTACTGAGCACCACTGTATCTCCGGAACTTAGTGAAGCAGGTGGAGTCTAATAGGCACTCAGTTAACCAAAGGGATCCAAGCTCTTCCTAACACCATGCCATGCATGTCCCAAGTGATTCAGAGACGCCCATCCAATGAAACCCCGGGGGTGGGCATCAGTATCTTTCCACCAGTGGGCCCCCCCCTACTACTTTGTGCTCTCTCTCAGATCCAGTACCAGCGTGGGTGCTTTGACCAGCTTCTGGCTTCTGATCTAGTCCCTTCTCCAGGGTTTGCAGGCCGCCGGGCTCTGCAGGGTGCAGACCCCACAGCCTAGGGTGCCGGTTCCCCCCAGCTAGCAGACACCCGTCCGGGCATGCTCAGAGAGCGCAGGTCCGGGCGGCGGCGGGGGGAGGAGGGAGCGGCCGCGGCGCTGGGGCCCGGGCGGAGCTGCGCAATCGTCTGAGCTGCGCACCGACTGGCGGCCCGAGTGGAGCCCACAAGTTGCCGGCAGCGCAGCGCCGCCTTGTCCCGCTCTCAGCCCCTGCGCCCACCGGCGGCGGCCGGCGCCAGGACGCTCAGCCTGCAGCAGACGCTGACCCCAGATGTGACAGCGGGACCGCGGCACCCTCTCCTTCCCGGCGTGATCCACAGAGTCTCGCCAGCGTCTCCTCTGCCAAAAACCCCACGGCTGGAAGATGTGGCAGCCAGCTACTGAGCGCCTGCAGGTAAGGGGCACCCGAGAGGCCCGGGGCCATCCTGGAGGAGGAGGTTCTGGGCTGAAGCATCACCTTGACGCTGTGGCCCATTTTCAGGAATTTACACCCTTACTTACCCTCACTCCCTCCCCCCGCAAGAAAAACCCACCCCACAATTAATCAATGGGAACTGAATGCTTGCGTGCTCAGCCTAGAGCTCCGCATCCATCCAGGGTCAGGGGATGATGAAATTGAATAAGGGGCTGCCTCCAGCCTTACAACTTTGGCTTGGAGGTGTTGGTGCGCGTGTTGATGTACATAACGTTAGACTTTCTGAACAACATTTAAGACTGCAACCCACTGACACAATTTACCGGTCTAGAGTTAGGATATTTGAATTCAGACCCCCGCCCCTTTTTGTCTCTAGGAAAAGACAGAACAAATGATTTGTGCAAGCATGCAGTTGCCAATATAATTTGGAAATGTCAAGCTTGGTTTGGCTTGGTCGTGGTATGCGACTTATTTTCTTTTTCCTCTTACTCACTGGCACTCTCCCTCCTTCATGTGCCCTGGGTCCAAGCCCCTGAAGATATTTGAAAGACAAAAATTAAGTTCAAATAGGAGTGATGATGTCCTGGGGTCACCTCACCAAAAGTTCCTTACTGCTCTCCCGCCGAAATTTCACAGGCTCTTTGATTTAGTTTCTGAAGCTATGGAGCAGGGTAGAGAAAGGTAACATAAGAAAGGCGTTTTCCCAGATCAGACTCATCCACTGACACTTTGGTCCTTGGGATGGCCCTGGCTGGAAGGTTTGATGAGTGCCATTTGCTCACAAACACTCCCCCAGGGGGACCAGCAGCTATTCTCCAAGGCCTGCCGAGTTTGGCAGATTCTGGGGCCACACTGCTGTGTAGTAAACTTTGAAGAAGTGTTTTAAGTGGTAAGACTGCAAGCCTCTTGGAGGCTGAGTATTGTCTGGAGACTTAGCTCGGAGAGGCCAGGAGGAGAATCCTGGCTGACTTGGGAGGTTTCTCAAAGAGCATTCCAAGCTGGAAACACAGACAGTCCCTCTGATGCTCAGCAAAGCCAGCTCCACCTCCCAGCCCTTATCCAGGGCCTTAGCCTGCAGGGGGCATTGCATTGTGCAGAACCAGATCTGCCCTTACCCCACAAAAAGCCCTCTCCAGTGCTCCCCCCCCCCAGGGCTACAAGTTAGGGAGAGCGTGTTCCCACTTATAGAGACTCAGATTCCAGGCCAATTCCTTCAGGTCTCAAACAGATTAAATCAAACCCCTTGGCCAGCTTTGGAGATGAAGAGGTGATGCCCAGTCTCGTGACACTGCACCCCCACCCCTGCACCCTCAGTTTATTAAGAGAACATCAGAGTGGCCCTGGAGCAACTGGCACAAGGTAATCTAAGTCTATTTTATAACTGGTATCAGATGTCAGGGGTTCATTCAAATTCCTCCTTTGGTTCAAGGCCTGAATTCAGTTCCAGAGGATCAGAATGAGTGAGCTGAGATGGTGGTCGCCATCTAAGTGCAGAGAGTAGATCTTCAAGTCTTTTCAGAGATGTGGTCACAGGCCCTTAAGGTGGTGTATACTGTCTGACACTCCGTGCCTCTGGGATACTTGTATTTTTTTCATCTGTTGAAAATATTCTTCCTGGCCCGTCTCATTCCACTCAGCTCTACAGCACGTGACCCTTAGCAAGCAAGTGGATATTGTTCCCTGACAGACACGTTTCTTTGCCCTTCTGGAAAACCTGCACATATATTTTGTTGTGAGCGTCTTATAGTTTGCGTATGCTATGGATTTGCTTTATTTCAAGGTGCCATGTTGAAAGAGCCTGGATTTTAGGTTTTTGGAAAGCTGTAGCAAACAGAGTTTATCATTGTGTAACAGCCAGTCACTGTTGGAGGTACGTACACCTACAGCCAGTACCACTGCGTGGCTCCAAATTTAAAAACCTATCTCAAGTCTTGAGATTTGTAAAAGCAAGCCAAAGTTGGAGCATGTCCGCCATGCTCGTGGCTTCTTTCCAAATTGCTCCTGGATTCTTCTGGTGAGAGGGAGCCCTTGAGGCTGAGTTGGTGAGAGAGCTGCCTGTAGTAACAGTTATTGGTGCTGCTTACCTGGGTATCTCTGTCATGTGGTTATCCCTATGATGTCTCTGCTGCCTGAGATGATGCCCATCCCCCTTTGATTCTCAGGGTACAAGCACATAGACATACTGGCTTCTGGTTCTGATGTGTTTCCATGACCAGATACAAAGGGCATGGATGTGACAGTGGGGATGGTGTTGGGTAGGGAATCTGTTAGTAAAGCCGCTTTTCACCACAGCTGAAGCCTCCATCTCTGCTCACAGATATTTTGACGTTGTCCTGTAGACTTATTCATTTTTTTCCTTCACTGATTTTTCAATATAAATATCCTGAGAGGAGCCAGAGCGCAGGAAATACTTTAAGGTAGCATTCCCTGAACGCCCTAACAGGGCCAGGCCATACGTCAGTTGTATAAACACCTAGACTCAGAAGAGGTGCAGGAGCAATGAACAGTGCCCTTTCTTCATTGATTTTTATCAGTTCCCATTGGAAAGCTCAGAGGGTCTGGGAATGTGGCCCAACTTTCCTGAGCCCAGACACTCACCCTCTGACTGGCCGTCTTTTCAGTGAATGCAGCAGAGTTCAGGAGCCTAGGGAGTCTTTCAACAGACTGAATTATTATTGTCATCATTATCTACTTGCTAGCAAAACAAACAAACAAACAAACAACAACAACAAAAACCAAAATGCTGCTGCTATTTTCTGATTTGAAATGCAGTTCTTTGACCCAAATCCAGCCCAGGCAAATGGACCTGTTGCCCTGGGCGGGCTGAGCTGGGTAATTTCTTATTCAGTCACCAGAATTGTGTCCCCTTCATCTGCTCCCTTGAATGTTAAAACTGCTGTGTTGCACTCAAGTCCTTTCCTTGGTGTTTCTGCCATTCAACACATAATGGGATCAAAAGGGACTTAAGTCACTATCCCAGTTTTTAAAAATGTGAATATGAATTCTTTCCCTCTCACCTTCTCCTCTGCAAAGCTGACTTTTTTTTTTCCTGTAGAGACTCTCGAGTGTTATAGATTTTTAAAAAGGCTATATGAGGGAGGCTTTTTTCAGACAAGTGGAGGGTACTTTCTTTCAGTAAGAAAGGCTAAGTCTTGTTTTTGTTTCTTTGTTTGTTTTGTTTGTCTTTTCCAAATACAGATATTACTTCAGCTTTGATACTGTCTGGTTTTCCAATGGATTTAATGATTGCTTCCAATGGATTCTTTAGAAAGACCAAACCTAGCCAGGCAAGAGTGTTATAATTATGTGTTAAAATTGACATAAGTCTCCAGAGGAGAGGAAGGGTGGTGTTTAAAACAAGACTATCAAAATAAAGGAAGCAAACACATTCTTAGGGGTAGGGACATTGCAAGGATAGATTGGAACTTGACCATAGTAATGCATGGAAGGTAAGTTCTAGCAAATTCTACGAGTGTATATAAAGCACCCTTTCTTTTATTTTTAAAGCACCTTTTTATAAGATGCTCCATAACAGTTCCAGTCGAATCACTTTTGATAGATCACACTTTTCCACCTTTAACTCTGCATCTGGGTTTTGTTTTCTTGGGACCAGGAACCCTCTTTTTCTCTCTACTCTCATTTTAGCCAATACCTGGGTCTTACATAAAATGAGGAAGTGTAGAAAGAAAACATGGCCACCTGGCCTGACCTTTGGGTTTCCTGTTAAGCTTCTGGCTGATAAAGAGGTTGAGATTTGTATTAGAGAGCTTTTCTGGTTCTGGGGCAGCATAGCTGACAGAAGCAACTTAAAGGATGGTCTCTCTCTTGGTTTGTGGTTTGAGGGACTACAGTCTATCATGTTGGAGAACATGTGTTGGCACAGCTGGCTCCACGGTGGGAGGAACATGCTACTGGGGCTCTCCACCTTTCATATCTCAGAGAGACAGTAAGCAAGAGAAAGAATGGGAGGTGAGGTCCAGGCTCACTACTCAGTGACAATGGCCCATTTCCTCCAGCTAGGCCCCCACCCCTCACAGTGGAGCCACTCGCTGGGCACGAAGCATCCAAATACTTGAGCCTATGGGGGCATTGCACATCTAAACCAGGGCCAAAGTGTTCCATTAAAATGTTGCTTGAGGACCTTGGGGGAGGGGAAGAATATATTGTTCCTCAGAACTGCCTTGCACTTGCCCTGTTGTGTCATGCCTGGTCTATCCTTTCCCGATGCTGGATGGACTGTTCCAGATTGATTTCTCCGTCATTATGGCAGTTTCCTTTGACCCCTGAGAAGCAATACTTACAAACTCTCCATCACAGCAGCTGGAGGCCATTAGACCTGGCTCATCAGGCAGACTGAAGACCTGGGCAGTCAGACACTTTGCTAGGCTGGCCAAATTGACAACAGGAACACAGACAAGAGTTAGAAGGGGGTGATAGTAGCCTACATGTCCAGTGTGTGATCTTTCTGTGTGACACCACATTGAGTTTTATATGAATTATCTGGATCATTTATTTCCCATAGCCATTTTTATTCCCATTTTATGGATAAAGAAATGGGAGGCCAGAGAGTTGGAATCGTTTGGCCAGGGTCAGGTCATAAGAAATGGATGGAGCCAGTGTTTGACCTGGGAGGTTTGGTCCAAGCCTGATCTGTAGAGGTGTGAGACAAAGCAGGATGTGATATACATGTTGGTGCTGATAATACAAATTCATAGGATGAGAGTGATGGCTGCATTTAGTTCAGAAAGCTACCTACCCCTTCTCTGTATGAGGGGTTGAATTTAGGGACTGGAACATACATTGGGTAAATGCATCCAGCTTCTTTCCATCTGTCTGTCTGTCCATCCATCCATCCATCCATCCATCCATCCATCCATCCATCCAGGTATGTATGTATATATGTATCTGTCTGTCTGTTTGTCTGTCTGTCTGTTTGTCTATTTGATCTGAGTCTTATATATCCCAGGCTCATGTCAAACTCATTGAAGCCTTGAACTCCAGGTCTACCTGCTGTACTTTCCCCACACTGGAATTAAAGGATTATGTATGGAGATCAGACCCAGGGACTTAATGCATGCTCTGCACATTCCTTACCAGCCAGAATACACCCTCCACCATTATATATATAAAAAAATTTTTTTTGACTTTGAGCCATGGTCACATCAAGTTGTCTAGGCTAACTCTGAACTCACTCTGTAGCCCAGGCTAGCCTCTTGCTTCAGCTTTCTGAGGACCTGGGGTATCAGCCTGTACTTCCAGCCTGGGCTTGCTCTCACATTTCTTATTGCAGGAATGTGCTTGGCTATGCTGATGCAGGACTCCCTAAAGTTTGAAGACTGAGGTCTTTGAGAGAAATAAGCTACTTGGTCACATGATGGCTGGAATTCTGGCCATTCCCAAGTCTCCTTTGAGATGCTTTTCCAATGGAGCGCATGGGATTTATTTAAGTCAAACTCATTTACCTGGACAGTCTGCCCGAGTTCAGGTAGTAAGTGAGCAAGGCGGAGGAAGAGAGGATGGAAAGAGTATGAGCTTGTGCTTCGAAGAACCAAACCTTTCTTAGAGGCTAAATTTTGCACTCTTTTTGCACCTCTTATAGGAAAGCACAAAGCATTATGCCTGCTCCCCCTCCTCTGTGGAGAGAGGGCTTAGAGTAGTTACTCATCTGGGTCTTCCCCTCTCCCAGAAGTGAGAGGCTGTTTTATAGCATTGGCTCTCTCCAAGCCTGCCAGCAAAATCCCCACCGAGTGATTTGGGAAACACTGGAATTGGGAAACTCTCTGCCCCCCTGGCTCCCCATTGCCTCGTGGCTGCTTCTTGTTGACTGTTCGGGTTTATCTTCCATCGTTGGGCAACCTTTGCCCTTTGTTTGATGTTCTGGGTTATCTCTCCTGTCCGTTCCCTGCACATCGACTCTATCCTGCCCTGTTCCTCAGCCTTGGAGGAGACTCTGGTGGAGTTAGCCTGCAGCCTTGAAGCCACTAGACATTGGTCTGTCTTTTGCACAACTGCTGTGTGACTCCCTGAATAGCAGTGGGTTCAGAGGTTCTCAATGGCTGCAGTGTCCCTGGGTTCCCAGGGGTTACAGATCTAAACAGAGGCTCTGTAGAAGGAGAGAAGGAAGAAACAGTTGAGGCATTTGTCCAACGTCTTCCTCAAGGCCCAGTGTAATTAGCTTACCATCATCTTATGTTAACCAAAAAACCCCAAGTTCTGATCCCAATTTGGCTGCTAATTAGTGATAAGACATCATTGTATGTTGTTTTAGTGTACCACAGACTTGGCCTCCGGGCTTCAGGACTAACAAGGGGCGATGTCATGGAAGAGGGACAGACTTACTTTATACTCATGGCATATTCTGGCACTTTCCAGAGTCTCACCAAGATGTTCTTTTCCATGTTTGATGACACAGACTCCCTTTACCATCCTCTGTTTGCCTTGCGATCTCACCTTGATAAGGGGCCTTCTCTGCAATTATGTTATTGAGCAGGTTGTTCCAGAAATTGGGCTAAAAAGTAACCAAAGATGTAACCAGTCTCTTTATAAATAAGTTCAACTTAGTTGTTTACTGACAAAGCTGTAGCTTTGACCTTGCAGGTGTTTGTGCCTTCGTGTGCCTGTCCATGTGAGTACAGGAACATGTGTGTGCACATGAACATGCAGGCCAAAGGAGGACCTCGGGAATGATGCCTCAAGAGCCACCACCTAGAGGGTTTTGGGTTTTTGTTTTGTTTTGTTTTTTGTTTTTAGTTTTGTTTTGTTTTGTTTTGCTTTTTGAGGCAGAGTCTCTCACAATGGCTTGGTGCTCACCGAGTCTACAAAGCTGGCTGACCCATGAGCACCGGGCCTCCTGCCATCTCTACCTTCCCAATACTGTGATTAAAAGCACATGCCACCTTGGAGAGAAAACTTGGAGCCTGTTGTCTAACCAGCTGGAACTTTCCTCCCTGAGCTGTCTTTCCAGCCCCACTGTCTAGTTTTATCACTTCTCCGAATTTTGCTTTCTCTGTCCATGCCTCAGAAGTAGCTACTTTGCGGAAGATTTGGGAAACAGGGTTCACTGGACAGAAGCATGGGGTTTTTGTTTGTTTGTTTGTTTGTTTTGTTTTGTTTTTAAGGCTGGCAGATTTAGAAACAGAATACAGTCACTGTCTGAGGTCCTGTATTGGCTCCCATTTGCCATTCCAAGTCCCAAGCCCTCTGCAGAGGGAAGGTGGGTGGGAGAAACTTCCAGAAAGGGAGGATACCATTGTCTGCGTCGGAGGACTCAGTTTCTGTCTCCAAGTTGAACTTAGTACTGGTTTGTCCTCTGATATGTGTGTGTGTGTGTGTGTGTGTGTGTGTGTGTGTGTGTGTGTGTGTTGCAGCTTTCGATGTCTCTGAGGATTCTGCCTTCCCTGGCCAGAAGCTTTTGTGGCGCTTTAAACTTCCAGGTGGTTGGTTTTCCTTAGGGAAGTTCTTTCAGTCCTGTCTAATGGGACAGTGTGAGCCATTGCATGGCGTTATCCTCACAGCTGGGAGCTGAGCACATGGGTCCAATGTTCAGCTTAGCCATCCTCTCAAATACTTCTGAGAGGGAGGGTGGAGCAGGGAGCTGGGTCGTGTCTCGGAAGTGGGGGGGGGCATCACACATTCTGTGGCCCTGGCCTCTGGGTTCTCTGTTTTGGAGGTACTTGGGTGTGAGTATCCTGGTGATGAGCCCATGTTGAGGTACTGCCACATCCTTATTTCGGCCATGTTACAAGCATCTCCAAGGAGAGATTCCTAGAAGGCCCTGTGTATTGTGTGGGTCGAGAGCCATGTTTTCAGGGGAAAGTGTTAGCTACTTAAGGAATTCTAACAGCTTCCAAATCCACACTTGCTCTCAGTTATCCACAGCTGCGTGCAGCTATTCACAACTGGAAGACTCCAACTTCCAGGTGCTCTCAGGGTTATTGCTGCCCCAAAGGGCAGTAAAAAAAGGGTATTGTGATCATGTGTGTATTAGTGGCTTTTACATTCCTCGCAGTTTCAATTAATGTAGGGAGACAATAAAACAATATTGGTGTCCATTTGTTGCCAGCTTGCACTTAGAGACAGTAATTACGATCAATAATGAGAATGGTGACAGCAACCAGTTTTTTATTTTATTTTATTTTTTTACATAACATGAAGTGTATCAGGTTTTTGTTTGTTCGTTTGTGATGCTGTGATAAGATGCCATGACCAGAAGCAACTTATAGAAGAAAAAAAATATCATTTTGGCCTATGGTTCCAGAGGGAGAGTCTATAATGGTCAGGGAGGCATGGCAGCAGGCTACCAGAACAGGAAGCTGAGGCATTACATCTTCCCCTACAAACAGGAAGCAGGAAGTGAACTGGATGTAGGGTGAGCCTGTATACTCTCAGAGGCCACCCCTAGTGTCATATTTCCTTCAGAAAGTGTCCTCCCCAGACAGCGCTGCTAACTGGGCACCAAATATTTAAATACCTGAGCTGATGGGGGTGGGGGCATTCTCCTTCCCCATAGCACTACTGTGGAGGAAGAGCTGGGATGTGTAGCTATCTGTCTTTCTGGCCTCAAGGCCCGCATCATGCATTTTCTGCTTCTGTGTCATGTAGAAAATGTTTTGCTGTGTATGGAGAGTATGTTGAATGCCCAAGAAAATCCCAAGGGGACAGAGAAATTTCCTCCTTTAATGGTGATAGATTGGATTACCGCAGATGATGGAGAGTTCTCTAGCTATCCTCAGGCCGGAAGTAGTCCCCTCTGGCGAGAGCGCTGTGACAGGATCCATAAAGATGGTCTAGCCATACTTGTCTCATCACACATGGGCTGAGGGTCTTCAGAGATCAAATTTGAATACCACAATATAGAAGACAATCTACCATGGGTAGCGTGCCTTCAGGAGTAACAAAGGAAGCTTCTTGAGGGAAGAGCGGTTCCCCCTTTACTGTCTGCTTCCTGTCCTGAACATAAAGGTGATGGGCACCATCTCAGTAGACATATTGTGATTCTGCAACAATAAAGTATAAAAGCTAAAGTCATATCTGTAAGGAGCTGGATTGTTAAGAAAGAAGGGATTTGGATGGTAAAGCAGATTGGGAACCTACCTCCCAAGGAAAAGTTGTATTAGAATAGACCACTTCCTTTCATTATTTAAGCATGTAAGTTGTATTACTTGGGAGTTTATTATTGTTTCTGTCTTTGACACAGTGGGCAAGGGACCAAAATTCGGGCTCAAACTCTCTACATCTTATTGTTAGGGGCCCAACTGTATTTTCCTGATAGGTTTGTTGAGACTTTAACCTCTGATACCTGCAAATGTGAGTTCATTTGGAAAAAACAAACAAACAAACAAACAAAAAAAAAACAAAACAAAAAACTTTGTGTGGATGTAATGAGGTGAAGATGAAGCCAAACTCCAGTATCAAGGGACCAATGGCTGCTGTCCTGGTAAGGACAGATCTATAGGCATGGGGATGACCCAGACAAAGGCCACTCAAGATGGAGGCAGAGGATGGTACTCTACTGCCACAAGCTAAGGCATGCCAAGGGTCAGTGGAAAATACCAGAAACCAGGTGAGGTCAGAGAACAGTCCTCTCTGAAGCCTTGGACAAAGCATGGCTGCTAATCATCTCTAGTTTTGCTTTTAGTTTTTTAAACTGTGAGTGAATAAATGCTGTTGTTTTCAGCTGCCTAGTTTGTCTAATCTGTTCCTTGAGACCTAGGAAGCCTGCCACCTTCTCCATTTGTTCATGTGAGTCTACCAGTTTGCCTGTGCCCAGATGCCATATGCTGGGTCACAGTGAATTTCCTCTTTAGCTAACTTTAACGTTGGAAACAGTGGAAGCAGAGAGAAAACCTAAGCAGCCTGGACTCCTCCTTCCATCCTCTTCTGATCAGCCTTCTGGGACAAGGCTGAACACCTTGGATGTGACATGTGCTTTGTCCCTGAAGGTAGGGACTTTGGGAAATGACAGCAATATCCTTTGCCACAAAGACAGTAAACTTCGACACTAGACAAGATTTTGTGTTGTGATGTCCCCTTGAGGTGGAGCTGACTGGAATTCTTCAGTGCACTGGGTCCAAGTAGGACTCAGAATCTTGTTCTCAAATACCCTTGTAGATCAGGGTAGCCGAACTCTGCTGTTTGTCTCTTCCCAACTGGGAGAGCATGCCAGTGGCTCAGAGTGCATGCATTTTACCTTGACCCTCAGGACAGCCTCACTGTATCTGTTGCATTCAACCTGTGTACAGGTTGACTGTTTCTGGTTCTGTTTTTTGTTTGTTTGTTTGTTTGTTTGTTTTGTATTGTCTTATTTGGTCCCTGCATTGGTTATTTTGAAGAAGAATTAATTTTTATTTTGGAACTCACTTTTAGGATAAAAAATAATTGTTACCAGGAGTCAGGAGACACTCTTTTCTGGCAAATTCGTCTTTTAGGTTTAACAGCCAGGAGAGACACAGACATCATTCATCCTTAGGCAGTAAAGGCAAGGAATCTGTATTGCTGTCCAGTTGCCTTTTGGCTTCTGTGTCTTCAAGAGGTAATAATTTGCTTTAATTATTGTCTGGGTTGCCTGTGCATCTAGAGATGGGGGAAGTGGACAGTCACTAGGAACAAGAGATGCCACGCTGCCACTCACCCTGTCTTAGTCATTTTTCTTATCACAATAGCCAAATGACCAGCAAGAAGCAAATGAAGGGAAAAAAAGGTTTATTCTGGCTCATGATTTAAGTAGATGCCCTCAATTGTGGTGGGAGGTCCTGGTGGTTAGAGCCTTTGAAACATCTCCTGGCTGAGGTAGGCAGGACTTTCTCACATGACTTCTTCCTTTCCCCTTTCCCCTAGCCTGGATCCCAGCTCATGGGATGGCACTCCCCATAGTCAGGGGGTGGGTCTTTTTCCCTGTTCAGTCCTTCTTGGAAGCTCCCTCACAGTCATGTCCAGGAATATGTCTCCTAGGTGATTTCAAACCCTCACATCATATTCCCTTAGGACAGAACCT
Source organism: Acomys russatus (assembly GCF_903995435.1). Classification (NCBI taxonomy): domain Eukaryota; kingdom Metazoa; phylum Chordata; class Mammalia; order Rodentia; family Muridae; genus Acomys; species Acomys russatus. The sequence continues at coordinate 36,220,576 of NC_067148.1, read as the reverse complement.
TTCTTATTCCTTCAGCAACAAACCCTTCTTCATGTTGTTCAATTATTGTAGCATAAGACTAAAGCTGGGTAACCTGCCGTCCTTCCTCTGAGTACCACCAGGTCTCCCCCTCCAGGGGACATGGTCAAATGTGAGGCACCAGAGTACATGAGAAAGTCATATCCCACTCTCCACTCAACTGTGGAGAATGTTCTGACCATTGGCTAGATCTGGGTAGGGGTTTAAAGTTTACTGCCTGTATTGTCCTTATGAGCATATACAGGGGGAGGTAATCCCCCTCAGGAACAGTCATACGGGAGGGGAATAATGGGAAAATGGGAGGGAGGGAAGAATGGGAGGATACAAGGGATGGGCTAACGATTGAGATGTAACAAGAATAAATTAATAAAAAAAAAAAAAGAAAGAAAGAAAGAAAAAGAAAAAAGACTAAAGCTGGGTTTTCAGCCCAGCACATGTATCTGTGAGGGCATTGAGAGTGGCCTGCTTTCCTCTATGCAAGTGGCATGCTGCTGTAAAACCACCCTTACTGTGGACAGTGGACCCTGGCATTCACTTCTTGAGGTTTCTCAGCTTGTTCCCTGGGGACTGAGCTGTAGGCTATGGGGTGTGGTCTTGATGGATGCTCCATTTTGCTTTTGAAGTTGAATTCTTGGCCTCTGAGTAACACATTTTCTAGGGTTGCTTTAACACACTACAGCGGCTGGGATGGCTTAAGCAGCAGCCGCAATGGCGTGTGTCTCATCTCTGGAGGCTGGAGTCCAAGATCAAGATATGGTGAGGCCTGGCTCCTTCCAAGGCAGTGAGGGAGAATCAGTTGCAGGCCCCTCGCTCTGGCTCTGGTAGTTGCTGGCCACTGTAGCAGCATAGTTCCCATGGTACTATCCCCATGTCTAAATCTCCCTTTGCATAAGCACGCCAACCTTGTTATCTCACAGCTACCTTACTCTAGAATGGTGTCCTGTTTAGTAATTACAGACAAGATCACCCAATTTTCAAACTGCATCACTCTCTGAGATCCTGGCGTTAGGGTTTTAACGCAGGGCTATCTTTTCCCGTGTTTAACAATCCACAGCACTTAGTAAACCATTACTTTGGGCTTCTTCCACACGCTGACGCACCATACCTCTTCCCACTTGGTCAACCAGTCCAAACAAATAAAAGCAAGAATTGTTTCAAAGTGGAAGTGCAAATAGGAGAAACAGGGCTACATCTGCTGCGTGCTATGGCTACTAGTTTATACTTGGTTAGATTTATAGTTGTGTAAACTGCTTAAGGTAACAAGTCAGAGAGTTTTAAGGTATACAGAGAAATTTATAATCATGCGCTGTACCCCATCCCCACTGCTACTCGTGAAGGAAGTCCTTTGTCGTCTTTGTATGTTCTGGCTTAGTGGTTGTTTCCTGGCCATGGTCTCCAGGAACATTTAAGTTTTTCAAATACATTTTATCCCCAGTCCCTCCTCTTTGAGGCATATTTTACTTTCCCAGTCAGTACATATAGGTTCCTTTTAGTACCTGTTTAGAAATCTGTGGTGGGGCTGGGCTGTGATTTGCCTAGTTGTTCCTTTGTGAAGGAGCGCTTAGGGTCTGTTTACGTGCTTTTGTGCTTTCTCTGTAAGTCAGTGTTGCGCAGATTTATCTGTATTGTTCTGGGGAGGTAGCTCAGGGGTAGGAGGCTTGACCAGCACGCATGGAACCCTGGGTTCAGTCTGCAGGACTGTGAAGACCATTGCAACATTGTGTAAATGGAAGCATTATTGCAATCAAGATGATGGATATTGCATCACATACCAAATCTTTGAGTTAGGCAAAGATTTTTATGGAATAGTGAAAGGGACACAATCAATAATGAATTGGACTGCATCCAAATTAAAAAAAAGAAAAAACCTTAGGCTTTTAAAAAGATTCCGATGAGAGAATAAAAGGACAAGAAAAAAATCATTTGCATGCCTTGTGTACAATAAAAGACTTGGAATCTGGGTATGTAAGAAAATAAATTGTCAGGCCTTACTACCAGGGTAAATAACTTCATTAAAATGGGCATATTGTTGGAACAAAGAAGCCACGTGGTTGGCAGATAAGCTCATGAAAAGATGTTCAGTACCATTAATCATTGGAGAAATGAATATAAAAGCCACAAGGAGGTATTACCATATGACACCGGAATAGCTAAAATTATGAAGGCTTTACTAGGGTCAGAGCGGCAGCTTGGCAGATAAAGGTGCATGCTTTCAAGCCTAACAACCTCAGTTACATCTGGGAGCCCTCATGGTGGGAGGAGAAGACTGACATGTATCTTGTCCTGTGTATTCCCTACAAAACAGTAGGGAAATCAGGCTAAGGGTGGGTGAGGGTGTGGAGGAACCAGAACTCCCAGACACTGTGGTGGGAAGGTCAGGAGAGCCACATCATCTGAGAATGGGACCGAGGGGAAGGAGTGAGGAGGGGCTTGAGGAAATTTGAGAGTAATGGCAGCCTGTGCATGTCGCGATTAGAGTGGTGGCTTGCTGTATCTAACAGCATGGTTTACTTTAGGGTAACCATACGTATAAAAAGCTTTTAAAAATGTGTGTGTGTGTGTGTGTGTGTGTGTGTGTGTGTGTGTGTGTGTGTGTGTAAGTGTGCATGCATGTGTGTAAGATTGTATGCAAGGCTCTGTGCTAGCTATGGCTGGACCTGGCAGTGCATTCTCCACTTGCCCTCAATGCCGAATCCTGAGAATTCTCTGGAGCTTCCATTTTCTTTTCAGTGGATATTCGGACTCTAGCCTACAATCTAAACGATGAACTCTTCCCCGCTTCCCCTCCACCCTCCATGTAGTTCTCTTCATTTAAAATGTTTCTTCAGTTAGCTACTGAAATGACTTTTTAGATTATTTTCTTCCTTTTTTGTTAAGGTCAAACTTTTGGTGTTGTAGTTTCTCACCCCCCCCCCCCCCATTCCCGCTTCCCACTCCAAGTGCTGGGATTACAGGCATGTGCCACTGTGCTGGGACAAAAGGACAGTGTCAGATCCATTCTTGTTTACCTAAAGACCTCAGGGTGTAATCTGTGGTGGAAATAAGGATCCAGCTCAAGGCAGCAAATCCGATCCAGAGCCCAACTAGTTCTCCACTCTCCGTGGCTCTGATTCGCATTCAAGCTCCATGCTTGTGTGTTTGGCACTTCCTCCTCATGGATTTGGTTTCCTTAGCCAGCTCAGTTCTCAGGGGCATTTGAAAGCCCCATGTCCCAGTGCCCAGCTCCAGGGCCTGTTGTCTGAAGATACAGGGAGTATTGCTGGTGAAAGGGTACCCTGCTTTTGCCCTATGGCATTCTGGGCCACCATCTCTTGTTTGTGTTTGTGTCTTTTTGTTTCTCTCTCTCTCTTTCTCTCTCTCTCTCTCTCTCTCTCTCTCTCTCTCTCTCTCTCTCTCTCTCTCAGGATAGAAAGCATATAGGGAAGGCATCAAGAAAATCCTGAGAGACTCTGGATTTTAATTTTTGAATCAAAGTAATGTGCCTAGCAGACGGAAAGGCCGGAGTCCTGGAGAAAGAAGCCAGAAGCATGGCAGCTGAAGTACATAGACAAAATGGCGCAAGTGGATCAGCAACCACTGACCCACAGTGAAAAAACAGCCAAATAAATGGCTTTAAGATAAATGTTTTAAAAATATCTTTCCTAAGGAGGAAGATTTGAGGCATTGCACTCCATCTCTTGCACTTAAGGCAGTAAGACCCTGAGAAACATGTAAAGAGGCCATGCGGCAGAGTTTCCAGTTTGGGGCCATGGTGACAGAAGAGACACTGTGTTTAACGAACTGGAAGATGGGCAAAGCTAGGTGTCCTCTGTAGAGCTGTATTCAGAATGGTAGGTGTTTGCTCTTAACTTTATTCCCTTCGCCTTCTACCATGTGGGCTGCAGGGAGCTAACTGAGGCTGTCTGGCTTCATGCAAACATTTTTACCTGTGGAGGCCCCAGTCAAAGCCTTTTTAAGGAAGTGGATTGAAAAGAAGGACGAAAGATGGGTAAGAAGGCCAAGAAGAGGGAACAAAGTCTGTGTGCCCACTGACAGGAAGAAACAGAACCGTGATGGGGTCCACACACTTGAGCTGCCTTTGAATCTGGAACACGTACAACTTCAGAGGGAGAGGTCAGGGGTTAAATGTTTGTATGTCCAGCACAGCCATGCCAGCTCTCACCTGCTCAGGAGCTAAAAGCCTGTAGATTTCCTGGCTGTTTTGGACCAACATTGTCCTTCGCATAACGATTCCAGAGACGCTGATATTCTAAGCAACCCCCAAAGCCACAGTTGGAGACAAATATGAAGTGGGGGGAACTGTTCCTGTCACCAACTGCTGACTGTGTGAGGACGGTGAGGTTTTGAATAGGGCACCCATGCATGCACACCTTGCCCAGGGGTTGCCTCAGGGGCTCTGCTTTATGTTTGTATGTATATTTTCTCAACTTGAAAGCGGGCATAATGACATTTAGTTGTTGGCTGTTATGAATGTTAGCTGAAGTACATGGTCTGAAAAGAACCTTGCATAGTCTCTACTACACCACTGGGGTCAGTAAATTCTAAGTTAACTCCAAGGGTAAACACAGAATAGAAATATACAACTTTAGAATTGAGTAGAGAATCTAGATTTGGGTGGTTCCCATGGGGCACATATTCGGCAAGTTGCTGACATGGGTCTTGCTACAAAGGGTCCATTATTTGAAGACGTTTGGGAAGCCACAGGTGAAACGAACCAGGTCTGGTCATGTATGACAGGACTTCTCAGGGCCTTAGAGGCCAGTGTTGTATGTGTTTCCAAGAGAGAGATGATAGCCCTAGGTCCTTAACAGTGGAAACTTCCACGGCCCTGGGATCCTCAGTGCAGAGCCTGGACTCCTTAGGCTGACAACATGTGGACCTGAGGTTTGGCTCCAGTTTGCAGAAATGCTGCCTTTGGCTCCTTCAGTATATATAAAAATTTTTTACAAATTAGTTTCTGGGCTTGAAAAATTATAGGAATTTATAAAGCAAGTTGGACTTTCTCGTTCTCTTGAAAATAAGAGGGTCATGGGCAGGGCTTGTGTTTCCCTTTGGTAGAGTGCAAGAAGCCTCCAGATACCTCAGGCTGCATTGGTGTCTGGTGATCCTTGTAGGTTCCTGAGCTTGGAATCCTGATGCAGTTTATAACAAGAAGAATGAACTTCCGATTCACGTAGTATTGAAGTCAGGACCAGATCCCTTGGTCTCCAGAGTGAGAAAGTGGGATTAAGACAGCTTGCGTGTCACCTATGGCTCTATAAGTACTACCCTGGTCGTCCCCTCTTTTCTTGGAAGGGTGTTCTAGAGTTTGTGTGACTGGGCTGGGGAAACCCACCAGCCCTCTTCTCCTTGGCAAGAACTGCCACAGAGCAAGAAGTATAGCAACTCACCTGACTTCCTCAGCCAAAGCCTATATAGGGTTTTGCAGGCAAAAGTGGCTGTTTTTAACTAGACGAAGACCACATTTCTATCCACAACTTCAGTCGATTGAACTACTTCAGTCATGATATTGGCTTATTTTTCAGGATGGCAAACAGTGGAATAGGTGTGTTCTCAGAAAGGGAAGATCTGAAGGTGAGTGAGTGGCTTTTAACTCAGGATAAAACATGTATGTTATCAGCCTGTGCAGAGACATTCAAATGCTGTTTCAGAAAACCCAAAATGGAAGACATTCTCAAGGCGGCCACCCCATTTATACTTAGAGAATCCCTGCTTTCATTGAAAAGATGTTAATTAGCATTTTGCAGACATTTTCTAGTTGTCCTGGGAGCCTCCTTGCTTCTGTTTCGACTGACCCTCACCCTGCCCATTGGTGTGACAGTTTAGATAATTTCTTCAGCAAAATGCCTGAAATTAACTCACACAGTGGTATATTATAGCAATGGATTAGACTTCTTCCCCTTAACCCACCTTTCTATCTTATCTTTCTTGGTTCTGGAAGTTTCCATGATCTGCATGAGATGGATAAATCCTCTAACTGTAGCTTTTAAACAGTTATCTGTAACTCTTTTTTTTTTTTACTTTTTAGAGACAGGGTTTCTCTGTGTTAGCCTTGGCTGTCCTAGACTCTACTTTGTAGACCAGGCTGGCCTTGAACTCATAGCAATCTGCCTGTCTCTGCTGGGATTAAAGGTGTGCACCACCGTGCCTGGCCTAAAATATAACTTTTATTAACTTTTCTTCAATGCTTGTACATGACAATGACACTCAAATCTATCTATATGTCTGCCTGCCTATTCTGAGTTAGACACTTTTTTGTTGTTGCTATGGTAAAATACCATGAACAAAGGCAACTTAAGAGTTAATTTTGAGCTGGGCGTGGTGGCGCAATAGCCGGGGCGTGGTGGCGCACGCCTTTAATCCCAGCACTCGGGAGGCAGAGGCAGGTGGATCGCTGTGAGTTCGAGGCCAGCCTGGTCTACAAAGTGAGTCCAGGATGGCCAAGGCTACACAGAGAAACCTTGTCTCGAAAAACCAAAAAAAAAAAAAAAAAAAAAAAAAAAAGAGTTAATTTTGGCCTACAGTTCTAGCGATTTAGGTGCCCATTACCATAGGAAAGGAACAGTATTAGAAGCAGCAAGCTGAGAGATCACATCTCAACTACACACTGGGAGCAGAGAAAGAGAGAAAGACAGGAAATAGGGCAAGGCTGGAAACTGTCAAAGTCCATCTCCAGGGACAAACTTCCTGTAGCAGGGTTCCACACCCTAAAGATTTCATAACCTCCCAAACAGTGCCACCAGCTGGGGACCAAGCGTTCAAATACGTGAGCCTTGGAGGGGAGGGCATTTTTCATTCAAACCACAATACCATCTGTCTATGTTATTGGTTCTATTTTCCCATAGTGGCTTTAAAAAATGGGAAACTCTTCTGAAATACTTTATGCGCAAGCTTCTTGTTACAAGAACAAAACGAAAGGGTGAGGCTGTCCAGAGAATACAAAGTCCTAGCTAATGTACAAATCCAGACGGCAAATGTGGATTCTAGCCCTATAGCATTCTGAGAAGGTTGGCTTTGGATTAATATAGGAGGGGAAAAAAGAGCATTTTGGGGAAAATAATTTTGAGTTACAGATAAAAATGCCATCTAAACAAGGCCAGGATTAAATTTCTCACACGCCAGTCACATAATGAAACCTGGGTTTAGTCACATTTGGAAACTTAAAGTTATAATTAAAATTATGGAGGGGGCTGACGACTTTGGTCTCTGAATGTCCTGGTAGCTCTATGCAGGATATGAGTGCAGCTCAGTTCACACAAAACCTTCTCTTAAATGGGACATGGAGCTCTTTTTGTTTTTCCCTACGTGTATATCTCCTGTAAGTATTACCTCATACTGGGATTGGATTTAGAGCCTTACACATGATGCTATATCTCCAGTGCGTCAGCTGGTTCTATGGAGGAGATTTTTTTTTTTAACCAAAGTTGTCCCTAGGAGCAGAAAAACTAAACAATTCCATAGAAACGATGAGATGCTTATGTGGAAGTTGAAGTGAGACCTGGTTTTGGTTTTTTGTTTCTTTGTTTGCCTCTGCCCAGCTCCGTTCTCTGTCTTCCTATGACAGTGCCCTGATTGCACAGCTTTGGCTAGTTTTTTTCCTACTCCAGTCTGGAGACTGTTCAGTGTGTGTGTGTGTGTGTGTGTGTGTGTGTGTGTGTGTGTGTGTGTTTGTGTGTTGGGGTAGGGGTGTCTGCTCATTAACATGCAGTCCTTCGGCTGTAGGTCAGTGGGAGTCCCAAACTAGATTAATCCTTGGCATCGGACTCTTTAGTGCAGCAACACAGAAGTTGAAAGGAGTCCAGTTGCTCGTCCTGAGGCCAGGGACCTTGGTAAGCAGTGTCATTGGTAAGTGAGCTACAGCTGGTGTCATTGGTAAGTGAGCTACAGCTGGTGTCCTTGGTAAGTGAGCTACAGCTGGTGTCCTTGGTAAGTGAGCTACAGCTGGTGTCCTTGGTAAATGAGCCACAGCTGGTATCATGGCTCTCAACCACAACGTTCTGATGGATGCACAGGTAGAACTTTCCCTTGGACATCATTGTTTTGGTCTCCTTTCCTAGAAAGCTGTACATGGAGTTGAACATGCTTGTGGGGAAGAGCAAAGGGGTGATACATTCTTTCTAGTTACATGTCCGTACTTTATTAAGTAGCTGAAGAAACATAATCCTAAGTCTTGCCATATTCCTGGCCCATAGCTTCCTTGATCTGGCACACCCCTGGAAGAAGATTTCCATCCATGTTTTGTAAGGGTGTGGGCCTGTTCTTGGCATCTGCTATAAATCTTAAGGTTTTTTTTTTATAACTTGGCTGTGTTCCCACCTTCCTGCCAAATCTTTGCACTGAAAAGGCAGAGTGTCACCGCCATAAGAAATGATGCTTTTACTGCATCCAAAACAAACCAAGCAGTTTGGGTGCACATCACACAGAGTGCCCCTCTCACTTCTGAATCTGGGATGGGAATGGTATTAAGCCTGCAAACGGCCACTTGGGCCAAAATTGTCAAAGAGGCGTGGTCTTGGGATGCTTGGGTTCCATGTCTCCAGGAACATCTGTGGTTGTTGGGTAACAATGTGAGTGGCCCCTGTAAGTTCATCTAAGGACAATGCAGATTCTGTAGGCCAGAAAGTTAAAATGCCTCTGTCTTTGGCAGTCTGACCTTCTGTGATGTTCCCTAGTCTTCAAGACCCACTTTGCTACTTTGATTTAATGCAAAGGCGGAAATCTTCAAAACAAAGCTCTCTGGATGCAGGAAAGTGCATCTGGCATCAGTTAGCTTGGCGGGTCCCCCATCCTGCTTCCCACTCTCCCTCTGTCTACTGTCTGGGAGCAGGGTGCTTTATAGAAATTAGATGGTGCTACAGAAAGTGTGAGTTGGGGGAAATACACAACCAAAGCAGACTGAAACCCCGATTTCCTTGGAGGGGGTATCCTTGGATTCAGGTGTAGAATCTAGCCTGGGTCTGTCTTAGGAGCTTGATATGAGTGTTACAATTCAGTATATTTTTCTGGAAGAAAGGCAGTCTGGTGAGTGAAGAGTAGGGCGTTTGGGGACACCTTCTGATTTATGTTTCTATGTTCATGGTAAATAGCATAATGCAGATCTGTTTGCTGCTTGGCCCAGAGAATTGGCATTTTTTTCTTCCTAACATAATTTAATGCCTTTGTTCATCCGAGGTTGACCCTTGAGCTGTGTGTTCGCTCTGAGCAGAGGGCATACATGCTGGCAGGCTGCTCAGGAGGGAGTAGGGACAGCATCCAGTAAAAACTTGGAGGGAGTCCTTTGGAAATAAAAGTTAAGTTGCATTTACGAGGGGTCTCAGTTTTATATGTAAGGTGGCATTGCTCTGAAATTTGGGTCCACCTCTGTCCTCACTGTCATCTCTTGCTTCTCTCCTTTCCCTCACAATTTTAGCTAGCGAAGTTCAGTCTATCCCTAAATTTCCTTCAATTTTCTGGAGAACCGCTGAGCCCTTTGAATATTTTTTTAAAAATAGCTTTTCCAAGGGTCTATTGCCACCTCTCCTTTCTCCCCTCCTGTGTTTTCAGCAGCTGTGGACTCTTGGCAGGCTGGAAGTCACAACCACACTGAACAAAACCAAATTTGGCTGTTGCTTCAAAGCTATTGCTTTGTTGTTTTTCTTTCTTTTACTTTTTTTTTTTTTTTTTCCTTTTGGCTTTTAGTTAGGAGGGTATTATGTTTGTATTAGATGACCATCAAAACTTATTGCTTGGCTTATAATTGAAGGGGAAATGCTGGGATGTGACTTAGCAGTAGACTGCTTGTCTATCATCATGCCTGAGGTTTGGGGGTTCTATCCCCAATCTTGCAATAACAGAAAGAACCAAAGTTGGGGTGTGTGTGTGTGTATGGTGTGTGTGTGTTGGGGGGGGGATGGGGAACATTAGGAGATATTGCTCTATTGTTGGTTTCTTGTAAGATGCACCAAAGTCTCTCTGGTCACTTAGCAGGTGCCTGTTTTCTTCCTCAGGGAGCTGATGCTGTTTAATCTTTTAATTTCAGCAATTGACCCCTGAATTATGCAACTTAACTTTGATCTGAACTCTTTTTTTCCTTTTATTATTAATTTATTCAAATTACACCTTAGTTGTTAGCCCATCCCTTGTATCCCCCCATTTCTCCCTCCCTCCCGCTTCCCCCCTATTCCCCTCCCCTATGTCTGTGACTGAGGGGGACCTTCTCCCCCCCCATATACGCTCATAGGGTATCTAGTCTCTTCTTGGTGACCTGTTTGGATCTGTACTCTTAATGCTTACTGGTCAATAACAGCAGGCATGGTAGGATGATAATTTCTTTATCTCTTTCTTTTCTTTGTGCATCTTAGCCTGGGAGGGATTTTTATGTGACATAACTATATCCTAATTGAATTGTGCACCACATGCTTCTAAGGGGAGCAACTTATTTCCATTGTTTAATGTGCATGTGTGCCATTTGGTGCAGGTGTGAGGTTCTATGTGGCTAAGGGGCCACATTGTTTAGAGAAGGATCTGTGCAGAGGCCAAGCCAAGTAGAGTCCTACATTGCTAAACTACTTCTATTTGTCTGTCTCACTTTTGTGTATTGACCATTTGCTGTGGGCTGGGAAAATACACCCTATGATGTGCCTGTTACATTTCAAGCTATCTAGCTTTACTAGAAGAAATAACTTCATGGTGTTCTTATCTACTCATAGTGGTTCCTAGGTTTCCTGCATATTTTCATTCAGTGAGCATCCAAATTCGAACTGTGGGTCAGCAACATTTTGATTTTAAAATTTAAGCAAAAACTCTAAACATTGTTCTAGATGCAATTTTTATTGACTATTAAAATTTTATTGAACATTAAAATGTTAGTGAATTTATGTCACTACAGTTACAAGTGCTAATTGTAAAGAAACACTTTGCTCTATCTAAGTCCTGTAAGAAAATAGTTATGGCCAGAGAGTATAAACAGAGGGATATTAAAGGAAGCCTGCCTCTCTAGCCCTTTGCCTGTGTTCTGCGAGGAGTGTGAATATGATGGTTGATATTTGAATGGTCCTTTTCCCCAGGGGTGTAGGAGAATGTGTGATGTCCATAATAGAACATTCATACTCTATACCTGTTGCCTGGACAAGACCTACACAAGATCAAGCCAGTCAACAATCTAGCACGGGGTGGTAAGAAGGAGTTAGCGAGCCCCACCCTAACCAAGGAGCCATGAATAGTTGACAGCTTTGGTGGAAAGGTAAGTCTGTTTCTTTAAGGATGTGGCTCCTTATAGTTCTAGCACATGCCATAACCCCATACCCAAAAGTATATGGATGGCACAAAATGGAATCAGTGAGTTACTAAATAAACAAAGGGGAAAAAAGAGGACATGAAATTGAATGGGTATTGGGAGGTAGACTGGATCTGGGAGGAGTGAAGGGGAAGAGTGTGTGTGTGTGTGTGTGTGTGTGTGTGTGTGTGTGTGTGTGTGTGTGTTAAGTATAATTAAATGCACTGTATGAAATGTTTAAGGATTAATACAATATCTTAAATATATTTTGTGTATATATAAATTCTCTAAACAATAGATTAAAAACAACAATAACAGAGAGGGGGGGATAGAATGTAACCAGTGTAGCAGATTCCTACTGCCACAGCACAGTGACTCCAAACTTTATTTATATGACTGGGCAAACAGTATCTATCTTCTTAAACTATTATTTCTTTCTACATTTGCTTCCTAGAGTGCCCCCCAGTGAGCCACTACATTTTCCACAGGCCATTCCTTAGTTTCTGTTCCTCTTTGGAGTTTCACAGTCCATCTGTGTCATAGACATGGTGATTAGGAAAATTATTCAGCCCTTCTGTTTTGTTTTGTTTTGTTTTTCTTGTTTTGTTTTGTTTTTGTCTGTTGTCTCTGAGTAGAACCTCACTGTTGTGATGCGGAGTACGTCTTTATCCCTGGGCCAATGGTTCAGGATCTGTGGTTTGGGGTTTCTTCATGCTGAGGAAACCCGCCCCTTCCTTTTTTCTTCCATCACAGCAAACCTCCTTCGTGTGTAAATTGCTATATTTCTTCTGAAGAAAGCGAGGAAAAAAATGGCTTTTTAGAACAGGAGATCTTTCGTCCCATCTGACCCAGCTGGAAACGGAGGCAAAGTGGTGGAATTTGGAATAATCAGAAAATAGGAAAATTTCAATGACTTTTAAGAACACATTTGACCATGTCCCCTGGAGGGGGAGACCTGGTGGCACTCAGAGGAAGGACAGCAAGTAGCCAAGAAGAGACTTGATACCCTATGAGAATATATAGGGGGAGGTAATCCCCCTCAGGAACAGTCATAGGGGAGGGGAATAATGGGAAAATGGGGGGGGGGGGAGGAATGGGAGGATACAAGGGATGGGATAAACATTGAGATGTAACAAGAATAAATTAATAAAAAAAAAAGAAAAAAAAAAAAAAGAATTCTTTTAGCTGAAGAATTTAGGAGTTATTTGAAAAGTGCTCCCCCTGCCTGATGTGTATGTGTGTGTGAGAGTATGTGTTAGTGTGTGTCTGCATGTGTGTGTGTGTGTGTGTGTGTGTGTGTGTGTGTGTGTGTGTGTGTATGTCTCTGTGTGTGAATCTTTGTACTTTTTGGAATCCACTTGTGTTTATGCTTGTTTGGTGGACAGTCCCTCCTTTGAAACTATTTATTGCTACTAAGGTTTGTGGCACAGCCAGTCCTACAGATAATAAATGGGTGTGTGTGCCCACAGCACAGTATAAATAGAGCGACTGACTTCAGCTTGTTTATTGTTAGGCTGGTATGTAAGCAATGGGGCTTCACTCCTCAATTATGTGTATGCATGTTTCTGGGGGGGTGGAATACAGAATACGGGAACTTGAAAACGGACCTGGTGTTCCCTCAGTTTCCTGTAAGCCTTTGTTTTTTTTTTTTCAGATGTTACATGAATGAAGATTGCATTAATTTGCATAATTTCCACTGTAATGTTATTTCATGGCCTAAGTGCTGACAGCTATGGAGTTTAAAACATGATTTCTTTGGATGGGCAGGCTGAGTTGGCTCCCTGACTAATAAGAATTTGAAAGATAGCTGGTAATTACTGAAATGAAAAGGATTTACTTGGAGCAGCCCTGGATGAAGCCTTCCCACTCCTTAAACTCCAAACTGCCCAGGCAGGAATCGTTGGTGGCTATTACATGCAGATTTTATTTTTATTCTTACATAAATGGAAGAAAAACAACCTTGGGGTTTTTGTTGTTGTTGTTGTTTTTTAGTCCAGTCACAATAGAAGCCCCTGCTACAATTTGCTCAGCCAAAGCAAACAAACAAGTGACACACCAAAGATACCTTATAACCATCTAAGCCAAACGCCAAATGTGGAGGGGTGCATTATAAATCACACAAGAAATCCCCCGGCCTACAAGGGCCTAGATGATAGGAAATAAGAGATAATGCATAAGTAAATTGTCACGAGTCTTCAGCCCCATTAGGTGACTTTGGGCAATTTATACAAAGCTATGAGCCTTGGTCTCCCCGGTCATTTAAATGAGCAGACTAATATCTACCGCATGCAGCTCTGAGCATCTCCCACAAGTAGGATGTGTTGTAAAGTACACTGAAGTGTTTATTAATAGTGAACTAATTAAAGGAGGGGCACGCTCACCCCAGACTTCCAGTCTGCCTTTCCATCTAAGTACCTCATACAATTTGCATTCTAGATAACAGGGGCATTTAAAGATGTGTCAGATGTTTTGGCATGTATGTGCAAAGGCCTAGTCTGATAAAAGAAGAGCCTTTCTCCTACAGTTGGGGTTCGGGCTGTTGTTGGTAGAAACTCATGAGAAGGAAGGGAGGCAAAGGGAAAGCACGGCACCTTTTCCCTCTCATCTCGGGAAGAAGTGCTTAAAAATCCATGACAACTCCATCTTTTCCCAGAGGCCTAGGGTGTTAAGAACTGCATTGTTTCTATCCCAGCTTTGCTGAGAATAGTGAGACTTGTGTTTAAGATTTATTTTGTTTCTTGTTCATTTACTTATTTATTCGCATTACATCCGGATTGCAGCCCTATCACAGCCCCCTCCCTCCTCTCCTCCTGGTCCAACCCTCCCATTGTTTTCTCCCCTTCCTCCCTCCCCTTCTCCTCAGAAAAGGGGAGCCCTACCCCCTAACCCACCCTGGCACATCAAATCTCTTCAGGACTAAGTGTATCATCTTTTACTGAGGCCAGACAAGGCAGCCCAGCTAGGGGCAAGTGATCCAAAAGCAGGCAACAGAGTCCATGTCAGAGACAGCCCCTGCTCTCATTTTTAGGAGATCCTCATGAAGACTGAGCTGCCCATCTGCTACATCTGTATAGGGGGCCTAGGTTCAATCCTTGGTTGTTTGGGGGTCAAATCTCTGTGAGCCCCCATGGGCTTGGGTTAGTTGACTCTGTTGGTCTTCTTGTGCAGTTCTTGTCACCTATGGTGGGTTCCTTCCCCCAACTCTTCTACAAGACTCCCTGAGCTTTGCCTGATGTTTGGCTGTGAGTCTCAGCACCTGTTTCCATCAGCTGCTAATCTATGTGTCTGTGCGAATGTCTCCAGGTATGTCTGTCACATGTGTGCAGTACCCAGAGAGACCAGAAGAGGCACTAGAGCTCCTAAAGTTAAGGGTATTGGTGAACTACTTGATATGGGTGCTGGAACAGGAAACCAGGTCCTCTGGAAGAGCAGCAAGGATTCTTCTCCACCCCCCTTCCCATCCCTGGGGCCTTTGTATGAGAAATAGACATGACAAATTTCTCTGCTGGGAAACAAACCAGAGAAAGCATGTACAAGAGACTTAGGCATAGGGAGAATTTTGCACAAGTAGGTTTTGTAAAATACTATTCAAGAGACTATTCAAACACCTTAATTAATTTAGATAGCTGTTAAGGATAAAGGAAAATTTGTTTCCTGGCTGACATGAACAGATCTACGTGTCATATTTTGATCTTAGACAACTGAGAAGCAAATTGATCATTCCTTTATATTCCCCCAGGTTTCTGCCCATCTGATTGCAGAGTTTTTCAGGATGGCTCCTATTGTTTTGAGCCCCAGAGCCACTAATGCCATAACCAGCTCCTTAGCTAATGCTGTCTGAAGTAAATATAGACTGTGGTGGCTGTTGTAGGAATCATCTGATAGTGACTCAGAGGACG
This sequence comes from Acomys russatus, assembly GCF_903995435.1. Lineage (NCBI taxonomy): Eukaryota > Metazoa > Chordata > Mammalia > Rodentia > Muridae > Acomys > Acomys russatus. Next base: position 36,205,405 of record NC_067148.1, on the reverse strand, counting down.
GAGTTTAGGATCTGTAGCTCCCATGAGAAAGTGAGAAGGAATAGAACTCACCTGGTGCCCTCTTAAGGATTGTTCACAGAAATTTGCGCCCCCATGCATGCTTGTGCACACACACTTTCTCAGAATATACCCCCTCATAAATTAAAAAAAAAAAAAAAAAAAAAGGCACACAGATTATCCACTGGTTGTGAAGAGAAAAGAGAAAAAAAATTTCATTTTACAGCAAATGCATTATTTAGGGAATGTAAAACATAATCTACATAATCAAAAGTGCATGATCAGCATTCTTATAAAAGATTGCCTGCTTTGACATGGGGTCAATGTGGAGAGAAAGTACAGCATCTTGAAGGGTCGATCCTCTTTTGTCTAATAGTTTTTGTAGGGAAGTGCTTGTAGGCCATGAGTAATTGTGGATACATGTAAATGCAGCTCTACTTGGTGGCTTCAGGGGACTCCCTGATGACTCCAACCTACTTCTGGTTTTCACAGCTGGCCTCAGTTGTTTACATGATGATAAGAATCAGGGATACATTTTTTTGTTGTTGTTGTTTCCTTTATCTGGAAACAAAACAAAGAAAAACAAAGCTATGCTAGACTGCTTAAAGTCTGAGCATAAAGAAGCCATACAGGATGGGGTCCTCTTGTCCTATGCTGCTCTCTGGATAAGGGCCTGTCTTTTCTGCTTGGTGTGGGGGACTCCAAATGTTCCTAAAGTTGTGCTTATGTAAGCGCTCACTCATGCTCTGATGAGAACCGAAAAACAACATATTTTGTTTACCCAGTGCTGCTTTTTCTTTATTCCCATGTTTGTATTATAAATGAGTAATTTATTTCTAGAAAAAAGTACATGTGGGGCTCTGTGCCAAGGACTAGTGCCAAACATGAATTTTGTGATTAAAGTATGCGATATTAATCTTTGCTTGACAAAAACCTAGTGAGGATGGTTTTGTTGTTCTTACTAGCATTAGATAATCAAAAAGGAAGGCATTAAAACCAAATGCATGAGCTCGGAAGGGCTGAGAGTTGCTGCCTTGGGCTTTGACCAGTATAGATGCAGCCTTGATCTTGTAAAAATATATTTTTATTCCTTTTGGTATGGGAGGAATGCAACTAAAGACGATTGAGATTAATGCTATGTCTTCCTGATTCTCATTCTCTTTGATAGTTTTTCTCATGTGGTGAGATTATTCATTTTTCCATTATTGCTTTTTCATCTTATAGCCTTAATATTTAAATTATATATGCATATGTATATCACTTATTATCCATCATCTATCTACCCATCTATGTATCCATAATCCATCTATTTGTATCTGTCTATTTGTCTATCTATCTATCTATCTATCTATCTATCTATCTATCTATCATCTATCTATATCAATCAATCATCTGTCTAATATGTAAAATATGCTAGTGAAGAGAAGGTAATATTTACTTATTAGTTCTGTGACTGTTTCCTTAGCTTGATCTTTGAGCTGCTGTCTGTACTAGACTTTGTCTTTATTTTCTGGAGCTCACAGTTTTGGGGTGCACTAGACCTGCAAATGAGTAGCCATAGTGCAATGGTGCTGGTGCTGCCATAGAGCACAGAAGGAGAGTCATGAGCCCTGTCCTAGGCAGAAACCATCCACAGAGCAAGCAAACCCTTCACAGAGGAGCAAGCCTTTCACAAAGGGAGAGGACCCTCTGAAGAACATGGAAACCCTCAACAGAGGGGAGGAGCCTCCACTGAGGAGGTAAGCCCTTTACAGAGGATAAGACCCCTCAGAGTAGGGGAAGCCTTCACAGAGGACACAGAGTCTTCAAAGAGTAGGAGAACCATTTACAGAAGAGGGGATCCTCCACAGAGGAAGGGGCGGGACACATTTCCTAGTCACAGGAAAGAGCCTGGGCCCAGCTCTGAACTCTGCTTTGTCCAGATTACAGTATATATGGCCCGGTGGCTAGATAGCATGAGGGTGACTTGGCAGAAGGACATGGAATCTCAGATAGAACATAGGAAAAATATGAATGATTCTTCTGAAGGGTGTTTCTAACCATGGACTTCATTTTTTTAGGCACTATGGGAAGCAGTGAGTTTAAAGGAGACACACATGTTATAGATGTTAATTTTAGCATGGCTATTTTCGTTGTGGTTATAAAAAATGTGTTAAAAGCAGAGAAAGTGCATAGGCGGCTGCTGTCAATGTGGCAGGCCATCAGTATGAAAGGTGTGACCCGAGCGAGGTGGCTGATGTGGCAGAAGCTGGAAGAGCTGGACACACTTACAGCATGTGAGAAAGCAAGAACACACTGAGAGTGACAGGCTAGACAGAAGAGTGGTACATGAGGCCATGGGTAGAGGCAGCCAAGTTCTGGAGGAGAGGGAGAAGGTTGTAGTGACTGTGAGCTGGTCTGGGCACAAAACATGACTATTTTCATATATGGTCATGCAGAACATGTTAAATGATGTAAGCTAACTCATGGGATACTTGTGTGTCCTGGTCTCAGGTGGCTTCTCATCAGACAGAAAAGGAGAACTGTATTTCTGTTGCTGGATTAAATACCCCTTTGTATCTAAAGGCCAAGGTCTGTTTCTCCAGTGTTAGTTCTATACTTGGCTGCTGCTGGAGTTTCCAGTTGTTACAAGTATCTTATGGTAAAGAGAATAGACACCAATAAAGGTCAATGAGTTTGCTAAAAGTGGTGAAAGCTGAGCCAAATCAGATCCATACTATACTGCTATACTTTGATAGGTTAACAGCTGAAAAATTAAAAATGCATTCTAACATCAGCAGATAGGTTATAAAGTATTTTGGTTTTTATTTGGATTTCAAGACTTCTGTCTTATTGAGAGTGATTTAACCTTGATTAATACAAAGTGCTGTGTGTTTGTGTGTGTGTGTATGTATGTGTGTGTATGTATATATGTGCATGTGTGTTTGTGTGTTTTTATGTGTGTGTATGTACCTGCATTGTATGTATATATTTTGCTTAAAAACTTTCACTGACTTTTTAAGAAATAGTTTGAGCATCTTCTTGAGTTATAATGGAGATCTGGACATGTTGAAAACTTGTATATACACATATACTTACTATGGCTAGGTAAACAAAATTTTATGGCTTTTCCGGGTAAGAGAAACTTTGCATTTTGACCAAAGATGAGTAAACTTACACTGTAAAACAATAACATGCAAGCTCCACAAGTCAAGTACAAGGCGATCGATGAGCAATGGTAACTGCTTCTTTGGCTATAGCTAAGCAGTCCTGTTACCCCAAGACAACAGCAGAGACCCATGACCTAAAACATGCCGTCCACTACAGTTAGCATAATTAAAACTATGGCAGGAAAATGAAACACAGAGACAAGAGAAAAAGGAGCCAGTAAAAACAGACCCTAAAGTCACACAGAGTTGGAATAGCAGTGACCAAGTAGCTGCTCTGAATATGTCCAGCGAACTGGAGTTACACTCCTGTTGCAGTAATAAATAGCTTGACAAAAGCAACGTGAGGAAAGAAGGGTTTATTTTGGTTCCAAGTTTGCCATGAAGAAGCCAGAGCTGCAGGCGCTTGAGGCAGCTGATCATGCTGCACTGCAGTCAGGAAGCAGACATAAATAAATGCTGAAGCTTTTTCCTTTCTGGCTGAGGGATGGTGCCATCCACCTTTGGGATGGGCCTTGCCACCAGGGTTAGCCCAGTCAAAATAATCTCTCACAGCATAGGCTTGTCTCCTAAGTCATTCTAGACATTGCCAATTTTAGCTGTCACAGATACAGAAAACTGTATTTTAAGGAATAATGTATAAAACTTCCTCACATTTGTTGGAAAACATCAAGGTTCAGATCTAAGACCCTCCCAAAAACCCAGTGAGAGAAAAAAAAAATCAAACAGTTATAATTATAGTTATAATGCCAAGAATCAAAATGACTAGGAAATCAAGAAGGAGGTTATAATAAACAGTGACAGAAATGACCGTATACAGAAGTGAGCAGTAGCGCTTTGTATGTGTTGAGGGCGAACAGCATCCTATTAGCTCACGACTGTCTACCTTGGAAGATACACTGCATATATCACAATGGGAGTTTCTGCTTCCTTAGTTTGGTGTATTAGCCAGCTTTGCATCAGCACAACACAGTTGTTGAGGCAGCTACTGTCTAAAAAGTAAAGGTTTATTTAACGCATAGTATTGGAGGCTCAAAGTCCAAGGCTCAAAGTCCTGGGTCCTTTACTTGGATGGATCCTGGTTAGGGCAGGCCTGAAAGCTTGCTATTCTGGAAGCTCACTGAGGGGCAACAGTTATATCTTAAACCACAGGAGAAGTTCCACAATTCCCATCAAAAGGATACCCTATGTCTTCTGGACCTTCCATTATGTCCCACCTCTTAGAGGTTCATAATACCTCATTTAATACTGACATGCTCAGGACTGGCCTTTATGTATGCATCTTTGGGAGCCCTCTATGTCCAGAACATTTTGGAACTGGTGAGTTAAAATAATATTCAATATTGTTTGATTTCTCAGTCATTGTGGAGTTCTAAAAACATACTATCTCCCATCCATCAACTTCTAAGTGCTAGAGGGTTTTTGTTGTTGACGTTTTCCAGAAACTACTTATTCACAGACCGTCTCGGGGGCTTCGTGAAGTACTTCTGGGAATGCTCAACTTCAGGAATGGAATTTGATTACGTTTATTCCTTATGTTTATTTTAATGATATTCCATGTTGAAGTGATTTTGGGAAATAATTAGCAATATAGCCTTTTGAGTCTATAATCATGGAAATGTGTACTTTTATCCATAATTCCTTTTCTTTCCTCTAATAACACACTTTCAGAGTTGAATGGCTTTGGGTTATTGCCAGGCAAAATATTTTCCAGCAGGGCTAAACTGTTCAGTGTTGCTTTGTTAGGCTATTTAGATATACATGAAAATAGAATCTCCACCTAGATTTTTCAATGCATATTTTATGAGTGCAACAGTGCCAGGAATATAGATTGAATTGCATTACAATAAAACCGTTACCTTTTGTGTCTCTATTTCATCAGTATTTGGGTGTGCTCCTTTGTGTAGCAATATATAAGGTATTGCAAAGTAAATGCAACAAACAACAAGTTGTGAAAGCAGTTCGGAACTAATTGCAAATGGCTTGAGCATCTAATTAAAGAAGAACTTCAACGTCCTGAATTTAATTCAGTGAGAGATTAAGTGGCTTAGTTCTCTGTGAGTGGATGATATAATCTTGTCTTGGAGGGTGCCAGGGACACAGAGCTTAAGAGACGCTCATTTTGTTTTGAAGTTGTTTGTTGTTCCTATCTCTTCTTTCTAAATCCTAAAAGTCTAATGTATTTCCTCCCATGGCTGATTTTGAGTTCTTCCCAGACTCTTCCCGCCTCAGCACAGATTGACTAGGCTGGTGATTGACTGTTACATAGGTAATTAAAAACTCTAGTGGGAGCCTGAATGCATAGCTCAGCTCGCAAGACCCTTGCCTAGCATGCTTGGAGCACTGGATTCAATACCCAGTTATGTGTAACCTGAGGATAGTGGGGCATGCCTGCAACCATTGCACCTGGGAGGTGAAAATAGGAGGATCAGAAAGTCAGTGCCATCCTTGCTTACATAGTATGTCCAAGCCAGTGGAGGATACATGAGACCATTGCAAAGAGAAAAAAAAATCTACCCATCCAGAAAAACAAAAAACAAAGCATAATGGACACTCATGCCCGCCCCTCTCTCTTATTTTCCCAAGGAACTGGTGAGTCCATATCACTCTTCCCATCCTAGCAGTGGTTTACTTGGTGGTTCCAATGCAGATTTCAGGTGCTTCTGTAGTGTACTAAATCTAAAACTTGCCAGTGGGGTTCCCAGTGAGTCTTACAGGCAGCTACCTATTCTGGAGAGTCTGCAGCTCCAAAGAGCTTAAGAACCACAGTCCAAGAGATAGAAAAAACTTTCAAATGACCATTTCTGTTCTGTTGATCACTCAACAACAGGAGTGAAATAGAATTCAGAGCTTCCAGCTGGGATGAGAAGAGATTAGGATGAGAACTATGTTTTGGGTTAGTAAAGTATGTTGGCAGAGTCTTATATTTACTGCTTTCCAGTGGATCAAGCCTTCTGGAGACTTCAGCTCCTTTAATGTTTGATAGCATCCTTCAAGTCTGTACCATCACCCCTCAGGTCTGTACCATCATCCCTCAGGTCTGTACCATCACCCCTCAGGTCTGTACCATCATCCCTCAGGTCTGTACCATCACCACTCAGGTTTGTACCATAATCCCTCAGGTCTGTGCCATCATCCTTCAGGTCTGTGCCATCATCCCTCAGGTCTGTGCCATCATCCTTCAGGTCTGTACCATCACCCCTCAGGTCTGTACCATCATCCCTCAGGTCTGTACTATCACCCCTCAGGTCTGTACCATCATCCCTCAGGTCTGTGCCATCACCCCTCAGGTCTGTGCCATCATCCCTCAGGTCTGTGCCATTATCCCTCAGGCCTGTACCATTATCCCTCAGGTTTGTACCATCACCCCTCAGGTCTGTACCATCATCCCTCAGGTCTGTACCATCATCTCTCAGGTCTGTACCATCACCCCTCAGGTCTGTGCCATCACCCCTCAGGTCTGTGCCATCATCTCTCAGGTCTGTGCCATCATCCCTCAGGTCTGTGCCATTATCCCTCAGGTCTGTACCATCATCCCTCAGGTCTGTGCCATCACCCCTCAGGTCTGTGCCATCATCCCTCAGGTCTGTGCCATTATCCCTCAGGCCTGTACCATTATCCCTCAGGTCTGTACCATCATCCCTCAGGTCTGTACCATCACCCCTCAGGTCTGTGCCATCATCCCTCAGGTCTATGCCATCATCTCTCAGGTCTGTGCCATCATCCCTCAGGTCTGTGCCATTATCCCTCAGGTCTGTACCATCATCCCTCAGGTCTGTGCCATCACCCCTCAGGTCTGTACCATCATCCCTCAGGTCTGTACCATCATCTCTCAGGTCTGTACCATCACCCCTCAGGTCTGTACCATCATCTCTCAGGTCTGTGCCATCATCCCTCAGGTCTGTGCCATTATCCCTCAGGCCTGTACCATTATCCCTCAGGTCTGTACCATCATCCCTCAGGTCTGTGCCATCACCCCTCAGGTCTGTGCCATCATCCCTCAGGTCTATGCCATCATCTCTCAGGTCTGTGCCATCATCCCTCAGGTCTGTGCCATTATCCCTCAGGTCTGTACCATCATCCCTCAGGTCTGTACCATCACCCCTCAGGTCTGTACCATCATCCCTCAGGTCTGTACCATCATCTCTCAGGTCTGTACCATCACCCCTCAGGTCTGTACCATCATCTCTCAGGTCTGTGCCATCATCCCTCAGGTCTGTGCCATCATCTCTCAGGTCTGTGCCATCATTCCTCAGGTCTGTACTACCATCCCTGTTGTTTTACAAGAGGAAAGAAGAAGTTGGCCCCTGTCAAGTTTAGTAATGGTTCCAGAATTTGGTGCTGGTCAGTTAGTACTAATTTTGATACCATAAGCCCCAGTAGTGTTATCTAAGAGTTCAGACTGGCCTGTCATTTCCTATCCCTGTCTATGTAGTCCCTGTAAGGCCACAGGCTTGCTTCTTTTAAAGTTATGCAAGATGTGGAGCCGGAGTTCATGTATTTGTAGATAAGCTCTCGTCTTACCCACTGATTTGTGGTCTTACCCCACTTCCCCTTAGAGGACTATCTAAAGCTACCTTGACCAAGGAATGTAAACATTCAAGTTATTGCTTTTGTAAACAAATATTTACAGCTTCTTTTCTTTGGAATGCTTATCTCACTGTGGAAGTAATAAATCCAACTGATCTTTTATCTTTGGGCTCTGGTTTGTGGTTTCTGAAACTTTCCAAGATCAACGAAGTGGTGTTGTGGTTTGGCATTTTAAATAGCAGAAGCGGTGTCTATGCAGTTGGATGATTTTAAAAGGAGTCACAGCATGAATGGAGACCCCTTCCTGCTGATTGAAGCCCCCCTCCCTGTTGTAAAGGCTTTATTGGATGATGAAAGGTAGCTTTTAAGGTTTCATTCATGAGAATTGAGGGCTCCTCTGCTTTACCTCTAAGGTATTTTGTTTTCTTAACCATCACCAATTAAAACGGAAGGAAGGCATGGTGTTTTAAATAAGGCACAGCATAAGAAGTGGAGAGGAAGAGGCTCCCTAAATTGCATTTTAATGTGCCCATATGGCAATATAAAGGCAAAAAAAATTGAAAGTAACCTTCAAAGTTACCAGTTAGTCTTATGTTAGCCCCATCATCATTCCCAGCATGCAGATTCAATTTAGCAGAGAATAAAAGAAGGACATTGATTAAAAAGGGAGCAACTGATTTCATTATATGTACACCAGTATAAATGAATTACAGTGTCAATATAAATTAACTCCAGTATTAGCAATTCCACAGACTTCCTTCCCACAGTCCATTTCAATAATTGAAGGTTTGTCAGGCATTCCTAAAAATAAGAAAAACGTATTGTGTGCATGTGGTGTGTGTGTGTGTGTGTATGTGTGTGTGTGTGTGTGTGTGTGTGTGAGCATGCATGTGTGTATGTGCATGTGGGCACATGTGCACGTATGTAGGTGTAGAGAGAGGGGATAGGAAGGTGTATAGCTACTTCAGAAATGTCAGCTTCTTAGGCTACAAAAGCTTTCAATTTTAAGCAGACTCCTGTTTGGAATGGGGATCGTTTCTCCTTCTTTTTTTCCCTTGAACCTGTGTCCTTCACCCTCCTGTCTCATACCATACATAGTTGCAAGCACAAGAGTAGCTTTGTCCTTGGCTTTTTTTTCAAATATTTTTTCTGTTGCATGAAGAGTGCTACTACAGATCTCTACCTCTCCCTCCCTCCCCCCCGCCTCATAAAACCTTTGTATTATCTAGGGAACAATGTGTCTCAGGATGGGTTGATTCAGCCATGCTTTTAGAGGCCACACTTACAGGAATGTACAAATCAGTGGAAGTGGTCCTGTGACATTTTTTCCTTTGCACCCCAAATCACAGGAAGATTGTGAGTTTGATGCCATTGTGGGATACATGGTGAGTTCAAGGCCAGCTTCATCTACACCTATGTCAAAGAAATAGGACTTGCTAGGCATCAGTGGTAGAACACATCGTAGCATGTGCAAAGCCCTGGATTCAATCCCCAACACTGCAAAATATAGCTCTGCAAGATTTCACTCCTTTAAAAAAAGCACTAAGGAGGAAAACTGTCGTGTATTTTGTTATTTTTACTACAGTCCACCTCATGTGTCCAACACAGCATAGATCCCTTGTTCTTCTCTCCTCAGGATGCCCAGAAGCCATCATCTCTCCGCAAAGGTCCTTTAGACCTATGTCTCTTTGCTTTAGACTGGAACGTTTATTAGAGTCTCCTCAAATGCCTGTAATCTGTTATCTCTTCAACTTATCTGTAAAGAAGCTGATAGACTACAGTGAGTGCACCCCTGAGCAAGGGCAGTGAGGGCACATGTCAGCTTCTGTGACAATAGAGGAAAATGACACTGTGTTCTTGCGGCTATTTCATGACTTTATGTCAGCCTTTGTAGAGGAAAATATTTGCCAGTCAGGAAAACTCAGTAAAGATAAGCCTTCAACTTAAAAATGGAAAACCATATAAACTCTGTTTGCCTGCTGTTGTTTGCTTTGCATCTTTATCTTGCCCCATACTGTCCTGGAAGCTACCTCCTGATGTCACATGACTGAGGTGTGGTCCCTTAGTTTTGTTTCCCTGAGACGTTTCAGGACCACAGCTTCTGAGCAGCTCCCCTGCCCTGCCTGCTGCACCCATTGCAGTGGGCACAGTTTGCACTGATTTCTCCAACCTTGATTTTAATTTCCTTCCTCTTAGGGAAGGAAGTGACTCCTGCTGAGAGCTCCTCCCACTTCCTGTGTCCAGATGGGTACAAGGTGGCTTAGATGGGGGCTTTCTACACCTGTGGAAGATAAGGAGCAGAGGAGAAGGGAGGAAGAGACCAGAGAGAACATATAGGGACCAAAGGAAGCTGTGAGTCAGCATGACAAGTGACGAAGTTCCTACTGGCAGGATGGTCTTTAAGAGCTGGACTTCCAGGATGCAGGGCAATTGGACTTGTGGTCCTCAGTGATGTAGGAGCAATGCTTAATATTTGTTGAGGGTTTGTTATAGCACACCCACGCTAGCTTTCAGGAGAGATCGCTTCATGTAACCCGATGACCAGAAACTCCAGGGTTGCTGATGTGGTGCTTTCTGCTTCTTATTCAATCAACACTTGTCTGTGGTCATCCGTATTTCTCACTGTCTTGTCATCTCCTCAATCCCTGACATGTGAAAATATTATGTATATTAGTTGGTCCTATGTCCATCAACCTTCCTCTGTGATGCCCCCCCCCCCCCGCAGATAAAAAAGGCATAAAGCAATTCCATTTTGTATTGCCCATATAGTATGTAGAGCATGGTCAAATTTCCAGTGGCCAGCACCCACCCCCCAGAGAGGATGATTTCCTCTTTGCCTGCATCCACACCTGATGAAATCAACTGAGGAAAGCAGTGTGATGACCCAACGTGGACAGGGATAGCTTTCCTGAGAGGGACAGGGCCACCTCTCCTGCCCCAACACTACCTCTAGTGCTTCATGTGTCAGCCAGCAAGGGAGAACCTCTGTTTCTATCTGGGGTTGCTCAGATATGCCAGTCAGCCTTGACTCTGTGAAAGTTCCATGTTAGAACATTTTATACAGTTCTCATCCTCACAGTCTCCCTGTACATGTAAAAAATCTCCCATTCTGCTGTGAACAACTAACAGCCAATCTAATTAGAATAATTCAAATTATGTCATAAAATAAGATTATTATTAAATAATTAGTTAATAGATAATCCTATTCTAATAATTTGAATAACACAGACAAATTAAACATTCTGTTTTATTTTTCTTTTAATTTTGTAACAAAGTTAAGTTAAAGTTTGGTGTTTTATGAAGAATCCCACTGCCTTCCTCCTGTGTCCTTTCTGATAATGAGGGTCTTAGCACTTCTCAGCTGAATTAGTTCTATTCAGCTATATGAAGAAATGGAACACTGGGCTATTTCTATGGCCATAGGATGCGCAGCCAACTTGAGAACTGTGTCCTCCAATTTCAGTTCAACAATTTTCTGTTGCTTTAGCTTGTAATGAAACAGTTCCCACATAACAGTGACATAACTCAGAATTTTAGCAATTTCCTTCCCTTGTGAATTGCACATGAACACACACATCTTTGTGTTGAAGACACACACAAATTTGCACGTTTTGGCAGAATGAAGATAGATGCAGTTGGATGAGAGCAGAGGGGGACACTGGGAGATGTCCCCTCTCTGATAGCCATCGCTATATAGAGAGCTGAGGAGAGCCGTGTTTGGATGTGTTTGGTCCAAATTCAATTATTAAACTTAATGGCCCATGGGATGGTGTTGGGAGGTGACTGGATTATAAATGCTCTTCTCATAGTGACATTAATGGCTGCCCATCGTGTTCAGCTCACTTGACCTACCTTCTGCCGTGAGATGATATAGCGTCTCTCCCTTTCGGAGGATGTAGCCCTCATCATGTAGCTGAACTGCTGTCACCTTGATCTTGGGAGCAAAATAAGAGAGAACAAGTTCTTGTGATTGTTTTTCCTTTCTATTTAAAAGTTTATTTATTTATTATAGGTGTTTTGTCTGCATATATGTCTGTGCACCATGTGCATGCAGAAGCCAGAAGAGGGCATCCTATCCCCTGGAACTAGAGTTACAGACAGTTGTGAACCACCATGTGGCTGTTGGAACTGAACCCAGGTCCTCTGGAAGAGGACCCAGGGCTTCTAACCACTGAGCCATCTGTCCGTCCCTCTCCTGTTATTTTTTAAACTTAACTATACTATGGCAATTTTAAAAAATAAAGCAGTACAAATGCCCTAAGACAAAGAGGGAAAAGAAGGGACATGGGAGGTGAGTTCTATAAATGGCATTCTATGTCTGGACTATGAAGAAGCAATGGTGGAAGCATACGTTACGAAACATATCACGTGAGACTCTTATGAAAGTTCTGGAGTGCCAATGCAGTTGCAACAATTCTTCCCCATAAATCTCCAAGTGGCCCCAAAGCCACGCAGCACAACCTTGGGGTTGTTTTTGGTTCTACTTCTTAGGCAGGTAGGTGGCCCTAGGCAAATGTCTCAAGTGTCCAACCTACACTCTCAATACTTTCCTTGAAGGTCTAGAACTCACAAGTTATATGTGAGTTACCTGGGAGGTATTAAGCAAATGGTTTCTATGTGACATAACATGATGGCAGATAAGACACGCTCATATAATGACCTATTCCTAGCGTGAATATATCCCACACAAAGAAATCTGCTTCAAGAAGAACAGAACCATTTGACTGAAAATTACAACAGAAGGCCAATTTGGGGCTTGAGTGACAATCCCATAAACCAAAGGGTCATTGAGGTAGAGGCATGTGCCCTACATGAAACAGACCTTGCTTACCTGTGGTTGGCCTCATTGGTTGCACTGGCTCCCAGTGAAAGTTCACCCTGAGCACTCCGATTCAGTATCCACGTGGAAAGGGATAAACAGAGGTGCAGGCATTTTGTTCCTTGTTTCTGTTTTGGCTTCTGCCAGGGTAAGAGTACCTGACATGGCTGATTCTCTCCGTGAAAGGCTTCCATGGTTGGTAAGAAGGTTGCAGGGGCTACAGAAATCAATCAGCAAATTGCTTATAGGGTAAACATTAACTTGAGTTGGAGCCCAACAACCTGAGTTAGAAAGCCTGGCATATGTTGGTGATACCCCCTCCCAGAACTGGGGTGGTCGAGACAGGTAGATCCTTGGGGCTCACTAACCAGCCAGCCTTGCCTACTCAGCCAGCTCCAGGACAGTGAAAGACCCTGTATCAAAATCAGTGGTAGATGGCTGCTGAGGATTGACACTAAGGCTGGCCTCTGGATTTCGTGTGTGTGTGGGGGGGGGGGGTGTTTGTGTGTGTGTGTGTGTCTTGAGGAAGGACAGATTTACTTTGGCCCACAGTTCTAAGGCATATATATATATATATATTCCACCATAAAAGGAAAGATATGGTGGCAAGAGCTTGAGGCATCTGGTCACGTGGCACTTACAGTCATGAAGCAGGAAGTGATGAACATTGCGTTCATCTTGGCTTTTCTTATTCACAGCCCCGGACACCAGCTCATGGAACGGTCAGCCCACACTTAGGGTGGATCTTCCCACCTAAACTAAACTACACAGTCCATCACAGGCTGCCCCGAATCTTTTCACCTAGGTGATCCTAGATTCTGTCTAGCTGACTGTATTAACTATGAAAGACGGTAGGAAAGGCCCAATGACTTCCACAGCAGTATTATGAGGAGGTGCTGGGACACTTTTCAGTTTGATAAATACTATTGCTTCATGAAAGAAATGGAAACTAATCAAGAGAAACATGTCATATATGTGTGCTTACACCCATACCCAATATACAAATATATATACTTCATAAACATGATGTGAGTGTGAAGTTAGCGTTAGGGTTAGGGTTAGCGTTAGGGTTAGCGTTAGGGTTAGGGTTAGCGTTAGGGTTAGGGTTAGGGTTAGGGTTAGGGTTAGGGTTAGGGTTAGGGTTAGGGTTAGGGTTAGGGTTAGGATTAGGGTTAGGGTTAGGGTTAGGGTTAGCATTAGGGTTAGGGTTAGGGTTAGGGTTAGGGTTAGTGTTAGGGTTAGGGTTAGGGTTAGGGTTAGGATTAGGGTTAGGGTTAGGGTTAGGGTTAGGGTTAGGGTTAGGGTTAGGGTTAGGGTTAGGGTTAGGATTAGGGTTAGGGTTAGGGTTAGGGTTAGGGTTAGGGTTAGGGTTAGGGTTAGGGTTAGGGTTAGGGTTAGGGTTAGGGTTAGGGTTAGGGTTAGGGTTAGCGTTAGGGTTAGCATTAGGGTTAGGGTTAGCGTTAGCATTAGGGTTAGATGTTTCTTTGTAAACTATATTGTACTGGTTTTGAAAAGCAGATTCTGATCTTATGTAGAAAATAGAAAATAATATACTTAAAAAAATTCCAATAACATCACAAGCAAATACTACAGAAGCCCCAAAGGCAGCAATAAATCCCTCCTGTTGATTTAGATTCCACTAGGGCCGGGCTTCTGAAACAAACTGAATTGTAGCTCTGACAAACTAGATAACTTAGTGGCACTTTATACCAAAGGGGCTCATAGAACTTATTCACAGGAAAACTTCTGATTGTAAAAGAGATAAACAAGTGTTGAGTCTCAGTGGTGTTTAATCCGAATGTACGGTGAAGGCCAGAGGGTTCCTATTGCAAAGCATGGGTCTTACTGAGAAGCTCCCATGCTTGAGACCCTAGAGCTATCTGCCTCACTGGCCGGAGCTCATTATTGTAGCTCGCTCCTTCTTCATTCCTTTCCCTGTCCCTCTTTTCACTCTTTTATTCCTTCTTATCTGGCCCCTTCCCTTCTTTCCTCCCTAACCCTTTCAATGGCTGCTGACATAGTACAGTATGGGGCATGCTTTTGGCATCAACTCACAGTTCCAAAACCTTTAAATCTATCCCTGGATGCATTTATGGAGCCCCTTTGAGTCCCTCTTCCCAAATGACTCAAGCTTGTGCCAAGTTACATAAAACCAACCAGCACAAGGTGTAATAAAAAATTTTAATATAGCGGTTTGAATCCCTATTCAGTTTAAACCAGTGCTTGAAGGGTTTCTGTGAGGTGAACTCACATTTATTTTGGAATTGTTAGCTCACAATGTGATGCTTTTCTGAGTTATTTGGATTAAAAAGTATTTTATTTTCAATTTAAAAAATAAGATCAGAATTTGCTTTTCAAAACAAGCATAATTTAATTAAAAACATAATTTATATATACATCATGTTTATGGAATATATGCATATATATTTGGATATGTGTATAAACATACATGTAGCATATAAACATAAATATATAAATATACATATATGGACATTCTCCTTGGCACTGTGTTAGAAATGATTTGGTTTTGTTTTAGATTGTTATTCATTCCCAGGTCAAGGATGAACATCACAATTAAAGCAGAGTATAAATAATGAACTCAACTGTCAGAAAAATATCAACCGGGACAGTTGCTTTGCTTTACGAAGTCCTTTTCCCAGCATTCTTTGTGTGTTCATAAAAGTCTTAATATGTACCATATGTGTGAATAAAAGAGCTAAATAAAATTTAATGGATCACCTGAGTCAAGTTATTGACTAGAACTTCTGCTCTATGCCAAGTTCAGATCATAGAATCAGAACATCACATTGTAGGGCGCATGAAGCCGAGATGGTATCTCACCTTGGAAAATTGATAGTGAAATGTTGCTCCATCGCTAAGGGGCATATGCAGAGGAGTAGAGTGTTATGTAAGAGATAACTACTTGGAAGTCCGTAGATAGTCCTTATTTGAGTTGTCTTAACTTCTGATTGAGTAGAAATTATATAAAAATTTATTTGTCACCATCAGGTGACCTCAATTGTTTCAGACAATGTAAAACATCCGATCACTTTTTAAGTTGGGGTTTGAATATACCTAATGGACAGCTTCAAAAACTTCAGTGCAGAATGAAGCCCTGGGAGCCATGTGGCTTCAGGGTTACAGTGATGCCAGACTCCCACATAAGAGATGCTCCTGTCAGAGAAAGCATGTGGTCCCAGGGCAATGCGCAGACTTCATTGCTAAATATTCACAGATGGACTCATTTCCTTACAAGCCGTGACTTAGTCCCTACTACAAGTGGCAATCTTTGGCTGAACACAAATTAATTGAGAAGTACCAGTAGGCTGCCCTGCATGTCACTGAGGCGGGTTCAAGAGACCATGTCTTTCTTCATTTTCAGGAGACTCCATACCATTCCATTCTAGGGGCTGATATGACTTTGAGATAAAGTATATGTCTCACATTTAGTAATGCCAAAGACTGTCAAGGGATATGATCTCTCCCCATGGAAAACTGAATGTCCTACAGGCTTCTCAACCAACTCCTGTTTTGCTTATCCTATCGGCAGTTCTCATGGTTAGCATTCATACACTAACAAAGGCCCTTCCTGTGAGTAGAGACCCTCCCACGAGTCTCTAAGATCATTTGAGGAAAGCAATTACAACATGGTTTTAACAGATAAATCTCTTGTAAGCAACTGCAGTATTGTTTTAACATGTTTGTTTAAGTGTAAAGAGTATGGAATTGAGTCAGGTGTGGTGGCCCATGCTTGTAATTCCAGCACTCGAGAGGCAGAGGCAGGTAGATCTCTGTGGGTTCGAGGCCAGCCTGGTCTACTAAGTGAGTCCAGAACAGCCAAGACAGAGAAACCCTGTCTTGAAAACAAACAAACATGAAATTATCTATCTATGTATGTTTTGGATGCCTATAGATTTTTCCATACTTTTACAATAAAGAATGTATCCACTGAGATTTAGTCTTAGAGAAGGAAACATCCAGGTACACCCAAAGATCTTTAAGACTCTTAGTATGTTGTCATTTAGTGAGTAGTTTCTCAATATGCTTTAAAAATAGAAATATACATACTTTCAAGGTCTATATGTATGTGTACACATGTATATATTTATTAAATAGTAAGGGAAAATTTAATCAAAGTCCTTTGTGATTGTATTTTCAACTTGAAGATGTGTTATCCTTGAAATGAAAGTAATTAGGTATGAATGGTTGTTAGCTGTTGGATTGTTCTAATCTACTGACTCAAAAGGCCCTGTGTTGACTCAGGTCTTGGGGTGATTAGCCGCAGCGCTTTCCCATTGTGGATCAACAATTTCAAAATATATGTGAGCTCACCTCATAGAAACTCTTCAAGCAGTGGTTTAAGCCAAACAGGGAGTCAAACTTCTATATTAATTTTTTTTATTACACTTTGTGTTGGTTAGTCTTATGTATATGTATGTGTGGTATGCATGTATGTATGTGTGTGTGTTCACAGGTACATGGGTGCATGTTTGTTGGGTGGGAAGGAGAAAGGAACACACACACACACACACACACACACACACACACACACACACATTTGTGTAAGTGTGTGTGGAAGCCTGAAGTTGATGTCAGGAATCTTACTCTTCTACCTTACCCTTTTAGACAGTGTCCCAAACCCACAGCTTGCAGATGAGGCCAGTCTCTCTAGGCAGCTTGCTCCAGGCTTGCCAAACCTCTGCCTTCTGAGGCAGGAATTATAGGCTAGCTGCTATATCCACCCAATATTTATGTGGGTTCTGGGTATCAGAATTCTGGGGCCTCTTGCTGGCATGGCATATATTATAGCTGTTGAACCATCTTCCCACCCTTTGCATTCTTTGCATTCTATTGGCTAGAATTATATCCCAACCCTACATAGCTTTCACAGCACCAATAATCTCTGAGGGGGAAGGCTAAAGGAAGTGGACAATTTCTGCCTGTGATGATCTCTGCAGAGTTAGTGGAGTATGATTTGTCACTACTGACCTGCCATTGGAGGACTGTGAATATGTACAAGATGCAGTGCTTTAATTCACTGCTGTGCAGGTAAGAACGTTCAGTGGCCTTCCCTCATCACTGTACTTGATGGTGCCTGCTGACCACAGGTGGCTCTGTATCCCTTGGTGTATGGTGGTTGTGACTAAAGAATTGGCTCTTAAAATTACATTTGTCTTCCACTTAGATAGTCCTATATGGGTACTGGTTTGGACTACACAAATTAGATGACTTATCTGAATTATCTTGGAGCATAAGATTGGCTTTTGCAAATGGAATCTTCTGTGGTTAAGTATGTTCTTTTGTTTTGTTTTAAAAATTATAATTTAATTACAGCATTTCCCCTGTCCAATTTCTTCCTCCAAAGTTTCACATATACTCCTTCCAACTCTCCTCAAAACCAATAGCCTCTAATTGTTTTTGCATGCATATATACACATGTATATGTGTATCTATCTATCTATCTATCTATCTATCTATCTATCATCTATCATCTATCTACATGTGCCTACATATAACCTGTTCAGTCTGCATAATGTTACTATCATGTATATTTTCAGGACTGACCATTTGGCTTAGGACACCCAATTGGTGTGTTCTTCCCTGAAGAGGATCACCTCTCCTGGTCTCAGCCTTCCTCAGTTGCCCATAATTCTTTGTGAGGGGTTGTGGCCTCACGGGATTTTCTCCTCCCTGCCTGGCATGTTTACTTATACTCTCCTTGCTCAGCTTTTTTTGGGCAGTCATGTTGATGAGGCTCTACGGGTGTAGCTTCTCATATTAGTCGGAGACACACTCTCACAGCAAACTCTTGGCAGTGTTCCCTATGTTTTAGGTGTGGGAGTGTTTTGTAGATGTGTCTGTTGGGGCAGGGCTTCAAAACTCTGCATGTTGATTGACTGTAGTTTTCTGTAGTGGTCTTTGTTGCAAAGAGATGTTTCCTTGATGATGTATTTTATTTTTTAATTTTACATTCATCTGTAATTGCTTTATATTTCTATGCCCAAGTGAAGATTTCTAAATTCTAACCTGTAGATTTCCCTCTTATAGTTAAGAAGATTTGGCCCCATTACTAGGACAAAGTATGTATTAAAAGCCCATTTCCTTCTGCATCTCCATTTTAATGCCATTGCAGTCACAATGGAGCAAAATGATTATTATGTTTTGAAAATATTTTGAATACCACTGGCATCCTTGAGTTCTCCTGTTATATAAACTACTGATACAACCCACCCCCAACCATGAAATGGTCCTAACTTCAGAAACATGTGCATTTATTTTGGATTTAATTTTATTCTGACAAGTTTTATGAGAAAGAAATATTTGCAGTGTTGAGAGGCTCTGGTTTCTTCATACACTTGGGTGTTGGTGAACAGTCTGCCAGGGCTCTTTGGACAGAACTCTGATGGCGTGAACATGGCCAAGCTGGAAGGCCATGGGCCTCAGATGTGTTAACGGGAACCACCACAGGAGACCAGAGGTCTAGCACCTTGGGTGGTATCACATGGATTTGGGAGGCATTGTGCTGGGCTGAGTTTTGCCAGCATTTATGACAGCAAGTCATTTTGAGCATCCAAATTAGACTGTTTGGGTGACTTTTAAGGTCAACCAAATATCTATTGATTTATGTGTGCTAATTCAGAAATAATAACATTTTCCGGGGGGGGGGAAATTCCATATATTTAAAAGTAACTGTTAAACTAGTTCTTTAGAAAGAAAGAACATGGGAAGTGCTTAACTTTTGACCAGATCACAAACCTCCATGGGAAGTGAACATTGCTGTTTAACTGACAGAACGGTAGTAGCTAATGTACAGTGGGAATTGGTACCATGTCCCCCACCCCTACCCCCAGTGGGTGTCAACAGTCATATATTATAAAGTATTTTTTATAAAATGGTGTGCTATTGGCAGTTATTTACATATTATGTAGACACATGCTTCTGTGTACTTAAATTTTCTCTAGATTACTTACAATTGGAAATTTAGTTTAAACGATATGCCAGTTGTACTGTTTCTGGAACATGGTAAGAAAATATCTATATTCAGCTGTCATAGGTCTAACTTGGCAGTATATGAACAACACATCACCTAAACAATGCTCAACTGAGTGCTGAAGAGACATGAGTGCTAACGATATGTGAAATGGCAGGAGGTCACAGCAGGATGTGCCCACATCCCTTCATTAATGTGGACTCTGCACAGTGCATTGCATTAGTAGATTCAAGTTTTGTCTCTTTGGAACTTTTTAGATTTTGAAAAAAAGAGGATTCGGGAACCTATGGATATGTAGAGCCACAGTACTATAAGGAGTTGGCTTATGAGTTAAAGACAATAATGCCTGCATCCTGACTGTAAACAGAGAACATGCCCAAAGGGTTAATGTTGGGATGCCTTGAGAAGATATTATCCACAAAAGGGTGAACAAGGTTGAGGGAACAAATAATGAAACATCAGAGGCTAGTGTCAGTGGGAAGCCCTTGTGGCATCTGATCTTTTTAAAAGCCCCAAAGAGATCTGGTCTTGGAGGAGAGGCCCTTGACTAGGAGTTATGTTCCTGGGTGCCAAGGCACAGCCTTGGAAGTATGCCTGTGCCTGGTGGAAGGACAGGAGAGTCAGTGGTATTCTTGTAGTAGCTTTTCCTCGT
The DNA here is from genome assembly GCF_903995435.1 of Acomys russatus. Taxonomy (NCBI): domain Eukaryota; kingdom Metazoa; phylum Chordata; class Mammalia; order Rodentia; family Muridae; genus Acomys; species Acomys russatus. The sequence continues at coordinate 36,185,270 of NC_067148.1, read as the reverse complement.
TGTTTCTTTTTCTTTTCCTCCCATTTCCTGGCCCCTCTTATTAGTCTGTGGGCAAGTCAATGGACAGAATCCAAAGATGGAGGATAACTCTTGAGGGCCAAGGAACATGACCAGCATGGTGTGTACGGTACCCTTTGTGTGTCAAGGCTGTTAAACTCTTCCACACCCTATTAAGTAATTTCATCTTCAAAAAGGCTCTGGTTATGTATGAGAAGATTGACGTTCAAGGAGGATATGCTGACCAATGACAAATTCTGGATGCCTGACCCCTCTCTAGACTCCCCGTGTCCAAGCTTTTAACCTCTGGGCTTGTGTGGATAAATCAGTGGTTAAGGGCCACCAAGGCTTGTGGTAAAATCATGGGTGTAACTAGAGGAGGATGGCCCTCTTTACATATCATGCGCAGGATCCCACTGGAGTCTTATAATATTCCTTGAGGAGACAAAAGAGATCAGTTTGGGGCAAATGCCTTGCTACCGCACAATCTTAGGGTTGATATTTGGATTTAGAGTTTTTGATTCTGAATCCATTGGTCAGTCAACTATACCACATTGCTCATTAGAGAATGTTGACAGTAGGAATAGCTTTTCCAAATTTGGGTCTTGGTAAGTCGAGCCCCAAAGCAACATAGAAAACCAAAATTATGTTAGGCAGTCTAATATCTGCCACCAAAAACCAACCCCCTCCATTTAACTTTATGTAACATGATTTTTTTCATTTTGCCCATTTGAAGAACCTACAAATAATGATGGTCTATACTTGTGAGGGGCTGGAGAAATGGCTCAGTGGTTAATAGTACTTGTTCTTCTTACAGAGGACCCAGGTTTGATTACTACCACCCCATGACAACTCAGTCACTTCTGACTATAGCTACAAGGCATCTGATGCCCTCTTCTGGGCTCGTAGACATTGCATGCATGTAGTGCACAGAGGTCCATGCAGGCAAAAACACCCATACTCATTAAATAAAAAAGAAATCTTTGAGAGAGAGAGAGAGAGAGAGAGAGAGAGAGAGAGAGAGAGAGAGAGAGAGAGAGAGAGAGAGATTTAAAAGGTTCAAGTAAGATGGAATCTCAGAGTTGTCTTGATTTGCATTTTGAAGAGGCCACCCTCTAACCAGATAGAACTTCTAGTGGAGGAAGGGGGACACCAACCCACCCATAAAAACTTCAACCCAAAATCCACCCTGCCTACAAGATGTGCAGGGATAAAGATAGAGCAGAGATTGAGGGAATGTCCAACCAATGCCTGGCCCAACCTGAGACCCATCTTATGGAAGAGAGCCAACCCCGAAACTACTAACAATACTCTGCCAAACTTGCAGATGGCAGCCTAGCATAGCTATCCTTTGAGAGGTTCCACCCAGCAGCATATGGAAACAGATGCTGTAACTTACAGCTAAACATTAGGCAAAGTGCAGGAAGCCTTCTGAAAGAGTAGGGGGAAGGATAGAAGGACCCAGAGGGACAGGAGCTCCACAAGAAGACCAACAATCAACTAACCTCAGACCAGGGGGACTTGTGGAGGCTGAAGCACCAACCAAGGATCATGCATGGACTGGATCTAGGCCCTGTACATACGCATATGTACCTGATGGGCAGCTTGGTCTTCATGTGGTTCCCTAGTAGGGAGAGTGGGGGCATCTCTGACATGGACTCTGTTGCCTGCCTTTAGGTCACTTCCCCCTGGCAGGGCTGTTTTGCCAGGCCACAGTGGAAGAGAATGCGCTCAGTCATGGTGCAACTTGATGTGCTAGGATGGGTTGGTTGGTGGGGGTGGGGGGCTGAGGGGATAAGAGGAGGGGGGATAGGAAAATGAGGGAAGGAGGATGGGACCAGGAGGAGAGGAGGGAAGGGGCTATGATCAGGATGTAAAGGGAATTTAAAAATTAATTAATTTCGAAAAGGTTTAAGTAAATAATACATGAACCAAAACCAAAAAGAAAATAAATTTTTTTGAGACAGGGTTTCTCTGAATCACATAGTGACATAGTAAATATTTTATTTATGGGGACAAAGTAGCTGAATGGAAGAATGGCTGCTACCATTGCTTCCCATACTCACAGAAGGAGCTGCATTGCTGAACTTAGGAAGTATTTTTTTTTCATCTAGTTTCATAATAGCGCACGGCCATCATATAGAGGAGATAGTTGAGGCCCCCAAATCTTTTAATAGCCACTTAACAGAGGAGGATGAACAGTGGGGACCACTAGGTTTCTGTCTCAGATGCCACAGCTGCTCTGACCAGAGGTTTTGTGATTTCTTTTCTGTCTCGACTATTAAAATATTGTAAAGAAAGAAATGAGAAGTTTCCGTACAGAAGATTTATTTGATTGCCACCAGATAAACAATGATGCAGCACGAAGCAAACAGCAGAACAAACCAGGGGATGTATTTACATCTGGCACGATCATCAAAGGGTTAAATTTTGTAACCTGTTTTAATCAACACACATGTAACACCACATTGATAAATCAACAAGGGACATAGTAAACATCAGAATTTGATGACTGAATATACTTCAAAAATTAGGCTAATCAATAATAAAAGATATGCAAATTAAAATATTAACTAAGCCTCATTTTACATGCTTCAAAATGAATAATTTAGAAAAATTCTTTAGGCCAATGCTAGAAAATTATAACAGCCTTGGTGTAGTGACTATGGGATGTGTTTCGTCTTTTCGAAAAAGCAATTTGACAACATTTATAAGATCCATAGACTTTCCACATGTTTAGGCCCAGCAATTCCACCCCTGGGAATTTATCCCGAGGCCTGTCCTTGTTATTAAAAGGACAACCAAACTCGTGTGTAAGAAAAAGTTTATTGTGGCAATAGCAATAGTGGGGAGAAAGTGGAAGCCACTTGAAGGTCCTCAGAGGAGTGACTCAGCAAACTACGGCTCTATGTGATTGAGAAGTCTGTAAAGAAAGTAGTTGGCGTGTATAGCTGGTGTGGTGTGTGCAGAGGGGAGCTAGGAGAGGGAGCAAAGGGCGGGGAAGTAGGCTGTCTGAAGTTGGTTGGTGTGATAATGCAGGAGACCCACAGGCCCAGGGGAGTGGATGCTGTGCCTTCCAGTGAGTCCTGATCTAAAGGCAGGACAAGCAGCTGTGCTCCCTTGACGTTAGGTTGGAAGAGCAATTCTTTGTCATCAAACTTGAATTTTAGCAAGACTTTCAACATATAGGGTGAGTCTCACCCATGCTGGGAGAGAAGTCAGCTGTAGGAAGCTTACCAGATGCAGGTTAATGCTACCCAGAAACAACCTTGTAGCTCTATGCAGAATTTATCCTTGGCCAGGTACCTGGGTACCCTGTAGCTTAGCTGATGTGACCCATGAAAATAACCATCACAGCCTACACAGCCATTGAATTAATCATGAAAACCATGTAGTAATGTAAGAGTACTAATGATATTAACTAAGAAAAAAAGCCAATTAATATTTATTCTGTACATTTGATTTCCAAAAGTATTACCATTGAGTAGTAGTCACATAAAAATGAAAGCAATGAATGAAACAGGATGAAAGTTAGCAGCTCATGCTAGGCACTCAGGTGTGTGTGTGTGTGTGTGTGTGTGTGTGTATGTGTGTGTATGTGTGTATATGTGTGTGTGTCCATGTGTGTGTATGTGTGTGTGTTGTGATATTTGTAGCAGATGGTAAGGAATGAGTAGAATTCTGAGTAAGTAAAGAAAGTCTCAGGATCAGCCTGAATAAGTACACTGGTGCCAAGTGCTGGAAACATTCAGGTCTCATCTTGAAGTAATTGAACTTTGTCCATAGAGGCATAGAATATGCACAGAGCCTGGAAACTATGTAGGAGTGTTCAAGGGAGGTGATTCACCAGACACATGAGCTTAAAATACAACTTTAAGTGGCTCAAAATACAGTGACCAACTGACGCTTGGCTTAGGGCTGAAGGAGCTTTCAGGATATAAAGCTTGCATACCTTGGGTCGGGAAAGTCCTGGACAAACTAGAATGCATTGCTCACCCCAGTCTAAACCATGCAAACTGATCTTGAAAGATGAATGAAGATGCCAGATAGATGCAAGTGGTGCCGTTTCCTAGCAACACAAGGAGCAAGTCCAAGCTCAGCAGCTGATTCAGTGGGACAGAGTTGGAAATATTGTTTGAAAGTATTTTGTAGTAGAAGCAATCAAATGACATTCGGGGACGGGGGGGGGGGGGAAGAGGCAGAAATTGACATTTGTTCTTTTTTTGTTTTTTTGTTTTTTAAGTTTTCTTTAGCTTAAAAAATATCTAGACAGTCACACAGCCAACTTATAGCAAATAAACCTCTGGTGAAAACATAGACACTTTTAATCTAAATGACTTCCTTATTGAGTTTCCCAATTACTGTTTTATTTATTTGGTTTTAATTTTATGCCAAGGGGACTACAAGCCTATAACAACACCTCATTAATTTGCACTAATGGGGAGGTAGAGTGCTGACTGGTATGTGAGAGCATGCTGTTTAAACACACACACACACACACACACACACAGACACACACACACACACACACACACATACACACACACACACACCTAACACATCCATGGTCTTAGAAGACACCCACGTCAATGGAATGGAGCCCATTGAGCCTTGAAGTCACTTCTTGGCTTCCCAACTGGGCCCTGGCTGCCACCACATCCTGGTGTTGGACTGCCACCACCAACTATTCCTTGGCATTGCCTTCCAACTGTATTACTTATTGGTTCACTGGAGAGCAGGGTCTGTTGGTGTTCTGGAGGCCGACCTGTGTGAAGCTGGGGCCAACCTTTAGCTCTCAGTGACATTCTTCTGTGATGATGGAAAACAGTGTTTGTCAGTCAAGGAGTCCCCAAGGGGTCCTAGGTCTGAGACTCTCTCCTGTCTAATTGCAGCACAGGCCACCCACTCCTGTGCCTCAGTTTCTCTGTATAAGATTTATTGGCATCACAGGGTTTAACAACAGTAGTGCATAGATTGCTGAACACTGCATATACCCCAATGTTTATTATTATTATATCCCTCAGATGCTTATTGGTTATGTCACCCATCTCTGCCTAATCATGGCCCTAATCTAGCCACCTGTCTGCTTCTCAACTCACCTTATCTATCTATCTGTCTATCTATCTACCTACCTACCTATCTATCTCCTATTTATCAATCAATCAGTCATCTAGTTAGCTAATCATTCATAATCTATGCATCTATCTTATCTATATATTCACCTATACACCTATTTAAGTATCTATTGACCTATGTATCTACTATGTGTCTACCTGTCTACTTATTATCTATCTATCTATCTATCTATCTATCTATCTATCTATCTATCTATCCAACCATCCACTTATTTACTTAGGAAACAGAATTGTGGTGAATTTCTGTTCAAGTGACAAGAATTTTATAAAGTCATCTATAAAAACCTGTGCCCTGTGCTTTGTCTTCACTCCTGTCGAACTGTTTACTGCCAGCACCTGCCATATTCTAGGCACTGTTTCAGGACTGCTTGGCCACTGAAAGTGAGTTAGTACCTCATTGGGGGAGGACTATAATCACCATCAATGAAAACAAAGAGCTGTTGTAGACACAGTAGATTTTGGGGTGCATGGTAGTGGTGACCTGCGCTTATTTGCAGTAAGATCAGATCTTGTAGGGCAATCTTAGTAGAGAAAATAGCACAGTAAAGAGCTTTGGAGAGAGAGAAGACTTGTTTAGAGAACAGGCTGATTTGGGGGACAAGGAGGTACATGATGAGAAGGGATGACGCCCTTACATGAGAACCTTGCAACACTGTGATGAGCAGACTTACTTACTTTCTTTCTTTCTTCCTTCCTTCCTTCCTTCCTTCCTTCCTTCCTTTCTTTCTTTCTTTAAAGTAATTCTGTGTTTCTGTGTGGGTGTCTGTGTGTGGGCATATGCACATGAGTGCAGGTCCTGGCTGAAGTCTGATGTGTCGGATCCCATGGAGCTGGCGTTGTAGGCACCTATGGGCTTCTTCACGTGGGTGCCAAGAACTGAGCTCTGGTCCTCTGCAATAGGGACTCTTAACAGCTCAGCCATCTCTGTAGCCTCTGCTGGGCAGAGCATCTGGTGGGGATAGGAAGTTACTGCAGAAACCTGAATAAGGGAAGTCTAAATCAACGAGTCAGCATGTGCAGAGCTTGGGGATAACTCAGGAGTCTGAATTATGGTCCGCTTTTGGAGGTCTTGATTGTTAAGACAAGTCATCCTGGCTTCTCTCAAAAGTTGCCAACCATATACGAACCATGACCTTCTTGAGAGGAGACTTGTGTGTTTGTTCATTAGCTTCCTCCCTATCTCCAGATGGAGCTATCTGCTCCCTACTCCCTCCCCCGTCCCACCTACCCCCTGCCTGCCTCCAACCCCTCTAATTCTCTAACCCCAGTGAGACTGACAAATCTCATTCACTTCAGGGCCTGGGCCAAAGAATGGATTATTTTTGAGTGTATTTATTTGATGCTGTTCTCTTTCCAGCAAGACACTATCATTAATTACCACAAAACAAACAAAGCAAATCCTCAACAGCTGAGGTTCATGCTTTCAAAGTCTCATAAACCTCATCAGCATAAAATAAATTAAATTTGGCGCTTACCTAGTGCACACATTCACTCTGATGGGTCTTTCCTCTTGTCGCATTACTGTCTGCATTGCGTCCCGCAGAGTTGTCCCCTGGGCTCTGATGGGTCTGGAGTGCCTTGTGGGGCCTAGAAGAAAAAGAGTTTTATCCTTAATTGGCTGCTTCACCCAAGGGACTAATGGGAAGGAAAAGACTCTGTGGTCAGCCTTTTCCCACAGCTTGGAATATGGAGTCCCAGACTGACCCTATGATGCAGTGGTTGCTTTTGGCCTTTTCTGCTTTTTGTCAGTGCTGGGGATTGAACCCAGGGCTCTCTGAATACCACGTTGCTAAGCATGCAGTCTCCCACTGAGTCACATCCCTAGTGTCCCCCCTCCCAATTTATCAAATCAAAAGCTGAATCTAGGTTAGTGTGGTGACTTGTAATTCCAGCACTTAGGTGGCTGAGACAGGAGAATTGCCTAGGACAAATACTTTCTGAGTAGTCTATGCAAATATATGTATACCTATTCTTGAGATCTGTAGATTCTGCTTATATTATACCCTAACAGAATTCTATGTAAAAACAAAACAAACAAAAAGTTTTGTGTGTTTAAAAAAATCTTATTTCCTTTAAAATATTTTTGTTTTAGCCAGGCAGTGGTGGTTCACGCCTTTAATGCCAGCACTTTGGGAGGCAGAAGCAGGAGGATCTCTATGAGTTTGAGGCCAGCCTGATCTACAGAGCAAATTCCAGGACAGCCAAGGCTACACAGAGAAACTGTGTCTCAAAAAAAAAAATTGTTTTGAATGAGAGCTTAACGCTTCCCTTTTCAGGAGAAAATTAAAGGGATAAAGACATTGAAACCAGCATTTGTGGCTTTGAGTTTTGTGCAGCAGTTTTCTCATCTGAAAATTACGACATGCTGGGTTCTGTGAGGAAACAGTTTGAGAAATCACAGCAGACTAGGACAAATGCCTCAGGGGTTAAAGTTTGCCACATAAGCCTCATGACCTAGGTCTGCATCTCCAGAACCTTTGTGAGGGCCTGATGCAGTAGTGAGGTGTCCAGCTGAGAGATGGGAGACTCCTCAGAGGTTGCAGGCCAGCCAGCCTGGCTTATGCCACACTGAAGAGAGCCTGTCTTTTTTTTTCATAGTTTTTTTAATTTTTAATTTTATTAATTTATTCAGATTACAACTCAATTGTTATCCCATCACTTGTATCCTCCCGATCCTCCCTCCCTCCTGCCTTTACCCTATTCTCCTCCCCTAGGTCTATGACTGAGGGGGACCTCCTCCCCCACTATATGGTCATAGGCTATCAAGTCTCATCTTGGTAGCCTGCTTATTCTTTCTTTGAGTGCCACCAGGCCTCCCCGCCAAGGGGAGGTGGTCAAATATGGAACACCAGAGTTCATGTCAGAGTCAGTCCCTACTCTCCACCTAACTGTGGAGAATGTCCTGTCCATTGGGTAGATCAGAGTAGGGGTTTGATGTTTACTATTGTATTGTCCTTGGTTAGTGCAGTAGTTTGAGCAGACCCCCCTGGGCCCCAATCCACCATCACAATGTTCTTCTTGTAGGTTTCTAGGACCCTCTGGGTCCTTCTATTTCCCCATCTCCTATATTTCTCTTACCTAGAGTCTCAGTAGGATGCCCTCTCATCTATCCCAATCTCCTGGTAAGTGAAGACTTTTGTGGGACATGCTTTTTGGGCAGTGCCCAATTATAAGTGAGTATATACCATGTGAGTCTTTCTGCTTCTGAGTTAATTCACTCATTATGATCATTTCTAGTCCCATCCATTTGTCTTAAACAAGCCAGGAAAGCAATAACAAACACCAAGGTTGTCTTCTGACCTCTTTGTATGTGCTTTAGCATGGACACACAGTTCTACATATACTCTCCTCTCTCTCTGTCTCTCTTTTTGTCTCTCTCTGTGTCTCTGTCTCTGTCTCTCTCTCTCTCTCTCATACACACACACACACACACACACACACACACACAGATGCACAAGATGTCAGTAACAACAAGAAATACAGTTTTATTAATTTTATGAGAATTTGACAGTTTGAAGATTACACATTTTTTTAAAGATTGAAATCTAATGGTTTACTCCAAGTCTTGAATTTATTGCCAGTTTGCTTTTGTTTTCTTTTTATTTTATGCATGATGGTGTGTGTGTGTGTGTAGGTGTATGTGTGTAGTGTAGTGTAGTGTATGTGGAGTATGTACACATGAACGTGGATGCCCATGCCGTTGTGCTCCATACAGAAGCCAGAGAAGGACATTGGCTGTCTTGCTATATCTTTATCTTATTCATTGAAGACAGGGTCTCTCCATGAACCTGGAGCTAGGTTGGTGGCCATAAACCCAAAGGTCTTGCTGTCCTCAATACCTCCCCCGGCACTGAGGTGAAAGACACACATGACTATGCATTGCTTTTTACATAGGGTGCTGGGATGCAAAGTAAGGTTTGTGTGGCAAGTACTGATCCACATCTCCAGCTCTCCTGTCCATGTTCTGGTCTTTTCTCCAATCCCTGAAGCCATCTAGATGCTGGCTATCCTGGTGGAGTATGTTAACTTTTCTTTGGCCACTTTCTCTGTCACTCTTCACATCATCAGTTTGGAAAGCAAAGACACACACAAAAAAAACCTCACATGTTTAGCAATATGGTTAACGATGCGCTGCTGGGTACATACAGAGACTGACAGTGTCTGTTTAGGTCTCAGAGGAGAAACCTTGGGTGAGTCTGTTTCTTCCATCTATCCACCAATAACACCACTGCTCGACCTGTTGAGGGAACCTCCCTGCAGGGATCATATTTGCCACCAGCCATTGTTAAAAAGCTATCTTACTGGTTTGTTCTGCTGCTGCTATGGAGCCTCTAATAATAGCTATGAGGCCAAGCCTCAAAGGCTCCACCTTATGAGGGCCTTTCTCAAAGCCACACATCCAGCTGTCAAGACTGAAATGAGATGGGTCACCTAGGAAGCTAGGCTCTTCCATTGGAAGAATGTTATCTTCTTCCTGGTAGTCAGTGATTTCCAAGCCAGGTCCAGCAGAGATAATTCAGGCACCCTACAAGTGCTTTGGTGGTAAAAGGCCCTTGCCTTACGTAGAAAACATAACAGTGTGGTGCTACAGATGGCTGACCATGTCAATGATTGAATTTTTAGCACATTGGTAAATGGCCAGTACATTGATTAGAGACCTATGTATGTGTTTACAGGCATTTTCTGGCTTCACAATATAATTTTGACTGCCATGTCTGTACACACATTTGGACTTTATGATACAACGTGTGCTTTACCACAGCTTATCTCTGCTCAGTGAAACTTTGAGTTCAAGCCTTGTCCTGTTGTTGAAGCACTCCATGTTCTACTGTATTTCATCGAATAAGCATTGAAAACATTTTTAAAAGAATTATACTAAACCCCACTGAAAGACAACTGACACAATAGGGAAAATACACTACAAAATATTTGACAAGCTAATAATCTATTTTATTGATATACAGTTTTACAGCCACTATGGAAAAGACAAGCAAGGTCCAAATAAATAGTCACAGAGAGAAGGTGTAAGTTTGCAGTAAAAATGCTAAAAGATGTTTTGCTTTGTTTGACTTAAGAACTGTGGTCTGGTTGGCTAACTCTCAACTTGCCACAACCTAGAATCGCATGAAGAAGAATTGCGTAGATCAAACTGACCTGTGAGCATGTCTATGTAGAAATGCCTATTAATTAATTGATGGAGGAGAGCTCAGCCCATTGTGGATGGCACTACTCTCTAGGCAACTTGTACTGAGCAGTCAGTAAGCCTGCTCATCACCCAGAAAATGACATCCTCTGTGACTCCTGCTATGCTCCTTTGGTGTAAAGCAAGCTCCTTGAGAAGAGGAAACACTATGCGGAACAACGAACAGGCAGCGTGGGTGCATTCATCTCTCTGCTTTTAACTGTGGATGTGATATGACTGGACTGTACCTACATGAGTTCCTGCCTTGACTTCCTGGAAATGATGGGCAGTGACATGGAACTGAAAGCAAAATAGACCTTTTCCTTCCTTGAGTTACTTTTGGTTAGGGTGCTTGTCACAGCAACAGAAATGAGACAAGAACAAATGGTAAAACAGAATAGTGAAAATCATGGTCCTTCTACCCTGCCACTGTCCACTCAACCATGGAGGTCTACCACTGAAGCTCTGAGATTTCAGGCGGCCTCTATGCCTGCCTAGTTCTTATATCAGTGCTGGGGATTAATCATTGGTCTTATGCTTGAGATTTCTCCTCTAAGCCATCTCCCCAGTGTGCTCTCTCTCTCTCTCTCTCTCTCTCTCTCTCTCTCTCTCTCTCTCTCTGTCATTCTCTCTCTGTCTCTCTCTCTGTCTCTCTCTCTGTCTCTCTCTCTCTGTCTTTCTCTCTCTCTCTCTCTTTCTCTCCTTCTCTTCTCTCCCTCTCCAACGACCATGTAGATATTTAAGTGATAAGAAGAGTTTAACGTTGTCAATATAACTCTGGCATTTGAAAGTTAATTTACTGACATGATTTCTTTCTTTCTTTTTCTTTTTTTGATCAAAAGTCCTTGGCTAGCTTAAAGAAAACAACAAACTGTATGATCTATGTTAGGTTTTTAATTGATTAAGTTTATAAATGTCTGGACATACTTAGCAGCATATATTTGATGTGCCAAGGATAGAGAGTATAGAATGAAGATGCAGTGTTTACGCTGGCGAAGACAGGAGTGTATCGTTGGTAGAAATTTGGAGAAGGAGCTGCCGTAGGCTAGACTGTGTGGTCAGCATGTTACCAAGACGCTGATTGGGGAAAGACCCATGAGCAGAACGTTGTTCTTGCAAAGGGCCTAGAGACTGACTCAACACTTCCTCTGCCATTCTGGGCTCTGTGTTTTGCCTCTGTATTTGGCTCAGACACCCTGAATTTAATTTCCTTAATTGAAAAAAAGCCAGTGCTTAAGTCAGATGGATGGTGCAGACAGACATATTCCTTGAGAGAAATGTCACTCAAAATAACCAGAGATCCTGTTGAGGTTGAATGAGGTCATGGCTTTGTGGTTGATCAGGCATAGAAGGAAGGTTTAGGGGGGCCCCAGCGTAATTCTCAGATACGTTGGAACTTGCCTTTGATCTGTGAAGTATAAAGACTCAGTGGCGTTGATTTGCTTGCTCACTATTTCCAAGTTAGTAAGTCATGGAATTTAGGTGGGCTGTAGCCTACTCCCTAACTCAGGTATATTCTCTTTTTCTTTGGTCTTCTTTGTTCATTTTGTGGCCTTTAATGAGCCATAAAGCGTTTCTGTACTTCTGTCTCCTGGCATCATAACTCTTTATTGCTGGACACAAGGGGCATTCTTTTTGAACAGTGAGTTTTAAGGATAAGTTCAGGAGCTCAAGGTCCTAGGGTGGGGTTAGATGAAGATGTAGTTTATGGTTGGGAAGAGCTGATACACAGGAAAGGGATATGGGAAGGAATCTCTCCCTCTGATTCTCTCTTCTACTTACCTTACTGTGACTTGTGATAATGACAAACTCTTAGGTTCCTCACTTGTCAGAAGGGGTAATGTTACCTCTTGTTGGAGGAGGTGGTGAGTGAATTGTGAAGCCTATAAAATACTCAGCATACTTTCTGGATGATAACCACTTCTCCGCCCTGTGGTGCAGACATCCAGAAGTCGGCAGTGACTCGTAGGTCCGGTTCTTACAACAAAACCATTGAGGATGCTGAGGGTGGGAAGGGAGCTTCAGTCTGACTTTGCGGCTCATTCCTATTGGCTGTTGTATTTGGATGTTGTTGTGTGGAAATAACCCTGTAAAAGAGAAAACTGGAGAGAAGCCCTGCTCAGGCTCAGACCACCTTTTCAGCCCCAAGTAGAGCCCAGGGAGTGACTTTAGGCTCGGCCCTGTTTCTTAGTGAAATTCATACCTATTTTACTCTTTCTGCTGTGTGGGATTCTGGGAAATTTTTTATTTCGATGGAAAGAGAAAAAGAAAGAAATCTTATAATGCGTGAAAGCTACAACTTCAGTGTGGATGGATTACTGCTTCATCTTCAGCTGAACTTCAGAAAGGGAGTTATAAATTTCTCTTGAAAGAACTTTTAGACACTTAACCTAAGAACATGAGGGCAATCCTCTCTTAAACACAACTCAGGACCACATTATTATAACATAAAAAGAAACCTAATAGGTAGCAACCACAATTGGTTATTTCTTCGTTTTTTCCCCCTCTGTCCCCCAAAGCCCAAATTCCACGCAAAAGGGACCATAATATAGACTCAGCTTAAAAAACAAACTGGGTGGGTCTGGATTTGTTACATATTAAGCCAGTCTAATGCATCCTTTATTTGTGAGATTGTAAAATTAAAATTGATCCCAGAGAGTTAGCTTGAGATCCACTAAGATTCTTATTCTTTAGAGAAGAAGTCTGTGGGATTGTGTACAACCTCAGATTCAGGAAGAAACTCACCAATTAGAACATAGAATTGACTTGAAGAATCTGATTAGTCAAAATTCGCTAAAGGGCTGGAGATACTGCTCAGCCGCAGAGCGCCTGCCCATCAGGTACAGAGCTTGCACCGGGGGTGGGGGGGTGGGGGGAAGTTTGCTGATAGTGTCCTCCAGCTTTCTCCAAATAAGTATAAAGCTATATTATAAGGCCCTTTGCTTGAAACGTTTGTTTGTTTGTCTGTTTGTTTGTTTGTTTTGATAACTTCCTTCATGCAGCACACCATCCAGGGAGCCAGGGAGATCATCTGTCACCCAAATGGTTTCACAAAGCCCAGGAATCCTATTATAAGTGTGTGTGGGGGGCGATCTATGGAAAATAGCCCTCTGCATATAAAATTACTCTGGCTTTGGGACAGAGAATCATGCGTTTCCCAATAGCTTTTGAGAACATTTCTAAGCCTCGCACAATGTATGTTCACACAAATAATAGACATGATCAACCGACTACCAAGAAAATCACAAACCTATAAATAACTATTTTTCATATGCCACAGACAGCTGAAGATTTAGCATTTGGAACGATCACCTGTATAGTTAGACTCGTGTCCCTGGCACAATGCCTGTTCACAAATGGGCTATGGTAGAGGAAGATTGACACTGGATGACAGAGAGCCCTGTCTCTCAGCAGCTTGCTGGAAACATTACTGTCACTTTTAGCAATGCTTTGCTACTCAGTTTTCTGATTTGTGGGTGACTTTTTTCTCTCAAACCAGCCTCCCATATTTATTCACACATTTCTTTGTATGATTTCTTTTTCTGTAACCATTTCACTTTGCTTCCATCTCTTTCTCTCACTTTTAGGAGAGTATAATATATTACCAAGAGAAATAATTTTTTTCATTATAAGGCCATTTTATTTTAAAAGGGATTTTAGAAAATACTGGTTAATGTGATTTTTTTCAGCAGTGGCTGTCTACAGCCACAGAAAGCTTGATTAAATTTTAATTAAAGTAGACTTAATTAAATCCTATTGGGTGAAGCAAATGGAAAAAGTGATTAACCCTCCTTAACTGTTTTTACCAATCCTGTGCTCAGCCTTTGGGTGTCTCCCCTGGAGGGGGCTGTTGCTAGTAGCAGATACCCAAGTCTGTCTGGAGGGATGGATCTGTTCCCTGATTCCAAAGTTCACTGGTGGCCTCTATAAATACGTGAAACACGGTATTCAGTCATTTGCCCAACAAAATATTGGCACCAAAAGAAAATGGAAATAGAAAACGCTACCTCCTTTGAACTTTATATTTACTTGTGTAGCAAAAGATATTGAACAAAGTATCTTAAAGTCTCCTACTCCCTCCCTGATTTTTCTTCTAACCTAAGAGGACTCGCTTATATACATTTCCATATTCTCACCATTTTTTTTTTTTTTTGATGTTCAAATATTTCCGTTCTGAAACCTGGCAGAGCTCAGTTGAGCAGAAGGTCTGTAGGTAGGACAAGTGGTCCCAATCCATCACATAGAATCTGTGAGTTGGTTGCTTTTGTAGAGCTATCAATATTAATTTCACTTAGGATGTCAGGGCTAAAGAGCTACAAAAGAATTCACTTAGCCTAAACCATAAAAACACAGTAGAATACGTCTTATGAATGGGATCTTGTCCAATTCTTTTTTAATCATGAAGAAATTTATTTTTCAAAATAGCTTGAGGAAGGTGATTTGTAAATTAAATTTAAAGGAATCACCAGACCACAGGGTCTATTTAACTCAAGTAGGTTTCTATGCCCTGGCTATATTGCCCACCACTCACATCCCCTTCCTAACAGGTGTGAGGTGGACTATAATGAATGAATATTGAAATGCTAACACATATATTAGCAATTGGCTGTGTTGTAGGTGCTAGCATCCTTGATCATTTGTTTTTTATTTACACAAGAATTTTCCCCCCTGTAAGCAAGACTTGATGATTTGCTTTTAGGAAAAGTCTCAAGAGTCCAGCCTAGGAATAAATTTGGGCGACAGAATTTAGCTTGGCAAGTGGTTTTGTCTATATTTAAATTTTGTTGTTGTTGTTGTTGTTGTTATTAAGGAAAATCTACATTTTCCCCAAAGCACACAGGATCTATTTCGGCATGAGCCAGCAAACGAGACGGTAATTGGTGTGTAAGCCGTTCATTCTCCAAGTTTTCTCACGGGGCATAATTTGTCTCTTATTTGTCAGGGATGGGTTCTGCGAGACAACACTCTCATTCACGGTGGGTGCAGCAAATGCACTAAAACATTATCATCGCTGGGTTTAATGGTCCACTATGGATTTATGTCAAGAATGTTAATGATTTGTTTATGAATAAGTGGGCCTGTCGCATGGTGAGAGAGCGGCCTGCAGAAGCGCTGAAGGGACAGTTTGCTTGCACAGGATTCTTGCAGGAGATAAATCCTCTTGCCAGCCTGTTTGCTTCTCTAAAAGTAGCTACTGTGTGGGATCTGAAAGGCACCATTTACCTCACCAAGTCCTGTGCTTGCTGCCATTCCTCTCAAAATTCGAAATTTCGTTCATTTAGAATGGAGAAACCAATCTTTGGAAGACTGAATATGATTCTGTTGTTTTGGGTTTTTTTAAATTAGAGATTGTGAGAAAAATCAGTTTAATCTATCATTGAGTAAAGCACCCCCCCGCCACCACACCAGAGGTTTTTTATTTAGTACAAATTTGCAGTAATTATTAGTAATTTAATTGTTAGGTGCAAGTTGGTTATTGCTAAGTGGAGTCTAGCAAATGAGGAGTAGATCAAGATTATATAATGATTCATATATATATCTTACATGTATCTATGTAAGAAAGTCTAGTTAGTGTGAGCCTTTGTGTATGTATGCACGTATAACTTGTATAAATGTTTAGGACACAGTTTAATGATGTGTATTACAGCTATTTTTCAAACATTCGCCTCCTAAGGAATGCTGCATAAAACAAAGCTTCCTCTTATTTAAAGTAAAATGCTATTTTATTCATGTTAACAAGATTGATCTTTCTTTTCACTTTGGAATGGAATTAGTGTGTGTTTGGCTGGGAATGCACCCCAGCCTAATCAAATGCTTGCCTTGCAAGAATGAAGGCCTGAATTTGAACCTAGAACCACATAAAAATGTGGCATGGGGGCATGGTGACCCATGCTTGTAATCTCAGCACTGGGGAGGTAGAGACAAGAAACTCCATCCTCATGGACCAGACAGTCTAGCCCAACTGGTGAGCTCCATGCCAATGAGAGAGCCTATTTCAAAGAGGTGATGGCATTTCTGTGGTTGGCACCTGATTTTATCCTTGGACTTCCATAAGGACGCTCACACGTGCACACACATTAAAAAAAAAAAAAAGACTCTAGGTCAAGTTTTCTTGAAGTTAATTGGAAGACTCCTTAATAAAACCTCAAAACCATTTTGAGTAAAGTGCTATCATGTGATCTAAGAAGTCTCACATGGACTGACACGGAGAAGCATCATTAGATCCAGGCTCCCCTATAAGCAGAAGCAATGCATACCATCTCTTCAACAACAATGGCACCTGCATAGCCAGAGAGTGTGCTCATCTCAGTCCCTTGGTCCTTAGAGCAGTCCTGCAGTTATAAAGCCACTGTCAGGCTGTCACAGGCCTTTTTTTAGCAATGACCAACCCTCTCAGGCAGAGGGATAAAATCATATCAGCAATGGATAACTCTTAGAATAAACCATATTTTTACATTTACACTGAGAAAAACATTCCTGTTAAAGCACCACTATCTTAATTTGTCCCTACTGCCTGAAAGTGCTAACAAGAATTGATGCCTAGAGCTTGTATGGGAAGGTCAGATTTCCATTGTTATTTAAAAGATTTAAATTTATTACTTTGTGTGTGTGTGTGTGTGTGTGTGTGTGTGTGTGTGTGTACGTGTGTGTTCATGCATGAGCAGCCATTGCCAAACCTAGAGACATCAGATGCCCCTGGAGCTGGAGCTACAAGTGGTTGCAAGATTCTGGACATGGGTTCTGGAAACCAAACTCGGGTTCTCTGCAAGAGCAATCTGCTAATTTTTCCAGTCTAATATTATATTATTATTTATGTCTCACCTGAGCCACGTCTTGAAGCATCTGCAGATGCTTTCTGAAAGGATGAATAGCCACCTGAAACATTCTTCCAGCTAGCTGCCTTAGCCCAATACTCCTGAAAAATTTAAGTCATGCCAATGCCTTGTCTGTTATTCATTTTCACAGGAACGACATTCATAACTCAGGGCAGGCACGGTCATGGCATAGATTAAATAATCACGTTATCAAAGAAGCTGCTTTGGATTCCAAGAAAAATTTTTCTTCAAGGTTCAAAGAGAGGAGTGAATAAAAGTCAAATGGATGCCTGCCCTGAATTTTGAGCTTCTTCATTTTCTAATACATTTTGGAATGTGGCCGTTTAGCTTGGAACCAGTGATGAAAACCTCACACCCTTCTTCTTTAATGCTTCCAGACAGCTAAAGGAGGAACTGATGTTTCTTTAGGGATTAAGTGATCTTGTCTCTTTTTGAAATGCCAAACGATTGTTTTCCAGACTTCCTATGACCAACGAAACACTTTAAGTACTAGCTTCAATTGTAGTTTTCTTTACATAATACTGAGTAGCAGAAAGAAAGGCAAGCCCTGCCCCGCCTCCCCCCCGCAGCCTCCAAAACGCTAATATTGTGTAAATTGTAGTAATATAACTGGAGCTGAGTTAAGAAGCATTTTGATCCTGAGCATCAGAAAATAAAATGCCATTGAAGCCAAAATGAATGTGGGTTTTCATTAAGGAAATGCAAATCCAAACCATAGTGGGATGCCCACTCGTGCTCATGAAGATGGCTGCAGTTAGAGCATAGATGGTGTTTGTGTGGATGTGGGCGGCCTTGTGCACCATTGGCAGGAATGGCAAATGGCACTACTGCTATGGAAACAATATAGACTTTCCTTAATAATTATAAATAAAATTACCATATGGTCTAATACCAATGTTTTCAGCAGTATTATTCACACTGGTTAAAACTAGGACTCAACCAGGTGTCCAGTGAGGAATGAAAGTGTGAGGTCAAGAAAATGTGGCATATTGCCAATGAAGTGTACTTTGGCCTTATGTGGAAGGATAGTGTTAGCATATGTTTCAGTGTCAGTGAAACTTGCCAGACAGCAAAGAACAAATACTATCACAATTCCGCTTTCATGAAGTTCATGTACAGGCTGGAAGCATTAAGACACAGGAAGCGGAGGATGCTTGCTAGAAGTTGGGGATGTGGAAAGGGGGCTTGTTTCAGGGCTGTTGGGTTTTTCATTGGGAAGACAGGGAGTTCTGAGATGGATAGCAACGGTTGTAACACAACAATAGGAAGGCACTTGAAGGTGCCAAGGAGCACATGCGAACCAAGTTAAGGCATTGCATCTTATGCGATTTGCACTTTACCATGAGTCTAAAATACTGAGAAGGAGGAGCTGATTTAAAGGTAATTTCATACAATTTTTAAAAATGTCTTTCCTGGGGGTGAGGAGATGGCCCAATCTATAAAATGCTTCACTCATAAGCAGGAGGATGTGCTTTTGAGCCCCAGCATCCCCACTAAAAGCCAAACCAACAAATAAAACCAGCCATGATGGTTCCCCCTCCCTCCCTCCTACCCACCCTCCCTGCCCCCCCCTTTCTTCCCTTGTTCTCTGCCTATAGTGGACTTGAACCTCCTGCCTGCCCGCCCTCTCTCTCTCTCTCTCTCTCTCTCTCTCTCTCTCTCTCTCTCTCTCTCTCTCTCTCTCTCTCTCTCCTTATTCTCTGCCTATAGTGGACTTGAAACTCTGTAAAGTATTAATACGTTAGTGTCTGCTCCGTTCCTAAACCTTCAGATATGGACAACCACTTGCCTCTACCACTAGGTTTTACGACTGCTTGTGGGGCTTCCTGTATATTGTTTGACATAATTCTACAATTAACATGTTGGCTTCTCTATTTTGCATTTTTAATGGCAGGAAATACACTTAAAAGATCATTAAGTGGTTCAGGGAAAACCATTTCATCCTACTGGTGGAGGCAATTAAGTCAAAGGAAAGAAGGCACCATGGCCAGTGGTTCTAAACGCAGGCAGTTGAGGAACTGGATGTACAGGCAACACCGTGGGAACTCAGCAGCAAGACTGGAAAGACCCTCTTAGCTGATCGGCTGCTACAGATGGAAGCAGGTGTAGCTGCTCCCAGTTATACTGTAGGGTATACAAAGTGTAGGGTCTTAGGCCAACAGTGTAACAGTTGACAACAGAAACAAAATGGGTTACTTCCTTTACCAAGTCTATATTGCCTGGTGTCAGTGGTCAGGTTATTTCAGCCATCTGTCATTTTGTCCACGGTATTTTGGTAAAAAGGAGGAAAAGGTTGTGCTTTTCTAAGCCAGCTCCCCATGTAGACCCTCATAATTACTTGGTTTCAGTAGAGGAGGGGCGTCTATTCCGATACGCTTTTATGACAAAGACGTTAAATAGCTACACACACACCTGCCAAGGACTCCTCTTCCATTGGGACATGGATGTGTTGGGTAAATGAAAGAGCCCAGTTCTTACCAAAACCAAATAGCTGCCCACATAAACAACATTCCTTCTGCAAGCTGCTGGTCTACGGCTTACGTCAGGGCAGCCTGAGCTTCGAGTCCATCTTCTAAAGATGCTGATGTGGCGTGCAAGTACGGAAGCATTGAAAGACTGTGTATATATGAACATATAGGAACATTTTACTATTTGATTAAATATTTTGCTATTTCAATTAAAGTTTTTGATGTATGATGTGTGTTTCATTAAGCAGACAGGCTCTGACTTCAATAGTCTGAAAAATGATTGGCATGTTGTTGAAATTGGCCTTGACAGAAAAATAGCCATATGTTCATATAGCTGTTTTAAATAGGAGTTTCCTGTTTGTGTCAAAGATGCATTGCCTATGGAGCATAAAGGCACTCTTGAACCCAAACATGGAAATAATTTATAGATGTCATAATTTTAAAATATTTATCCTTAAGGAAGTATATACTCTTAGAGCTGGGGGTGTGATTCATCAGAGAAAGTACTTGCTACTCAGTTTTGAGGAGCAGAGTTCTGGTCCCCAGAAACCATATAAGTAGCTGTAATCCTAGGAGGCAGGAGGTGAAAGACAGGTGTTCTCCCATGAAAAGCGAAGTAGCTAACCTAGCTAAAACATGGAGCCTTGGGGACAGTGAGAGACCCAACCTCAGTAATGAAGTGAAACGTGATCGAGGATGACACAGCATCAGCACCAGGCCACCATATGCATTCACACATGCTCATGCACATATACTCACAGGTTCTCAACACATATAGGAACCCACATCTGTATACCTTCAAAGGAAGTTTATCCCAATGAACATCTGGGTGCTATGCTAGGTACTCAATAGTGCAGTGCTATGCTGGGTACTCAACAGTGGGGTGCTTTGCTAGGTACTCAGGAGTGGAACCAATACAGTTGTGGTGAAGAATGACTAAACACTCTCCACGGGCTGTCACTCTCATACAGGAAATAAATAGCAAAACATTCCAACCATGAAAGCCAACTACCATTGTATGATAGGACAGCACCAGGCAGTAAGTACTCTGTATGGTACACAGGAGATAAAATGAGGCAATGTGATTCTGGGGAGGGGGTTGTTGTAATTTAGAGGAAGGTGTCGATTGAAACATAAATATTCATGAGGAGGCTGCCCCGCCCTCCTGGCCGGACATAACATTGCAGGCAGGAGAAACAGCATCTCAAGGGCCTTACATTGAAAACAAAGTTGGTCTTGGTATTTAGACTATTGGGAGAAAACAAAACTCAGAAGGAAAATGAGGTTGGGAAAGTGCTGTAGAGTTAGACCCTGCAGAGCCATAGTTGGGAGTTTGGAAGCCTTGTTCATCTCTAGACAACCAGTGCATCACTGATGGGAGTTTGGAGCTTTATCTTGTGGTATGTCTTAAAGAAAGAGCTGCTGATGAATTCTCATAGGAGAATGTCTGATTGTTGCCTGAAGGGTAGGCTGTGCAGTGGTTGTACTGACTCTAGCTAAGAGGCGATGGCTGCAAGAGTGGAGGTGATAAATGGTGGCAGGTTTGGGGGGTATGTTTTAATTATAGACCCAATCGGAATTGTCACTATGTTGGGGGATGCTCTGATGTATTTTGATGTTGATTACTGTTTGTTGTCTCTGACCCACCTTTTGTTTAATAAAAAGCCATCCCAGCTGGGCAGAGCAAAGGAGATAGGTGGGGCTAGGAGAAAGAGTATCCTGGGAAGAAGAAGAGAGACCACCACGAGGAGGAAGGAGAGAGACCTGAAGGGAAGAGAGGAAGACCGCCATGGGTTAGATGGAGAAGCGCGTGGCCGGCATGGATGGAGAATCCAGCCCAGATGAAGAACATTAGCACGTATTTGGGATTATGGATGGGAGGTAGCTTGATAGAAGTTATTAGAAGCAAATGACATGGGATTGTGGCAGGGATCTCATGCCTGCCCCACTATGGGACATAGTTTAGGGGATTAGTGTCTGCCCTGCCCCAGGTTAACTAAGACGATTTTAAAATATAACAAGTGACTGTATCTTAATCGATCTCTAGCCTGACCATACTGATAATACTGGTAATTTAAAAATAATATCAGTAGGTAGGGTATAGACTCTCAGATTCAGAAACTGTCTCAGGATTTTAGCTTAAACAAATCAGTGAACGTTAGTACCATTCATGGAGAAAGCAAGGATTCAAGGGAGGGCATGGTGGCATTTTTAAAAAGAAGATATTATATATTCTTTGGCCATTAATTTTGAGATCCTGATCCAGGCACTTGACTGCATACAAGAAGAGGGCATATATGTTAGGGTAGAGGTCGTACCTAGGCAGAGTCTTTGAATACAGCTGGGTTCAAAGCAAGGAACCAAATGTGATTGCCTGGGCCAGAGAGGAAAGGTCTGAGGACAGGGTCTTTGCTGGCTCTTCCTGCACTTGACCTTGGGATGCTGTGGTACTACACCAGCTGCTGCCGAGGACACTTGCTGAATCAAATGATTGCATCCTGTGTTTTGTCAGTTGCACAGCGTAACATGGGAACACGACATCATGAAGTCTTCACGCCAGTATCCTCTTGTGTCTCATTTCCTTTGTAGTACAGTGGGAAAGATGGTAAACTTTGAGAAAAGTCAATTTTCAGGAAGTATTTGTTTGTAAAACCCAAGACAGCTTTCTCAATGTGCCAGTCTTTTATAACCTCCTATTACTTTCAGCCTGAAAGTGGTTTTTATCAGGAAGTATCTGGATTTCCAGGAAGACCTCAGAAAATTTTCATTTCGGTTGTTCATTGCCACTGCCAGTTTTATAATCTTGGGCTTGAGCCAGAACACTTGGTGTTAAATTGGTTTAGCTCTTCAGAGCACTGACTTTAAAAAAAAAAAAAAGAAGAAAGAAAAGAAAAGAAAAAGAAAGAAAGAAATTCCTTTGAACTGGTTATAACACAGTCATAAAAGGAATAACATGGTGATCTAATAAATATCAACACTGTGATTTGAGAACTAAAAAAAAAAAAAAAAAAAAAAAAAAAATCCTACATCCTAGGCAAGGCACTGGTGTGCTCGTCCACCCACGCAGTGAGCCTCACATGGCATATGTTTGCTGTCCTCTGCTGTGGTTTAGGGAGCAACCTCTGCTGCACCTTGGTACCCACTCACCTTCCCTTACCAGCCAGTACAGCACAGTAAGTGCCAAGCGTGCCTACTTCCCATCCCTTTTACTGTGTTACATTTAAAGTGTAAGCTGGGAATTTTGTTTTCCCTACGTATTAAAAAGGAAGTTTACAACTTACTGTCTACGACCATAAGCAAACAATGATCACCGAGTAGTACAGTTTCATGCTACTGACAAATTTATGTAACGAGTTGTCCCCTTTTAATATTCCTGTTGAGAGCTCTTTTTTATTTACTTTGAGAGTTGGACTCTTATGACATCAATGCTTAGTAATTTTTTCACTGGAGTGAGGGGGTGGTTTTCAGTGTGAGCTTTAAAAACAAAAACAAAATAAAACCCGAGGAGCTTTTCCTTTTACTTAGTAATTTTACCGACTTTTTGCCAACATTCTTTGCCCCACCAAGAGTTACCAGCTTAGGTTTCTCTCAGTTCACATGGCATTGATATTTATATAAGTAGAAATCTTTTTATGCTTCTTCTTCCTGCACCCCCTGTCTAGTTTTTAAAGCAGCGTGTGTGTGCTCGCTAATATCATTTGGGTTTTCTGATTTGTACTCTGATGCATTTTGTATTTTCTTCTCTTTTGATTGTATGTTATTTGGCACATACACTGTCATAGTCATAGGTTTTACAGGTCAAAGCAGAAAGAGTTGCCTGGAGTCAGTAACTGTCTGTGTCAGCATGTTCAGCACATCCTGCACGCCCTGCACGCTGTCTTTAGGACTTGTGTAAGTAGCACATGACATTGGTTGTATGCAGCCCAGACTGAGAAACTTTCATGAAATAACTTGAGCCTCTTCTACATATCTCATAATTTATACACTTAAGCTATTCTGACAATATTATTTTGCGTATTCTAACGTTTTCATTGCTTCCTTGTACTGCATGCTTTAATGACATTTGTTATGTTCAGAAATTCAGAAAGTATAGATAATTTTTATCTGAAAATATGAATTATATAATTAACTTTGAGGCATGGTTTTGAGTGGCATAATCTACATTTTTTCTTACCAAAAATTATAAATAAATGGCAATTTATTCCAAGCATAGGTAGAAGTCAGTTTTCTTTTCTTTCTCTCCTTTCCAGATTTTAAAATAATTTAAGGGTTCTGTATTTAGGCTATTGTTAAATTGTTGCTTTTGGATTATATCTATTTGCTTTCAATATACAGTTTTAAGTTTTTAGATTCACATTGGTAATTAACTACTTTACAGGCCAGTTCTCTTATATTACAATTTGATAATGCTTAGGTTTTAATATTACTACTTTTTTTAATCTGCACTTTTAGTACACTTATATGAAAACAAATGTGGGTGATATATATTGCAGTCAATATAAATGATCTATTTTTAATTATTTTTATTTTAATGATCTACTTTGATACGGATCTTTTATGCAGTGTGATATTGATTTTAAATTAGATGCGTTTACTCGCATTGCTATAACTGATGTGTTTGAAACCATTTAAGTAGAATTATGGAAAAAATAAAGATTTCCACAAATAAACATGGGGAAATTTTAAGCATATCAGTTATAATAAAAATGTAAATGAATATAATTTACAAACACTATCGCATTCGATAATTAAGATCATTAGGTTGGATGAGCAAAAGGCCGAGGCAATGTCAGGTAATATGGTGGATGCCAAGTTAATGATATGTGGAACTGAGCCCTATGTAGTCATTTTAGATTAAGAATTATCTCTAATATGTATTACTAAGCTAAAAGAAGCCAAATAGGGAAGATCATACACACTTTATCATGTAAGGCAGATTGTCAAATTATGAATGAAAAAAATTAAATATATGTACATATATATATGTGAACTTTTGAATCATGTAAGTATTCACATAGGCAAGATATATAATACAATTTCTGGAAAGCAAGGAAGGAAATCTGATAGGATATCTTTGCTATTTTTCAGTAATCTTTGAATAATCTTTAAGTAATATTTTATAGTAAAGTTATAGACATTGTTATTGTGAGCTAATTTTGTGTATGCAATATATATAGCTTAAAGAACATAAATATATTTATTATATGTACAAATAACAATTTTTGGATATTTGCACATCCTGTATACCACATCCTTCTCTTGCTGCTAAGTTGCTCTTCCTTGTACACATCCTCACACACACATGATAAAATACATAGGACCATAGGTGTTATAGTGTATGCAATTGGTAAATATTATAAAATTAAAAGTGAGCACATCATTATTTTAATGTCATTAATGACCCTCAATTTCAGTAGATATGGGCCCAGGATAAAATGTAAACCTTGCAATCCTAAACTTACAGGGAAACACCTCAGTGTGTACTGTAATCCTAGCTGTTGCACATCCTCTGATTTCTTTGAATACTTCCTTAGAGAAGATGTCTTCTTATGTGCTATCAACTTTTTAAAATTAGTTTGCAAATCTTCCTTCAGTTTCCTGTAGGAAGTGATGTGTGAAAGTCTGATCCACATTTGTCTTTCCAGTGACATTTTCTTTCCCTTATATCGGTTTATATTTTTCAAATGCCCTGTGCTGTTCTTTTTTCCCCAAGTTAAAAAAGAGAGAAATAGCTAAACTCATAAGCCTTGCAATTTCTGACTATGTCATAGCCATAGGTCTTAGATTGTATGTTTCTTGAATTCAATTAGAGTAGGGTTTCTGCGTCATTTCATTTTTTAAAAAAACTTCTGAACTTAAGATTAACTGTCCTGAAATTACTTTTCAAAAACTCAGAAGGATCTCCAAACCCTTGAAATAGCTGTGGGTCGGCTCTCAGCTTATAACAACAAATTAAATTTAATTCACTCCTAGAATTTTCATTAGGCGTTCTGAGCTATAACTTGCTACCAAGGGACCAAAGATTATTTTTGTTATACGTCGGGGCAGTAAGTTCTCTTTGACAGCATCTTTCCATTCTGCAACTTGAATGTCCTTTCTCAATATTTCTTGCCCTCTTGGGCAGTCACTTTGAAAATAACATATGGCTTCCCTGCTCATTTTGTGAAAAGAGTGTTTAATTTGGCTTGGAGCAAATTGTACTTGACATCAATTTTACTTGTTTTTCTTTCTAAAAGATCTCCTCTAAAAGGTCATTTTCCAATAAGGCCACATATAATTTTATTAAGTGCATAGTATTTATTGTGTGCCAATTAAATTTTTTGCACATCCATGAAGCACACAACAAGAATGAACAACAAACACAAACCTCTTCCAAAGTCCCCCTGGGACCCGGACTCATAGGACAATGATATGCTCATGCTTGTTGACACATGGTCTTTGTGGTTCACTAAGGGACTAGGGACATGTTGCCACGTTTCTTGTTGGGAGACAAGAGCTAATTCCAGTTCCCTCCTTGGACTTGGGTTGGCTTTTGAGACCTGACAGCAGAAGTGTGACAGGGAGACTTTCTGTAACTTCAGGAATTGAGGAAGACAAAACCTGGCAGCCCCTGGCTGTGCTCCTACCTTGTGGAATGTCTTCCCTGGAGGGCTGAGTAACTAATGACGTCTGCTGATGACATACTGAAGGAGTCAGAGGCACAGCATCTGGCCAGAGGGGCTCACTTGAACATGGTCTTCCAGGAGTTTTGAGGTTCAGAAGGTTAAGCATGCTTGTCATTTTAGAATGGTTTGCTTTGCGGGAACTGATGAGGTAGGCCCTCTTGGTAGAATGCTTGCTTGGCATGGATGGGATTCCCAGCGTGTCATAAAACTGAGTATGGTGGCACATACTTGTTATTCTAGTGCTCAGGAAATGGAGGCAGGAAGATCATAAATACAAGCCATCCTCACTTTGAATCCAGACTGTGTCTCAGTCTGAAACAAACACTACAATGACTGGGTTTGCACAGCCATAAGTATGGCTAGTCAATGGTGGGACTGGGTGTTGAATCCATGTTCTAACCCTCTGATACTCAGCGTGCCTCTCGAACTCACACGACCCTCTCCTTAGTTGGCAGGACTTATTTTACTTCAATTCGGCTTAAAAATTCCTTCACAAATCTTAATCCAGTTTAAAAGTGCCTTTGCATGTCTTACACGGTGTTCGCTGGTGCTTTGAACCTATTAATTTTGGTTGAAGGATTAAGAGAGACCATAAGCTCATGAATGAACTTGTTGAGTGTATTGAAAAATACCACTAAGCTTTCTTAGGTCTTAGTTGCAGGGCGTGTGTGAGCTGTTGAGCTCAATTTAGTCATTTAAGGCCTGGTGAGCTTCTTAGGGAAACGCCATTTCATGTTCTTTCTTGAGACACCTCTGTACGTAGAGCTCGGCTCTGTGCTGTCACAGCCCTGAGAGGGAAACTTGGTTGAGTAAGAATGTCAATCCACTCCCTCAAGGCAACGGCATACTTACAAGCTTGGAAGTGCTGGGACCTACGGCTGAGGTGGGGATTCCGAGGTGTGTATTAAGACTTTTCTCCAGCCAAGTTGTTTTCTATTTCTATTGAAAATCAACTGCCCCCTCCTCCCAGGAAATATGTGATAATGGAGACACCTGGGAAATTAAAGTATCCTTGAATGGGTCAAGGTCAGGGACGTTGCTATGTGTCCGCCTTGCCTTGTAAAACTCAAAGAAAAACTTCTGATTCTTCAATCTCACTCAAAAAAAAAAAAAAAAAAAAAAAAAAAAAGTTCTGCCCCAGGGTGTTTTTGGATTTTTCTCCCATAATAAAACCCTTTCAGTGACATTTTAATATGTTATGCTGTACCCTGGGTTAGATACCATAGCTGTATACCTGGCCTTTACTTGCAAAGGTAAGGGTTTTCAATCGCCTAGGACAGTTTTATCCCATTGGGGATGAAGTGGCCCCTGTTCACCGGATCATTTAATAAAGTGAAAATTTTATAAATAGCCCAGCTATATCATATCATTGAATGAGACTGGAAAAATAGTCACCACAACAATCACAAAGCCCCCAAGGCCAAAAGCAGTGAGGGGCTTAGGAAATTAATGAGAAGACTTGCAAGCAATAAGTCTGTGCACTATGCTGACAACAGTCAGCTATAGGCTGTAGACATTTTACTACAACAGATTCTCACTGTTAGCATATAGGCTCTAGGTTGCCTAGCAACCTCTGATGTCATTACCTATCCCCACCAGGTATGTGTGCTCCACAGATATAAAGGATCAGCTTGTCACTGAGCTCTCTCTCTCTCTCTCTCTCTCTCTCTCTCTCTCTCTCTCTCTCTCTCTCTCTCTCTCTTTCTCTCCCCCTCCCCTCGTCCCTCTCGCTCTCCCTCACTCTCTCATTCTCTCACTCTCTCTGTCTTTCTCGCTGTCCCCCTGTGGTACCCATCTCCCTTCTTTCTCTTTCTATGGCTTCTATAAAAAAAAAAAAAATCTCTCCATGTCAGAGCTGTTGCATCCCACTCTATTTTTAATGCGAACACTCACTCCTTCCCTGGATGTTCAACAGATAAACCTCTGTCCCCAGAACTCTCCCTTCACTAAAACAATAGGAGATAGGCAGTTGCAGATCACATGCCCACGTCCACTATGGTCATTCAATAACAGACTCTAGCTTTGTGTCTTAGTTCATTTTCATAACATTCAGTGAGGCATGCTATATACTGGTGTCCTGTCCAGTCCTGGAGTGCTGCTGGGATATGTCGGCACATCCTTCCCATCCTGCAGCCTGTGAGGTAATCCAGTGCTGGTCCAACTCTGTCATTTGTAGAGTGCAACATCAATGTTTAGATACTAAATACCTCCCCCATGTTTTATAGACTATGCTAACTAAAGTAGTTTCTCTCTCTTATTATTAAACTTTCACACCTCACTAGGTAGTACATTTATTTGAAAAGAACAATACAGGCAGTAAACATTGAACCCCTGCTCAGATCTAGCCAATGGGCAGGACACTCTCCACAGTTAAATAGAGAGTGGGGACTGACGCTGACATGCACGCTGGTGCCCGTATTTGACCACTTACCCTTGGTGGGGAGCCCTGGTGGCACTCAGAAAAAGGATAAGCAGGATACCAAGATGAGACTTGATGGCTTGTGACCATATGGTGAGGAAGGAGGTCTCCTTCAGTCACAGACCTAGGGGAGGGGAATAGGGTGAAAATGGGAGGGAAGGAGGAATGGGAGGATACAAGTGAGGGGAAAACAAATGAGATGTAATCTTAATAAATTAATTAATAAAATATTCCGAAAATTATTTTAATTTCATTAAAAGAATGGGCCCATGGTTTCCTGACTATTTCTATAGTTTCATGAGATAATTACATTTCTAGGTCTTTCTATCATGGCTTTATATATTTTCATGTATTAATTCATAACAAGTAAATTATGTTAAGAGCATTTCAGCTTAAAAAAGAAAAGAAAAAAATATTTATGTCCTTGACTTCCATAGGAAACTAATGTCATTTGGCACAAATGAAAAAAAGCAATGAAAATAAAATGGTGGCGTTAAGTTTCTAAATTGTTGTTTTTGAGGCCCCTTGAGTCAATATACTCAAAGGAGGATCAGTGTATAAGAGGTTCACGGGCTACTTGCATAATATTGACACATTCTACCTATGGTGGCTTGAGTAGGTATGGCCCCCATAGTCTCATGTGTTTGAATACTTGGCCCATAGGGAGTGGCATTATTAGGAGGTGTGGCCTTGTTGGAGTAGGTGTGGTCTTGTTAGAGGAAGTGTGACACCCTGGGGGTGGGCTTTAAGGCCTATGTCAAGCTAAGCCCAGTGTGGTAAAAGTCTCCTTCTGTTGCCTGTAGATCAAGATTTTGGACTTGTAGGCTTAGATTTTTCAAAACTCTGCTTTATTTAGGGTTCTTAAATTCTTCTCTCACCCTTCCAATCTATGGACCTGAGGTAAGGGAGAAATTAGGTAAGTAGAAAAGGAGGTTGTAGACCTCTTTAGACGTAGTTTCTTGGGGCGAGCCCAATCTTTGTCTCAGGAGACCAGCAGACCAGAGGTAGCACAACTCAGTACACACACCAAGACTAAGTTGACATGAGTCAGAAGAAGCAATGAGACTCAGCTGGAGTGCCATGAGAAGTTCTCTGGAGTGTTTCTTCTATGGGAAGTGATATGTAGAAAAGCAAAGACCAACCAGCGAAGCAATGTGAACCGTTGCAAAGCTTGGTGATGCAAAAAACATTGTCTCACTGTCAGTGGGCTTCTATTTATCCCTTCTCAAAGTCCACACCAAGATGTTTCCCAGTTGGCAGAAACCACACCCCTTGCACCAGACAGCTTCCAATAACACATCACTCACCCTCGTAACAAAGATCACGAGTCTGTTTTCAATGGTGGAAAACATTTCCACATCCTACACTATTCACATGACACAATATGAGTTTTTAAAGAAATCAGAAACTTCTACTCCATGAACTCTCAGCATCTTTTCTAGCACCGTGTCTGCCTGCTCACCACTATGTTTTCTGCCATGATGATAATGGACTAAACCTCTGAAATTCTAAGGCAGCCCCTGTTAAATATTTGACTTTATAAGAGTTGCGTTGGTCATGGTGGCTGCTCATGGCAATAGAAACCCTAACTAAGACACTGCTTGATGATGCTACCACGAAAGAGAATTCAAGTAAAAATGCTGTTTTCACTATTAGGCAGGATAAATACACACAAAGCTGTATCTATCCCCTGGAGTCATCTCCTGAGGCACAGGGTCTCACCCATATTTTAGAATCATTGATCAGACTAAGCCTGACTCACTAAATATTCTTTTCTTATCTGGCCTTAATATCAGTAGGCAGCACATGCCCCTGGAAGTTCTGCATTGTTTTTCCTGTACCTATGCCAAGCACCAAGGCTGACCATCTGCATGAGAAACTAAAGTTGTGCCTTTATTTATTTTTTCTACTTGAACTAATGGAGCCCCGAGGCAGCGTTTGTGAGAATTAGGATTGGGCACTGTGCTCAGCTTCCACGTGCCCTTGGATGAGGGATATTCTTATGTAGGAGCAATCTACAAAGCTCACCTCATAGCTCTGTGTTGTGGTAGATAAAATATGTGTGAAGCAATATGCAGGGACTTGTGCAGGTTCTTAGAGGAGATCTTGAGACAGACGAGCACAAGGAATAGTTTAGCAACTTGGGACTCGACGTGGTTTGGGCCATGCACATATTCCTCTTCCAGTAATGCCATTGGCAGTTTTGAAACCTTTTTTTTTTTTTTTTTTAACATGCAATACACCTAGTAACCTCCTCACAACTTAGGACCCCCCTCTGCATTTGGCTATATGCTTACCTCATTCCATATAATAGAGTAAGTTTCTCTTTACCATAACAACCCTTAAACTTGGATTGTGTTTGATCATATTAATAAGTCTGGGTATGAAGATACATAGGCAAGTCCAACCTGAACTAGTTTTCGGGGTATGTGCAATAAAGCAAAACTGTGCCCTTTGGTGAACTTTTCATGACAATCTCCTATTTACCATCTTATTTTTATATATAATTAGGAATGCATATTATTAATATCAGATACATTTTGCTAAGGGATATATGCAGCAGACAATGGTTATATAATTTTATCTGTCAATCAAAATAGAGAGCCACCAATACTACATCCTTAGTAACCAGTCCCTCCTTCTTTAAAATCTCATTAAAAGAAGCCCGGGCAGTCCCTTGAGTACCTTGTCTTCACTCATGTGACCTGCTGTCAGTCTTGACGGTGTGTTCCTGTCTAATATGAACTTTGCTTTGAGGAAAGTGTTCTTGCTTTTTTTTTTTTCCCCAATCTGGGTGTGTCTTTATTTCATTCCTGAATAAGACACCAAGAACCTGCAAACACCTCACCCATATCTTGAGCACCAGAAACATCCGAGGAGTCCCATGTTTTCCAAGTTTTGCTTAGACAGATTCTGTCTTCTCAGGGACCTCAAGAAACTCTAGGAATTGCTACTAGGGAAAATTTAACAGGAAAGAATAGACTTCACATAAATATTTAAAAACATGCTAACCAAAGACTAAGGAGATTTAAGGAGCAATTAATTCATTTAATCATTTCTTGTTTTAGATTCAGACTATAAAAATCAGAATTTCTTTAGCAGCTCCATGCTCTGAGTGGTATTGCTTTTCTCCCAGTCTTCTGCCCAGTTCTTCCTTCCCCTCCCTTTTCTTGCTATTTCACTGCCCCTCCATTTCTTCCTCTCTTCTCCCTGTTTCTCCTTTTCCTTCATTCCCAAGGGGAATGATAAAAGCATTCCAAAGTCTCCAGTCATGCAAATGTTTCTTTATGGGTCCTGGTGCTGGTGGAGCCCACTTGACTCTGAGAGTGAAAAGAAGCCAGTGCTATAAAGAAAGCTATAGTAGGGATGGCTCTCAAGGCGAAGGTTCTAGAACAAATGAATGACTTAGACTTTAGTCACCATATATAGATAGTTGTGGTAACTTGTATTCAGGTCTATGTAATTTGTGTCATATGTCAGGATGGATGAGATAACTGGATTTAAAAGCCACGATTATGGCTGGGGAGATGTATCAGCTGGTAAAGTGCTCGCCATGCAAGCTTGTATTTGATACCTCAGAATCTACATGCAAAGTGTGCTTGTATGGCCCTGGGTTACTGTGTAGGCTTCCCTTAATAAGATTTAAAAGGAGGGAATAGTTACTAGGAATGTAGTCTGGGTGGCTCTCTATTTTGATTGACAGATTAAATTATATAACCATTGTATGCTTTGTGTATATGTCATGACACATGCTTGGAATCACAGTGCAGGTGAGACAGAGACAAGTGGGTTCCTGGAACTGTGACCAGCCAGTCTATATACTTGGTGAGCTCTGGATCAATGAAGAGACCCTGTCTCAAGAACCAAGGTGAATGGTACACACATACACACACACACACACACACACACACACACACACACACACACACTCCAAAAGGAGTAAAGAGGTACAAGAATGAGAAGGGCAAAAAATACTGCCACTGATGGGGTGATACCTATGTGTGTAACTTGGCAAATATCTGTAAAGCCATTTCTGTAGATTGATGGGAACCAGCCAATTAGAATAGTTTTAATTTTTTAAAAAATTACATTGTGTTTTTTAGCATGTATGTGTGTGTGCGCATATGTGTGCATGCATGCAAGATGTGTACATGCACATGTGCTCACTCCCCGTGGTGAACGTGTAGGTGTCAGAGAACAACTTAAGAAAGTCTGTCCTCTTCTTTCACAATGTAAGTTTAGGATACTGAACTCAGATCATCAGGCTTGATGGCAACTACCTGGACTCACTGAGTCATCTTGACGGTGGCTTGAGGGTTTTAAAGAGACAATAGATAGAGGAGAAGTAGACAAGTTGAAGAAAATATAGAAACCGGAGGCTTTCTACAGGGGGGTTGGGAGAAAGAATCAGTTGTAGAACTGGGAAGGGTAAACTTAAGAGTGTAGGCATACTTTTAAAATCTATTTTTATTTTGGGTTCCTTGAATCTCTTTCTCCCTTCTCCACCCCAATCCCTTCCAACACCCCGATTCCAGGTAGGAGAGAAAGGAGGTAAGTGAGGAAAAGGGACATAGTGTCTCTTAGCTACTTCCTGCTGTTTTGGGTCATTGGGTTGCTTGGGGCAAGTCCAATCCTCCTTTCAGGACATCTCCAACTAGCATCAACAGCAACCAGGAGCAGCAGGGGGAAGCACCAGCAGCCTTCTTCTTTCTCGGAACCCTCTCTTTCTCTGGGTCTGGTATTTATTCCCACTGACAAAGGCCATGTTCCTGCACAAGGCAGCTTCCAGCTGACAAACCTCATGCGCCCTCTTATGAGGCAATTATCAGCTGTTGACAAACTGGAGCATTCCCTATATCTGACACCTAGGATTAAAATTAAAACATATTTACATATCTTAAACCAAAACTTCCACAGTCTAGGAGATGCTGTTTTCAGCCAAGGGGAACAAGAGGATATTTTATCTTGAGAGAAGTCCTAGAAAAGAAAGGCAATGAATGGTCCAGAGGAGGGAAGAGTGGGCAGGGAAGCATCTGAAATAGATAGGAAGTGATGGAGTCATAGTACAAGACGGATAGTGGTTCCTATGGTTATAGTGGGGGTATCGAGAGGACACTGGGCATGACAGAGTCCTGGAGATGGGCGTATACTGAGGGACCCTTGTGCTTCTTCAGAGTTTGGACAGACTCTCATCTGTGTGCCCCAGTGTCCTTGAGGAAGAGGAAATTCATCAGTCTCCTAGCACTACAACTGAGGTGGCGCGTGCAGGTGGCCTTGTTAATACAGGTCCTTGGGGAACCAGAACCTCTGGGAGACAGGAGATGACTGTATGAAGGCTGACAAGCCACTAGATACACAGCTGTGAGAGGAAGACTGAGGAGAGGCAAAGATGCGGTTCTCATGCCAACCTAAAGCCAGCCCTGTACATTCTAGTTCAAAAGCCAGGAGGCTTGGGATCCATGAGAAATGGAGAACTCAGTCAGCACAAGGCTGGTGGACAAGCCTGAGCACAAGAAGGAGGGATTCCCTCTTAGCTATACCTAGGCCAGCCTTTTGACTTTACTTAGGCCTCAACAGAGTGTAGACAGGGGCAGTCCTTATGGGAGGGCCAATCCACTTTACTCATGTTTCTAACTCAAGTGTTACCTCAAAGTACCTTTAAAGACACCCAAGACAAGGTTTGATGTGATATCTGAGCACCATGACCCAGTTGGGTTGACATATGGCATTAACTATCCCAAAGTCTTCCAAGCAGCAGACATGGATGTTTGTCTCAGGTAGGGAGGGAAGCAAGAAATTCAAGTGTGGACAGGGTTGGTTCTATCTTCAAATGAATGTATCCTATGCCTTCCCCTTTGCTTCCAGTGTCTGCTGGGACCCTTAGCATCCCCTGGCTTGTAGGTACAACCTTGTGGTCTTCGTGTGATGTGTTTACAGTAGAGTCCATCTTGCTCTATGGTAGCCTTACTTTTACTTGGTTATTTCTGTTGACAGCTCTGTTTCCAAATAATATCACATCCATGTCCCAAACAAATGAAGCTTCCAAACATGTTGTGAAATAGTTTTTACTTCATAAGAGGAGGCAAGCCCCTCATGTGACAATGTGTTAGGTGTGGGGCATATAAAACAGTCATGCAGAGTGCAAGGCAACAGCTGGTGAAGGAGAGTACACGACCGTGGGAACGGCCCACTTGGCTTTGTGGTTGCCAGCTGCACACAGAAGCCATTTGGCTTGTTTGTATTTATCCAGCCAGGGGCAGCTGTGTGCATACATGCATGACTTGAGCAGAAAGTTGTTTTGCTAGTGTTCATTTTCAAGGGAATTTAATGGAGTCATCATTAACTATATACGAGAGAGACTTGTTGATAACTGGCCTTGGAAAGTTAACTGGTTAAGAAAGACTGAGGCTCTGAGAGGGAGAGTCAGGAAGATGACATGGTAGAAGAAGGAATCAAGGTCACTGAGTGTTCGAGGATGGTGGGAGTCCATGGCTTTCACAAGAGTCAGCTGAAAAAACAGGAGATGGTGGACAGCAATGGATGCATAATAGAGAGCCATGGCCAGTGTTTCTAACTGCCCAAACTTCAGATGTGTTTCCCCAAACTACTCTGGCATAGTTCTAGGAGACTTTTTTTTAATTACACAAAAAAATATATTCTGTATGTTTTATAGAAGTTTAGGTTCCAAGCAGAACTCAGAAGATATGGAAAACATACATGAGTAGACACACACACACATGCGTACATGCACTCACACATACCTCCTATCTTTCCTCTCCACGTGCACAGATCTCCCCATTATCAGCATCCTCCCCAGGAATAGTCCATCAGCCACAATTGGTGGGTCTCTGCTGACACATCACCACATCACAATCGCCCAGAGGCCATAGTTGACACCAAGCTTCATTCTTTCACACGGCTCTAAATTTGAACACGTTCGCAATGGCACGTACCTGCCCCTGTAACATCATCCCAGAGAGCCCCACCTCTCTAAAGACCTTCTATTCTTTGCTCATTCATGCCCCTCTCCCTCTCTGTCTGACAACCACTGCTCTACTTTGTTTCTATAGCTTCTGCTTTTCCAGCATGTCACAGAGTTGGAATCTTTGCAGGAGGCAGCTCATTCAGATTAGCTCCTTCACTTAGCAGCGGGCGTGTTAAGTTTCTCTTTCCTTCTCCAGCTGTGTCATTCAAGCTTCTTTCTCTAAGTGAATTCAGGGGTTAATCGACTTTCTTTGCAAAATGTAATGGGTGTATATTGTCAAGGCTCGCTGTATTTCTTCGGTCTTCATCACTTGGGTTACGGGCATTTCTGGTAATGTCTACAGAGAGAAATAAAGCAGAGTGTCATGTCTGAGCTGTTCTGTTGCAGTTCGGTGGTTCACAACTTTAAACACATAATTTGCATGCCAAGGATACAGAGGGATTTGAGCCCCTTTATGTTCAGTGGTGATGCCTTGGAGAAACATCCAGAGAAATGACACCAGAGTGACTTCCTTCCTTCACTGTCACCTTGTTTTTTACAAGGTGGAAGAGCTGATTTTAAAAATATATTGATAATAGATAGATTAATCTTGTCATACCCTTACCTCAAATGCTTATTGGCTTCTAAAGGTCTATGTAATATGTTAAGGATCTCTTGACTTGACTCATATCTATTTTTTAAAAAAATATTTACTTCTATGGTTCACCTTTTGGTATTATCTGTTTTTGTCCAAAACTGGACTTCCCACTGCTTCTCCAAGACATGTTTGTTTCTTCTTCCCAGCATCTTCTGTTTACATGTCTTATGTCAGCTGACATTGAAGGCCTTGCTCAGAGTTCCCCAGTAACAAATCTTCCTGTGAGTCTCAAGTAGTTTAGAATCCACTGCCATGGCTTTCTAGGATGCCAAGTGTGTGACTTCATGCGTGAGATAGATTCAACAGGTCTGAGGCTGTGTACAGGGCTTGCATTGTTAATAAGTTTCTGGGTGTCTTAGTCAGGGTTTCTGTTGTGTGACTAACCACCATGACTAGAGGTAGTTTGGAGAGAAAAGAGTTTTATTTCTCTTGCTCTTCCATATCCCAGTTCATCACTGAAAGCAGTTAGGGCAGAATATCAAGCAGGGCAGGAACCTGGAGGCAGGAGCTGATGCCGAGGTTATGATGTGTCCCTCGTGACTTTCTATGCTTGCTTTCTTATAGAAGTCTGGACTACCTGCCTAGGGGTAGTACTGTGCACAGTGGACTGGGCCTCCTCACATCCACCACTAATTAAGAAAATGCCCTACTGGCTTGTGTACAGCCCGACCTTATGGAGGCATTTTTTCAATCGAGGTCCTCTCCTGCCAGATGATTCCCAGCTTGTGTCAGGTTGACATAAAACTAGTCATGACTCTAGGTGATAAGGCTCAGTTGAAATACATATCTTCAGAACCACCATGTTTGGAATACTTTTCTGTTCCGCCTTTGAGACTCCTCTTCCAAAGGCTTCCTTCTGTCACAACGCAAGCATAACACTAGCACGAACTTAAGAGGCAATAATTATGTACCTATTGCCATCTGTATGCACATAGATTAGGGACTTCACGTGGTTTCTGACTTTTGAGCAAACCGATGTCTGTAACACTGAAATTATGTTGGATGTAATTTAGTCTCTAAGCTACATCCTAGTACATACCAGTCATGCTGGCACACTGGCACACAATGAGACCATTTGAAGATTTTGCAACAACTGATGAAGCAGAAGTTTAAGAGAGGAAAGGGACGCCTAGTTAGGAGTCTCTTCGTAAAGTGCATGTGGTTGTAGGCATAGACTCAGCCAGTCCTGCTGACAGGGCGTGTGTGTTTGGCGCAGATTTTGGGTGAAGCTGGCTCAGAATGGAACCCTTGAGAGGCTCTGCTGAGCAGAAAAAGGATGATGAAATGACACTGGCTAGATTGAGTTGTTTCTCAGCAAAGGACCTTGTGACCATGGAGAATCCAGCCTCCTGGGTTGCTTAGATTAGGACCAAATCCAGAAAAAACAAATGACAGGCATGCCTGCAGCTGCCTTAGGGTAAATTGGCTCAGCAGGATATGTTCTCAGTGAGATAACACCTGCCTTTTACCTTGTACCTAGCTGGCTACCTTTGCTTTTAAGAGAGTTAAAAGAGAGCAAGAGAGAACTTGGGATTTTGCATGATTGAGTGTTATTACAAAGTAGCATTAAAGGGATACAATCTAATAAGTTAGCAGTGACAAGAGTTCCATATTCTCTAAAAGATATTATGTCTTTATAAATGGTATAAAAACTTCCATTTGAGTCTCTGGCAGTCCCACCAGCTTCTCGCTTTCTTGTTGGTATTTCTTCTCATCACTTAGTTTTGAACAATCTGGGCTGTAATAAACATCAGGGCATCTGCTAATGTCTTAGCAGGGTCAGAGTAAGTGGGCTCTGTTTTCTGATCATGTAGTCGGGCTGGTAAGAAGCATTTTTAGCTCCTGGTCTGCAGGCTCTTTTGAAAAGGACCATGTTACTCAGTGGCCAGTTTTTTTTTTTTTTTTTTTTTTTTTTTTTTTGTCTGTTTGCTTGTTTCCTTTTTTCCTGGCGTAGGGGAACCCCAGGGCACACATACTTTTGTTGTGTGCATGCAAGTGGGGTGCAGCAACTCAGTCTGAGGAGAGGCAGCACTGGATCATGGGTGGCAAGACTTGCTGGGTCTTAGCACCTAAAGGGAAATGAGAGTTTCCTTCATTCCCAGACACACCCAAAGCAGAGGGGTGAGGAGAGAGAGAGAGAGAGAGAGAGAGCCAGTGGTCACAGGGTGGACACTCAATGTCTTTAGACCGTGTTTTCACATCTGACCTTTTCAGAGAGGGTCTGGTTCCAGGTTGGCGCCATTGTTTCTGTGAAATCAGACAGAGTTCCACTCTGAGGTCAGCTTGGCTCCTTCCTGATTAGCACATATGTGTGTCCCCACTCGCTCCTGGCTCGTGCTTACTGGATGTAGCTTCTTCTGCACCTTGCTCCTTACCTCCGTCTGTCTCTTTAGATCGCACACATCCTTTCTCTGAACTCCTTGAGGGTGAGCAGGCTTCCTCCCAGCTGGTCCCTAGCACTTGACACTGAAATGATAAAATTCAGTCTCAATTTGAGAAGGTTAGATGCCCTTATATCTAATAAAATACATCTTACTGAATTCAATTAAGAAATATACGTACATGATCAGCCTAGTTTTTTTTTTTTTTTTTTTTTTTTTGATCAGCCTAGTTTTTAAAATATATATAGTGGCTTAGTAAAGAATCATAGGATTCAGGACAGAATTTGAAGAGGGCTGGAATAACTCACAAAGCTCTCCAATAAAGATTAAAGGCAGGGAAACAAGAAAATTCCACTAACAAAAATATTATTATCCAAATATTTTTCTTTTTAAATTATTGATGAATGCCATGCCTGGTGGCGCACGTCTGTAAACCCAGCACTCTGGGAGGCAGAGGCAGGCAGATTTCTGTGAGTTACAAAGTGAGTCCAGGACAGCCAGGGCTTCACAGAGAAACCCTATCTTGAAAAATGAAAAAAAAAAATTATTGCAGAAAATGTTTGACTATAAAACTCTTTAATGCTTTTTTGAGGTTCTCTGTCCACTGGTCTCTGCTAAGTCTAAGACAGGATATGTGCTTTCTGGATTGCATTGATCCAGGCTTATGTAGCACCATGGTGGGCTAATACTGTGTCAGCCTTGTTTATAGATGGCAAAGGAGGTTTGAAGGGTTAAATAGGTTCCCAAGGTCATGTACCTAATAAGAAGTGGGCCTGGATTTAAGCTGAGCCAACCTGAAGTAGAGGTGTCCCATTAGAAATAAAGATATTCATAAACAAGCTACCTGTGGGTTCTTTCCAGCCCATAGTTGATATCTTTTATTAATTGCCTACTCAAAGAGGAAAGAAAAACCCATAAAAATATCATATAAATTAAATATTAGTGTGTGTAAGGCTTATGTGGTGTCTTTCTTTTCTTCATTGTAAGCCTGACCAAAATATAAATAGCCACGGACGACACAAGGCCTGTAGACATCCACCCAGAATGGCTGAAATAAAGCCTAATTAATCTACAGGCAGCATTTATACTATTAAGTGTCGTTGGCATTCTTAGTGTTAACAAGAGTTTGTGAGACTTTCTAGAATGCAGGCTTTTGAATGTGGGGACTTGGATATCTAATTGAAATAGCATATAATGAAGGCTGCACTGGGAAGGCATGTTGGATTCAGGAATTGAAAATCATATGCCTCCAAGGCAAAGCCAGCCGGGTGTGTGACTGACCTGAGCCAAATGGAACCAATTAATGTTGACTTGCTTGGGGAGTAAGGTTTGTTTACTAAGTCCATTTGCTGGTGGGAAGTCAAGTTTCTTTATCTCTCTTGTTTGTAATTTAATTTGCTAATTGGTTCTTTTTTTTTTTTAAAGTTTGTGGGAACTTGGGGTTAAAGTGCAGAAATCCAGATTTTATGAGCATGTTGGATGCAACTAAGGAAACGTAAAAGTTGTTTTAAATTTACATGCTAACTATGCACCTGTTTTCAATTTGTTGCTTTGAAAGATGTTACTATTTGGAATAAATTCAGGGAACTGGAGTTGGATTTGAAGCGGAAGATGGAAGGCAGGAGGCATAGGGATGCTGAAATCCCTCTTAACAAGTCACAGAATTCCCCTGGCTCTCCCTCTCGTGCAATCGGTAGGCGACTTTATGGGAGAAGCTGTACGCAGCTTTCCTATAGCCATCTTTGTAGCTGCAAGTGGAGCAAACTCCACTAGTGTCATAAAAATAATTCATTCTAAAGGCTCTACATCACAGATGTGTGGGCTGTGCTCCCATGCAGTATGGGACTGCATGTGGAGGGTGGAAGCCATAATGAACGAGAGTCTTACGTGTTTTAGAGCAAAAGTAACTTTGTTTAAGACCAGTGCTGTTCAAGAAAGGATCTACGTGGCCCAGGACAGGCGTTTGTGAGATCGCTTCTTTCTGCTTCCTCTGATGTCATGATGGTTGGATAGAACTGAGCCTGTTCGCCCACCCTGTAAATTCACTCCGTTGGATTCTAAAGTGCTCTTCTTGGTCCCCTTTTTAAAAGTTGCCTATTCTGTGGAGGTAGTTATCATTTTTTTTTCCTGTTTCCTGGAAATACAGTATTCTTGTTTACGGAGATCTGGGATGGTTTTATTTATAAGTTAATTGGACCATTAACAAGAGGAACTTTGTTTTAAAAATTATATTTGACAAAGAAAGAAAAAAGGGCCTTTCTCTCCCAATTAGTGATTTGGTCCCATAAGAACCAACTCCTTGTTTACCTCAGGTCTGCTCAAGCTTCAGGCTATGAGCAGATGAAAATCAGTGACCAGAACCTGCTTGACACCGGGGAATAAATATGTAATGGGCCTACTGTGTGGGTTGGCTAGCTGTGAGTAATGTCTATAAACATGTTCTGGTTTTTTGTTTTGTTTTGTTTTGTTTTGCTTTTTTAATTTCCTTGATGTGTTTCAAATCAATCTCAAAATTGGTTACTTAGGTCAGCAATCCTTTATTATTGCCAGAAGTCTTTAGTTTGGACAGGGCATCAGGAGGCAGCCAGAGCACGTGAGTTGGCATCTGTGGTCTGTTTCAAGATGGCAGCTTTAAGAGCTAGAGGTGGTTAAGGGGAATAGCCGCCTTTCAAAATGGCTCTCTGCGGCTGTGAATTGGTGCTGATGCTGGTGAGGACCTGAGATGGGCTGTCTTGATAAATCCTTATGTTTGCCTGTTTTGGGGCCTGTTTGGGCTTCATCATAACTTGGCAGCTAAATTTCCAGTTTACTCATTGCACTGAGAGGGACTTTTAAATACAATGAAATTTGAGATATAATATGACTGATAATATGAAATATAATATGAAATATGTGCCACACAACAGGTATTATATAGAGAAGCTTATTATATGAGCATGGGGAGAGAAGGAAAAGGGGGCACCCTAGAGCGAGACAAAGAGACAGAGAAGAGAGAGAAACAAGAGTAAGAGAGAGAGGAGGGAAGAGAGGAAGAGAGAAACACGAGTAAGAGAGAGGAAAAGAAAAGCAAGAGAGAAAGAAGTAGGTAGGTTTGTCCTTTTATAATCCTGGCTAGGGCCATGCCTAGTGACAGGTAGGCAATGACGTCACAGGTTGCTAGGCGGACTATGGCAGAACCCTAACAGGGAGCTAGACACCTTCTCTGATGGTAGGCTCATCAAATAAGTCACAACGAAGTTGACCTCGTCCCCCTTGCCTATGTACGTTGTTTATTTTAGTACCCACTGGTATTTCTCACAGTGTTCCTGAACATGTATTACTCTTTTGTTATCATATAACACACTTTCAATGGGTATAAATTTCGGTTCTTAGTTAAGGATGAGAGGTGTTTTAGGATTTATAGTGGAAATATTTGTAGCATAGAAGAAAAGCCTATGTAAAGCATAAATGTGGCAGTTCAGTTTCACAGGTGGTGGGGAGGTGTCTGCGGAGAAAAGCATCCCTGGAGGCTCCATTGAAGGGACAAGTAATGTAGGATGGCTTGAGGAATGGTGCACATCATTTTGAAGATGGGATCTTTTGACTCTTCCTTAGGGATTCCAACCCGACCCCAGGAGTTAAATGTCATCACTCAACCCCACCCACCCCACCCACCTCACCCCCATTTTACACCTGCAGCTTCTTCATTTACCTTCCACTGCATCTTTCAGCTGGTTCTAAGAAGCCTGCTTCTCTTCCTACCTTACTCTGAGATACTGGGGCTGGCTGTGTGCCACATACTTACAAAATGCCCACAATCAACATTCGGTAGCCTGAATTAAAATGGAAGGACAGTGGGCTTTGTCTTAGTCTGGGGCGGTCTCCCTGAGGTAGTCCTTGAGATGAGGGGTCAAGTACAAATAGTTGCTTGTTCAGTATAGGAAGCTTTGGTGCAAAGGGCAAAGAAACCGATGAAAGAGGAGCTGTTAAGCCAGCTGCCATAGGGATGCAAGGGGATGGGGGTGGGAAGTGATCCTTAGGAAAGGACTCAGAAATTTAAAAAGGAAACAATAAACAAGTAAACAAAAATTCACCCCTCCCTAACTCGGAGCTAAACAACTTGAAGAACCTGGCAGCTCAGGTGGGGATCTATACCCTCCTCCTATGCTCTTGCCTTTGTGCTTCATGATTAAAAAACTCTGAGAAATTCCTTGTTTTTTAATAGCTGAGTAGTATTCCATAGTGTATATGTACCACAGTTTCTTTATCCATTTTTCTACTGATGGACACTTAGGCTGCTTCCATGATCTGGCTATTATGAATAAGGCTGCTATGAACATGGTTGAGCTATTTTCTTGTTGTGTGCTGGAGCATCTTCTGGGTATATTCCAAGGAGTGGGTCTTGAGGAAGCCCTATTCCCAGTTTTCTGAGATAGCACCAGATAGCTTTCCAAAGTGGCTGTACTAGTTTGCATTCCCACCAGCAATGAAGGAGTGTTCCTCTCTCCCCACATCCTCGCCAGCATGTGGTGTCACTTGAGTTTTTGATCTTAGCCATTCTGATGGGTGTAAGATAGAATCCGAAATTTGTGGATAAATGGATTGAGCTAGAAATGATCATAATGAGTGAGTTAACCCAGAAGCAGAAAGACTTAAAGGGTATATACTCACTTATATCTGCATACTAGCCCAAGGGGCATGTCCCACGAAAGCCTTCACTTACCAGGAAACTGGGACAGAGGGGAGGACATCCTATTGGGACCTACAAGTAGAACATTAT
The DNA here is from genome assembly GCF_903995435.1 of Acomys russatus. Taxonomy (NCBI): domain Eukaryota; kingdom Metazoa; phylum Chordata; class Mammalia; order Rodentia; family Muridae; genus Acomys; species Acomys russatus. The sequence continues at coordinate 36,141,806 of NC_067148.1, read as the reverse complement.
GATAGGCAGATTTGGGCCCAGAGGTCCCGCTCAAACTAAGGCAACAGCCAAGGACAATACAGGCGGTAAACTTTAAACCCCTACCCAGATCTAGCCAATGGTCAGAATATTCTCCACACTTGAGTGGAGAGTGGGATATGACTTTCTCACATACTCTGGTGTCTCACATTTGACCATGTCCCCTGGAGGGGGAGACCTGGTGGCACTCAGAGGAAGGACAGCAGGTTACCAAGAAGAGACTTGATACCCTGAGCATATACAGGGGGAGGTAATCCCCCTCAGGAACAGTCATAGGGGAGGGGAATAAGGGGAAAAGGGGAGGGGGGAAAGAATGGGAGGACACAAGGGATGGGATAACCATTGAGATGTAACAAGAATAAATTAATAATAAAAAATTAAAAAAAAAACTCTGAGAAAAGAGAGTGGATGGCGTGTGTTTGGAAAGTGATGCCTCTCGGTGCCGGTGTCCCTGGTTGAAGTTCTGCTTTGAGAAAACAGGAAGCATGACTGCTGCGTTCAGCTTCACAGGCCTCAAAGAGTTGCCGATGCAGTAAATAACCAAATCAATGAATTTAGTTTAATAACCCAGTGTGGGAATTTAAGAGGTGTGGTTTTTTTCTATTGTGTCAATTCAAAGGAGACAAGGGGGCTGGTAACAAACCCTGACTATGTATGAGGTACCCTTAGCCTTTATAACCTCATAACATAACAAACCAAGTAGCCACCAAGCAAAGCTGCTGTTGGCAGCCTGAGGTGCTTATTGAGCTCCTTTGATTTTTTTTGTGACTCCTGTGATTTTTTTGTGAGTTCATGCCCACCAAGTTTACACCTCCCAGGCCAACTTAATTCCACTGGTGTCTAGTCTTGAATAATTAGGTTTAGTTTAGATTCATGAGACGTGAAATCAGGTAATATTGACGGATGGTGCCCAATGAACTGTCTTTGCTTAGGTGAGCATGCAACCTGAGGTACCTCCCCTTCCTGTTATGAGAGAGACTGTGCCCACTGCCTTTGGCATATGTTTTAGAATTCTAGGTGCATCTGTTTCCATTAGCTGCTGGAAGACAGTTATGCTAGGTTCCTGTATGCAATTATAGCCGGGTATCATTAGCAGTGTCAGGGATTAGTTCTCTCCCATGGGTCTCAAATTGGGCCAGTCACTGGTTTGTCATCTCCTCAATCTCTGCTTCATCTTTTCCCCTCCACTTCTTATAGGCAAGTCAAATTTTGGGTCTAAGGTTTTTATGGGTGTTGTTCTCCTCCCTCCACTGGAAGTACAGCTGATGAAAATAAATGCAGAGACCCACAGCCAAGCAATAGGCTGACCTCAAGGAGTTTTGTGGAAGAGTAGGAGGAAGGATAGAGGGAGTGGAGGAGTTAAGAAGACCTACAGGATCAACTGACCTGGGCCCATGGGGCCTCAGAGACTGAACCACCAACCCAAGAGCATGCATGGATTACACCTAGACCCTCTACACATAGGTAGCTGATGTGCATCGTAGTCAACATGTGGGTCCCTAGCAACAGGAGCGGTCACTGTCTCAGATTCTGTTGTCTGCCTCTGGATCCCTTTCCCTGAGCTGGGCTGTCTTGTCAGGCCTCAGCTGGAGAGGATTCACTTAGTCCTGCTGGGACTTGCAGTGCCTGCATGGGTTGACACCCCTGAGAACCCTCCCTTCTCTGCGGAAAAGGAGAGGAGGTAATTGGGAGAGAGGGGCATGAGGGCGGGACTGGGAGGAGGGAGAGAGGAAGGGGCCTGGGACCAGGCTGTAAAGAGATTAATAAATAAATGGAAAAAAAAAAAGAAAAGAAAAAACACACTAAATTAAAAAAAAAAAAAAAGGAATTGTAGATGCTAGTACATTATGATGCTGTATTTGGAAAAAAAGCAGGAACAAAATTACAGTGAGGTCACTCACAAAAGTCCTAATCTTTACACACACACACACACACACACACAGACACACACACACACACACACACAAAACAACAACAACAACAACCCATTTGGACCCAGAACCAGCTTCAGAGGGAAGATAATGTGCAAATGTACAGGAAAAAAATTGACCATGTATTTAAACCAACCAATTTCTGGTATTCCATTACACAGGCTCTTTCTGTGCCACGTTTTTTTGCCGAAAACTTTTTCAAATAGTTGTCTTCCCTACTCCTGACTCCTACCCCAAGTCCCCACTCTTTCAGAGGAAGATAAGTACACTGTGTCCTTTCTCCCTGTCCCCTTGCTTGGACTGGGGTTTCAAAGGCAGCCTTTTGTTTTATGAAACTCCACCTCTATCAGAGAATGACGTGGATGGATCTTCTTCATCTGTGCCTCAGCTGCCATTGTTACAAATAAGTTACATGGCACTTTGCATGAAGTCCGTGCACACTATGGCTACTTTAAGTGATAGAAAATGCAAATTAACAAAAAAAAAAAAAAAAAAAAAAAAAAAGAGGGAAAAAAAAAACCTACCAGCAGTCCAACTAGGAATAGATCATATCAGTATATTTGCATCTGTGCTTCGAGACATAAGCACATGGTTATTCATAATGGGAATGGTAAAGATTTGTGTGTATGTCTGTGTGTGTGTGTGTCTCTGTGTCTATATGTGTGTCTACATGTGTGTAGATGTGTTCCTGTGAGTCTGTCTGTATCTGTCTGCATGTGTGTGTATGTGTGCTTGTGTGTGTGTGTGTATGTGTGTACCTCTGTATATGCATGTGATGTGTGTGTGTATGTGTGTGCATGGGCATGTATGTGTACCAGCTACTATGATAGGCACAAAATGGGCACCATGGGGAGAAAAGTATCAGGATGTTAGGATACTCTGGGCTTTGACATCATCATGCTTGAAAATGTATCTGCTCTGCTTTTGTTTGAGTATTACTGGAAATATAAAAGATATAATCCTTATATTGTATCTGACAGTTAGTATGAGGTAACACACATACACCTTAATTTTCTAGAAAATGTGTTTTATGAGAAGGCAGGAAAGTCTCAGAGAAGTCTACACAACCTAACCACAGTCTAATACTTTGAGGCATAATAAAACTAGCATTTTGGGGGTGGGGTCTAATGCCTTCTTAATTTATAGTATGATTACATTAACATTACAAAACCATGTCTGTTAGGCAGTTCTAAAAGATGAAGTGGAAGCTTCTTTATCTTCTTTAGACAGAGGTAGCAGAAGAGAGCACACTGATAAGAACCGAGGCAGCCATCAGTTATGTGCACTGTAGGTCAGGCTAGCTTTGTAGTTCTCAGCCATGGATGACCTCAGAGTTGGCACCTCACTTCCCTGGGATTTGCTTTCTTCTTCTGGGATGAAGAAGTTGTTCAGCCACCTGGAAAGTACTTCTTCGTAATATGTAATTCCCCAAGAGGGTTGTAAGTCTCTGTTCCCACGTTGACTTGTGAAGAAGGTGGGGCTAATGTCTATGAAAAAACAGTAGTAGAGGAGGGAGGGTTACTAACCCACTATATATGCATTGGCATCCAGAGAAATATAAGTATCTAGTTGTTTAAATTCTCTTTCTTCATGATTTAGAGGGATTGATATGCAATGCTGATGTGCATTTCAGGACATTTAATGTACATGCTCCAAACATTCTTTGATGTGCTTTATTTTTTAACTTACTAAAAATAAGAGTTTTACTACTGGCTTCTGCTGAGGACATAGAAAGATAAACAAAGTATTGCCTTCATCTTATTAACAAGAAAAAGCCATATAATCAATGAAATTATAACTTTAGACACATAGAAGTATTATTTATCACCATCTATTCCGTAAAGAAGTTTTTATGAGGGTTTTAGATGCACTAGTTTATGACTATAAGAATGTTATGAGAAATCAGTTTAATACCATGTCCCTTTAGCAGAATAATAGTAATAGGCTGCTACTTAAGGCCTATGTCAAGGCTAGCCATAGGTTCTTAGACCTAATAATGGTAACATGTATGAATTTCATTTTATGGAGGCCTAAAATCCATTGAGAAAGTTAAGTGGTTGCTTTCATGACATTTGTGCCACTGTTACACCAGCAGGCATGTCATTTCAGGCACTGTTGTCACTCATGGAGTTCACAGATGCATACACTTGATGGTTACTTTTCCTCTCCAATAGCGTGAATAGCACCTTCCAGAGGCATGAAAGGTAGTTAAGTAGGGATGAAGTTTCCAGGTAAATACTAACTTGATTTCTTCGTGTCTGTGGCTTAAGTATGTGGTGTATTCAGATCTAGGGTCTTTCTGTCGAGTTCTATAGGGTAACCAAGTACATTGAAAATAGCCCATAATGTTTGGAGGTCACCCTGGCCAACCACTACAAAAAAGTAACCCATTCTTGGTTGTGGGTGTTTTGATTTTTATTAGCCTGTGGCATCTAGTAGAGGTTTTGTAGCCCCATTATGGAATAACTTTGTTTAAATTCTCTTTCTTCGTGATTTTTAACATTTTCAACAATCTATCTGTTATTATTTATAGTACCTCTGATTTAGGCTTATGAAGGTTTATAAAGGTTAAGTTTGGTTGATTCATTTGGGTGAGGATACTTCTGAAATGGTGCTGTGCCCTCATCAGGGTTTTACATCATGATGAAAGTCATGTTAGAATGTCTCATTGTGGAGGTGGTTGCTATGGTCACTAATAGGTAATGTCTTCCATGTTCTGTAGTTGTCTTTGTAGATACATCTGGGTAGGTTTTAAAAGGCAATAGAAAGATCATGGTTTTTGTCAGATTTGGCTCACTAATGACTTTTGTCTGAAAATTGTGGTTTTTGCTAAATGATGATTTTTGATTTATTGTTTCATGTATGTTGAGGACAGACTTTCTTCCTTCCTCTTGCCCGCCTTCCTTCTCTTCCTTTCTACTTTCTTTCCTATCTCCTCCCCAGAGCTTTGTTTGCCACCAGATGAGTATTATTTAAATTAGTATTATGCATTGATATTTATTATTACTTATTAATTATTTTTATTGCTGCTTCAATCCCCCCAGCGTTAGCCAATGAGAGATGCTGCAGCTAACTTCCAGGGCTCATTTACAATTTGTTCATCTTTTTATCAGTACTTTTGTTACTTGAATTTTGGAATCTCTACATGGTCGCCATCTGATACAGAGGAAATCGGGGTCTCCTTTGGACGCACTTGGTCTCATTACTAAATGAATCTAAGAATGGACGCCAGCAGAGGTGCAAACACACTTCTAACATATTTTCAAAGAAAACAGCGAAGCCAGGAAAGCTGTAAACTTCCTGCAGCTACCTGGAGGAGAAAAATAGAGATGAGAAGGGAACAAACCATGGCGTGGAAGGCCATGGAGGGCAGACCTGTGGCTGGCAGACAAGCAGCCAGAGGGTGGGGCCAGAGGCTTTATCCACAGAGTCAGGAGCAACCAGAAGTTGCAGGGGAAAGGTAGACAAGTTAAGGTGAGCGTGCTTATGAAAGAGAAGGAAGAGAAGGAGAAGTTATGTTTTTCCGAATAAGGCAGAGGAGTGGTAGCCATACATGGCCGCAGGCTGTAAGTTACTGTGCTAGAAGAAAGCGTTCTGTAAAGGAAGAGCATGCCATCTCATTGAGGAACTAATTTATCTGCTCTGTTTCTTGCATGGCTGAAGGTGAGTCTGCCTTCTCCTGAGTAATACTCAGCTAAAGCGACTGAGGCTGGAATGAGACTCTCTTCTCTTGACTAGAATATACTTTTCTATCCCAACACTTGGTCTATGATTTTACAAAATACCTTCATCTTTCAGAATGATTTTCTAATTTTGTGTGTGTGTGTGTGTGTGTGTGTGTGTGTGTGTGTGTGTGTGTGTGTGTGTTCTGTGCATACACTGCTATGGTGGTAGTCAGAGGAAAGCTTGCAGGAACTGGTTCTCTCCTACTATGTGAATCCTGGGGCTAGAATTCAACTTATTAGTTTTGACAGCATGTGTCTCTCTACCTGCTGAGGCTTCTTGATGGCCTTCCAATCTCATTTTATGCTTTTCTTGTCCAAGCCTTAAATATCAGCCATTTATCCAAGGAGGCAAGACATTGGCTATTAATTTTATATCCATTTAAGAGTTAGAATACAAAGTCATTACAAAATATCAAGGTCTTGCATGGTCACAGATTATGTTGGGTATGTCTTGGGCATGTAAGAGATCAGGCTTTGACTCTCAATATGTTCAACCCAGAAACTTTTTTTTTCCAGAAACTTTTTTCTGTCTTTTTTCTTTTTCTTTTTCATCACCACCTCCCTTTTATCTGTCTTATGGAACACCAGCTAAAAGAGGTTGAATAGCCATATGAAACCTTTTCTCCTCTGAGAAATAGCTTTGCTAGGGTACATATGCCATACAATGAACTATTACACTTCAGTACACAGTTTGGTAAGTTTTGATACTTTTATGCATTCATGAAACCATTAACATACATTTTTCTTCAGGATCCTCACTCTCCTTCTTTCCTTCCTCATTGTTCCACCCGATCACTGATGTGCTGTCAGTTCTTTCCTGCGCTTTAATATATACATGTATATATATTCCACAAGTTTGCACTCCCACCAGCAGTGGAGGAGTGTTCTCCTTTCTCCACATCCTCACCAGCCTGTGCTTCCCTTGAGGTTTTGATCTTAGCCATTCCGATGAGTGTAAGATGGAATGTCAGGGTCGTTTTGATTTGCATTTCCGTGATAACTAAGGATGTTGAGCATTCCTCTAAGTGTTTCTCGGCCATTCGAGATTCCTCTGTTGAGAGTTATGTTTAGCTCTGTACCCCATTTTTAAATTGGGCTACTGGTTTCTTGGTGTCTGGTGTGCCAGAGTGTGTTGATACACATGGGGCACTTCTCTGTTCTCTGAGAAGGAAAGGGCAGAATGGGGGAGAGGAGAGTACATGGTGGGGTGGGTTGAGACTGGGAGGGGAGGAGGGGCCTGCAACCAGGATGTGAAGTGAATAAATAAAAAACATTTTAAAAAGAGCTGGGCGCAGTGGCTCACACCTGTAATCCCAGCACTTGGAAAGGCAGAGGCAGGCAGATCTCTGTCAGTTCGAGATCAGCCTGGTCCACAAGGCAAGTCCAGGACACCCAAGGCTACACAAAGAAACCCTGTCTCAAAATATTTTTTAAAAAAGATAGGTTTCCCATAAAGAGATCATACTATCTATTCTCAGAGTTTAACGAGTCATTCGTGATGCAGTGAATATCAATATTTTATTCCCTTTCATTTTTTTGGTCGCATTTAAAAATCTTTTAAACACATTTTTAAATCTTTTATCTAATAAGGAAAACCTGGGCAGTTTTTAGATTTGGCTGTTGAAAACAGAACTCCTTTATGTGCATATACACTAAGCACCGATTTGTTTTCTAAACTGTGTGAGTTTTGTACATTGATCTTACGTCATTCAACCTTGGTAGGCTCAGTCACTGATTTAAGTAGTAGTTTTGATTGACATGGGCTTGTGTATAAGTCTTAGGTAACTCACTGGAAATACAGATAGTTTTATTTTTGCTTTTCTAATATGCAACCTATTAACTTCTTTCCCTTGCTTTATTGCACTGGCTAATGCCTGTTGGACTTGGTTGAGTATATGGAACATGTCACTTACACCATTGCCTGCTCACCATATCCTATGGGTTCTGCATAGATTTTGGTTATTTGATTTATCTCCTCACCATGAGTTTTCACTTCTTGCCATTTTGAATGTCCATTGGCTTTTCATTGGCTGTAAGACATTTTGAGTTATTTTTGTTGGGTGCTGGCTAAAGAGGGGTGTGTGTGTGTGTGTGTGTGTGTTCTGATTCTTCAACTTTCTATTTTTGTTTATTTCACAGATTAGCTGAAATCAAGTTGATTCTTTGGAATCCTCTTTCTTAAAAAAAAAAAATAATTTATTCAGATTACATCCTGATTGTTATCCCCTCACTTGTATCTTCCAGTTCTCCCTCCCTCCCTCTCTCACCCTATTCCCCTCCCCTAGACCTCTAACAGAAGGTGTCCTCCTCCACCACCATATGACCACAGATTATCAGGTCTCATCAGGATAGCCTGCTTCCCCTTCCTCTAGTGCCACCAGGCCTCCCCACCAAGGGGAAGTAGTCAAATAGGGAGCCCCAGAGTTCATGTCAGAGGTGGTCCCTGCTCTCCCCACAACCATGAAGAATGCGCAGCCCATTGGCTAGATCTGAATAGGGGGTCTAGGTTCACTGCAGATGTGCAGGGAGCAGCAGGGTAGTGTGCAATCCCACCCTCCTTGAGTGCAGCACCCATGGCCCTGCTGTTCCTGAGTTTCCGCCTTAACTGGAGTGAATACACAGCTGGTACAGGCTCCAGTGTGACTATCAGAAAGGGCAAGCTCTAATCCTTTCCAGCAGTTCTTTTCCAGCCTGGGTTAGTTCCTTTTCATGCATATGTAGATCAGCTCTCATCTGAATATTCAAGAGGGTTCCCGCAAGCCTTCTGGAATGATCTCTCTCTGAGCATTTCTCCTGTTTCTACAGGTCTGACCTCTGTCTCCTTAGCTGGAGGATGGTGAGTGCTGGCCTTTGACTATTCTTGTCCTCCCTGCACTGTGGCCTATAAAGGTGGCAAGCTGGCCATTAGTGTGAACTGTCTCACTGGGCTGTATCTCTGAGGGACGGCTTCCTTCCTTGGCAGAAAGAGGGCCAGTGCCTTACAGATTGTCGTTTTCAGGGTTTTTCAAAGTTGTCACATAACTTTAAGCGAGGATTGCTCTCATTCCTGTTAACCCATGTTACTTGAAAGAAGAAGCAAAGCCCCAGAGCCTACCTAGTTACATTCTGTTCAGTCCAACAAAATATGCCACCAGGAGTGAGAATGAGTTAGTTGCTGAGAGGAGGGTCTGAGGTGTATATTCCTGTATTCTGTTGAGTGATGGATGGCAGTATTGGCCTGCTTGCATTATTGCTTCTCTATGTCTTCCGCTCAGATCCTCTCTATTAGATTTTCATAACTCAAACATACCAATTTAATTCAGTTGTGCTTGAAATTTTTTTTACGAGAGGGTAAAAGTTTTATTCTGTGTCCCTGGTGTTCGTCATTCTTACATCAGAAATTGCAAATCCAAGTGCTTTTAAGGGTCATCCAAGGAATGGATAGGCATGAACTGAGGAAGGCATAAAATGACTATTAAAAAGCCACTGGTACTTACTCAGGAAAAGAAAACTTGCCCTGAGGGTAAGGGGAGATTGTGGTCAGTTACAGAGGAAAGCCCTGGGTCAGGAGAGGTGAAAGACAACCCACAAGTGCTAATTATTGCCTTGAGGGAATGCACAGTGTTCTGCAGATCTGCTGATTTTTTTTTTAAGAGGAGTAGAAAGCAGATTTTAATTATATATCTAACAGTTTTTGATTAGCTTCAAATTTTAATCACAATGCAGTCTTTGAATCAAATAGCATATAACCTGCAGGCCCAACATGCCTTTCGAATAATAGCTTGCAACCCTGCTTAGCAATAGAAGAACTGCTCACAACTAGAAGTTGAGAAAACTAACTTTTACTCATACAGAAATAGATTAGAAAGGCACAGAGATGACTTAGGACTAGAGTGTGCTTTCTTTTGCTACTGATACTTATTCAGGAAAAGAAATCTCACCCTGAGGGTAAGGGGAGATTGTGGTCAATTACAGAGGAGAGCCCTGGATCAGTAGAGGCCTTTCTCCCCTTTGTCTGCAGCCCAGGACCTTAGCCTATATAGTGGTGCCGGTTGGTCCCTCTCTAGGGTGGGTCTCTTATCAATAAATTGGCATAATCCTTTACAGATGTACGCAGGGGCTAGCTAATCTCTCACAGGTGTGCCTGGAAGCTAGCCTCTAAGTCAGTGGTTCTCAGCCTCTGGGTCACGACCCATAAAGACCGTCGGAAAGCACAGGCATTTCTATTGCCATTTGCAACAATAGCAAAATTACAGTTATGAAGGAGCAACAAAAATAATTTTATGGCCTGGGTCACCACAAGATGAGGAACTGTATTAAAGGGTCACAGCATTAGGAAGGTTGATCTAGCGGACTCCAGAACACGTCAGGCTGGTAATTGATACCACCTGAGACCTTTGACAAAAAACCAAAAGGTAAGTTTTCAATTTGTGTTTCATTCTAAGAGGCACCACGATGGACTCTTAGGATGTGCAGGAGTGTGAACTGGCCTTTTGTCTTACGCATGCACACAGTATACACAACCTGAGCATTAGTCATTTTGTGACCACCTTGATCTTCAGCTTGACTGCGCTGATGTTATGATACTCCGAGTTTATCAGCGGCAGTCCCCAAGCTCCAACGGTAGTGGTGTTGTCAAAGGCGTTTCCTTTCAGAAGAAAGAGAAAGTCAGAGAGCTTGGAGAGAGACCATATTCACGCATCTTTTATGATCGCAGCCTCTTGTTATAATCATTCTTTATTCATTAGTTACGATTTTTAATCTCTTACTCTGTGGTTTCATGATAGGTATGCATCTGAAAGGAAAACCAGTTTACCCAGCATTGAGTTCTACCTGCAGTGTCATTCATCCCCTGGGAAACTGGCAATGTATTCTGCCCTGCTATGAATAAGGGAGTAATTAAATATAATTTAATTACTATGCATGCGCACATATACCTCTATGTGCATGTGTAAGTATATGTTTATTTGTGTACATACATGTATTTACACACACCTACATAAGTAGGCACATACAACCTCTCAGTACCCTGAGGAAGGGAGCCTTTTCCTGACTAGAGTTCTTTCACTGGCTTGTTGGTTGGGCTTGTAGAATATTTTTGGGTTCCTCCCATGTACTTTCATGAGTAAATCTGTGATGCTGAAGAAATAAAAATGCTTCTACAGTCCAAGCTGTGCGTTAATTTGGGTGTGTGAACGCAACTATTTTCAGTTAGGTTAATAATAGCCCTGCCTTTAGTAAATGCAGGCAGGCTTTTTAACTTATGGGTATTTAGGGGTAGGCTTTTTAAATGAAGCCTGAAGGGTTTCACGGAAGATATTTAGTGTAAATGCGTGATTTGCAACATGAAACCAAATGTCAATATCCCATAGATCTTTATTGCTTGAAACAATAGTTTGATAAGCTATATTAAAAAGCTAAATCTTGAAGCCAAATGGTCCAATTTTACATTTGTCTCCTCGATTAGGGAGATTACCCAATCTATCTGTATTTCTAAAAAAGGGCAAATTAAACAGACAGGCAGAACTCTTTGCATTAAAAATATTTAAATAAAGGTACAATTTAATTAAGTAACATTTTCTTTATTCACTCTAATTACTCCTAATTATGTACAGATAATTTGCTATTTATTTTTTAAAAGGCTGTTTTGTGTTTAGGGTTTATCTGTGAAATGCAAGAGCAAAACATTTGAAAACTAAAATTTAAAAATGGAATACTACTTAGCTACTAAAAACAAGGAATTCCCGAAATTTGTGGACAAATGGATTGAGCTAGAAATGATCATAATGAGTAAGTTAACCCAGAAGCAGAAAGACTCAAATGGTGTATACTCACTTATATCTGCATACTAGCCCAAGGGGCATGTCCCATGAAAGCCTTCACTTAACAGGAAACTGGGACAGAGGGGAGGACATCCTATTGAGACTCTAGATGAGAGAAGCATGGGAGAATAGCAAAGTAGAAGGATCCAGAGGGTCCTAGAAACCTACAAGAAGAACATTATGATAGGCAGATTTGGGCCCAGGGGTCCCGCTCAAACTATGGCACCAGCCAAGGACAATACAGGCTGTAAACTTCAAACCCCTACTCAGATCTAGCCAATGGACAGGACATTTTCCACAGTTGAGTGGAGAGTGGGGTATGACCTTCACACATACTCTGGTGCCTCATATTTGACCATGTCCCCTGGAGGGGGAGACCTGGTGGCACTCAGAGGAAGGATAGCAGGCTACCAAGAAGAGACTTGATACCCTATGAGCATATACAGGGGAGGAGGTCCCCTTCAGTCACAGTCATAGGGGAGGGGAGTAAGGGGAAAATGGGAGGGAGGGAAGAATGGGAGAATATAAGGGATGGGATAACCATTGAGATGTAACAAGAATAAATTAGTAAAAAAAATGTTATGTAAAACTGGGCAGAATATCTTTAAAAAGTGACCAAAGAACATCACCATGATTTCTGTTCTTCTATTTGGGGCCTGAATTATACTTTATTTAGAGTATGGGTGAACCACCCATAAGCTCCATTCTTCCATGTGCTTTTGACTGTAGTACCAAGGCCTGCTGGCTTTTATGTCCTTGCTACAAATTAGCGTTTGCTCAGAATACTGAAATTTCCCATTATTCTGATAACACGCCGCCCCCCTTTCCTCCTGGTCCTCTTCAGAATATTTAGCATTTTGAAGTGTGATTAGGGCTCTGCTGATTTAGTCATTTATAAGTTCCGACTGACCACTAGGGGTGGCATCAGCACGTCCTTAAGATGAGTGAAAGGTTAAAATCGTGCATCCATCCTAATTTGAGTATAGAGTTCCTGGAATCTCGTAAAAATGGGGGCAGGACCTGCCTTCCAGAGACGGCTATATGTTTTGGATACTGAATCAATACAAAGGTGAGATACACCCAATTTGAATTGGTAAAATATGTAAATCCCTGGCGGCTAAACTGTGAGAGATTAATGTCTGAATAGGAGTAGAAAGCGATGCCAACTGTAAAATTAAACAGGGCACGGTGATTACCCCACCCGCATAATGGGGCTTGATTTAGAGGCTCTATTTTGGGATCACAGAGAAAGCAGCAAATGCAGAAAGCTGAGCTTTGTCTCATTCGTCCAGGGCAGTGCCCTAATTTTCTTCATCATTCACTCCCCCTTATGAATGAATGACACATTTTCTTTATGGAGCTCTGTGCAGCTTTGCTTTAGAAGCAGCGGCCTTTCTAGGCTCCTCTCTGTCGACCCCACCTCCTGTGGCCTTTAGATAATGCTCTTGGGTTTGCGTGACTTGAAGCCGTGTTACCCTCTTTGCAGCTGTTTCGCTGTGCGATGAACTAGTGATACACTTTCTTGGGGTGTCCGAGTCTAGCATTCGAAAGTTGATGGATTTGAGGCGACTGAGTCTCAGATGGGGTTAGAAGGCCATGGAGGGCTGACAGAGCTGGGGATTACATTTCCGTGTTATTAATGTGGCAAAAGCCCTTGTCAGCAATTCGTTGTCATTGCTGGTACACTGTGTGGCCAAATCTTGAGGCCTGTAATCTCTCTCACCGCGGCATAGTTCTGAGGACTTCCTCTCAGACATGGGATAACATGACCTATTCTTGATCATGGCTTCCCAGGCTCTTTATACTTTTGACATTTTTCCCCCCCAGGAAGTTTTTTTTTTTTTTTTTTTTTTTTGTGACCTCCATAGATAGTGGTATGGAAAATAATCATGGAAGACAAATATTTGCTGATAAACCATAAAGAAGTTTATTTTAAAATACTTCCCTGGCAGACACATAGTTTTATTATTCATTAAAGATGAGAACGATTTCGCATAATGATTAATGATGAGATACCAAATAGCTGTATCTTGACTGACTGTGGACACTGAGGACACAGAGTAGCTGCAGCATCTTTCAGAGTTGATTAGTATTTTAATTTTCTCACCGCCAGGGATGAGAATGTTGTTTTGCACGAACACATAGTACAGAATGGCAGAAATGCATGTAAGGCCATTTTAGAAACTGTTGAAAATCCTCTCCTTAGTTTTAAAATCAAGTATCCTGGTAGTAGACAACCCAAAAATATACTGATGAACTACATGCTAAGTAAGGACTGTAGGTAGGAGAAGATAGAAAGTTGGATTTGTGCAGGCTGTCATGTTCCTACGAGAACAGAAGACATTGAATAGTACGTTACAAATACTATGACTCCTTACCTATGAGATGCTCTAGTGCGAGCCAAGGTGGTTTAGGCAGTATCTATTGGTGTCAACACAGTGTGAAGGTATGTGCAGGGCAAAGTGCGTGTTGGGTGCTTGGAACCAAGGTGCCCTGAGCTCGTGCTACACATGGGGGAATGCTGTCAGAAACACCTACGTATCATCATCCTTGATTTTGAATGAGGCTTTGATCATTGTACCTTCATGATCTTTTTACTCTGGCCATCTTTGGTGAACCTCGCATTAAGTTATGGGGTTGCAACTTGATATGGGCTTGCAAACCAGTTTATAAAGCAATGTTTGAGATTGTGAGTGGGTGCTTTATCATGGTACCTTAACTCTTCAAAAAAGTATGAGATTCACTTAAAAAAAAAGAGTATGTTTGTGTTTCTGTGATTTATAAATATAATCTCATAGCAGTTTTGTTAGGGCTACATTTTATTTTCGTGTATACACACACACACATACACATATATATACACACACACACATATATAGACAGACATATTTATATGTATGTGTTTGTGTATGTTGATTACAAAATAGTATGTACTACTGGGTTATTTACAAGGAACTGGAACTTTGGAGTTGGGACTGCAGAGTGGAGGGGGAAGTTGTCTGAAGAGCACCGTGGGGATCCCTGAGCATGAGAATGGAATCAGACTGCTTCTGAGAAAGAAACCAGGGCTGAAAGATGAGGAAGATAAGTAGAAGAGACACTCAATAGACCAGGTATCAAGTGGGGGCTTCTACCATGGTACAGAGAGACTTCAGGAGCAGCAAGAAGCCCCTGATCCAGATTGTTCTATTCTGACTCCTCACACACAATGAGCTTTTCCCCCTTCTTTTCCCCACTAAATCAGGAAAAAGAAAGTATTGATTCTTTTTTTTTTACATTTTAATTTATTATAATTTATTCAGATTACATCCCCATTGTTATCCCCTTGCTTGTCTCTTCCTGTTCTCACCCTCCCTCCTTCTTCTGCCCCATTGCCCTCCCCTACACCTCTGACAGAAGGGGACCTCTTCTCCCACCATATGACCACAGCTCTCAGGTCTCGTGATAGCCTGCTTCCTCTCCCTCTGTGTTTCGGAGGGCCTTCACCAAGAGGAAGTGATCAAATTGGGGGCACCAGAGTTCATGTCAGAGGCAGCCCCCGCTCTCTTCACAACCATGGAGAATGAGCTGATCATTGGCTAGATCTGAACAGAGGGTTTAGGTTTAGTGCATTTATTGCCCTTGGCTGGTACAACAGTTTTTGCAGGCCCCTCTAGGTCCATACCCACCAGCCTTGATGGTCTCTTTGTGGGGCTTCTGCAGCCTCTGGGTCCTTCCATCTCCCCATTCTTCCATACCACTCTCACCTGGAGTCCAGCAGGGAGTCCCAGCATCTGTCCTGATCCCCTGCTGAGTGGAGACTCTCAGAGGACATCTCTCTTGGGCTAATATCCACTTATAAGTGAGTATATACCATGCATATCTTTCTGGATCTGGATTACCTCACTCAGGATGATCTTTTCTAGTTCCATCCATTTGCCTGCAAATTTCAAGATTTCCTTATTTTTAATAGCTGAGTTGTAGTCCACTGTATAAATGTATTATACTTCCTTTATCCATTCTTCAGTAGCAGGGCATCTAGGTTGTTTCCAGTTTCTGGCTATTACGAATAAGGCTACTATGAACAGAGTTGAGCAAATGCCCTTGTTGTGTGGTAGAGCATCTTTTGAGTATATACCAAGGAGTGGTATAGCTGGATCTTGAGGTAGCACTATTCCCAATTTTCAGAGAAAGCGCCAGATTGATTTCCAAAGTGGTTGCACATTGTGTAATGTAATTCAATGTGAATGTAAGAGTGTCAGACACACCTCCACCCACGAGCTGAAGGATGCCAAGGAGCTATCTCTGCCCATCGCAGCAGCTCTGGCCTCTATGAGGTTTCAGTCGAAGACTGACCTTGAGGGATAAGAAGACCACATCACCTATCTAGCAGCAGTATGTATCTCCTAGAAGAGTGTGTTTGGCTACCCTAAATTTTCTGTAAACCAGTGAGTGCTCTTAGGCATGGCTGTGGGGTACGCAGTCAGCCTATGACATATACACTTTCCAAAACCCAGCATATAAATGTTGGTAAAGTTTCCCCTAGGAAGGGAACAGGCAAGTCTTCTTAGCAGAAATAGCTCCCAGGCTGGACATACCACTTATAATAGCAAGGTCAGAGTTAGATTTCATGGTAATTTGCCAAGAAAGATGAATCAGTGCAGACACAATAGCTCATACACAGTAGTATCTCATCAAGTATTTACATTTTTACCCCCCTTTATCTTCATCTTTCCATAGGAGGCAAAGAGGGCAAAAGGAGAAAAAATTTCTATGTAAAGAATCACTAATTTTTTTTTTTGTTTCATTTTATTATCTTAGCTTTTTAGATCTGTCCCAAAGGGGTCACCCGGACCTGTTATTTGTTATGTGATTTGGGTCTCTACAAGCCGCGAGCTTCTAAGTAGAGACTGACATCGCATTTCTCCCCCTGTTGCGCTGGTCCTGTACTCATGTGAGAGCAATGACTTAGGAGGGGTGCATGGGTGGCACGAGACAGTGAGTAACAATGTGACCTGGGCCCAGGTAGCTTAGAGCTAGGTGGTTCAAGTTGCACAATTACAGCATGCCGAAGCTGGAATTTGAACGTGGTTATTTTCTTACTCCCAATTTTGTCTTTCTTACCTTAAAATATTTAAAAAAAATTTTTTTTTTGTCTATGTGTGTGTCTATATGAGTGCAGGTGCCATGGAGACTATGGAGGCCTCGGGTCATCTAGAGTTGGGGTTACAGTTGTTTGTGAGCTATGATGTGGGTGCTAGAAGCTGAAGTTGGGTCCTCTGGAAGAGCAGCGAGCCGTGTGTGTGTGTGTGTGTGTGTGTGTGTGTGTGTGTGTGTGTGAGAATTCTCTAGTTTGGTTTTTACAATGGTGCCCTGAGGTTTCACTGGAACAGCATCCCCATCTTACACACAGGAAACTCAAGTATATGGGGCCTGTAGGCAACTTCTACTCGCCTGTGTGCAGTGCCTGAGCCTATAGCTGTGAGATTTGGTCCGGTGATAACGGCAGTAGTGCCAGGAAGACAATCCCAGAACTTCTAGGTAGTGTGACTATCTCATCCTCCTGAAAAGAGAGCTCATGGTGTGTGAGGAGTCAGAATGCGACAATGTGTACCAGGCTTCTCGGAGCTCCTGAAGTTGCTCTGTACCATGGTAGAAGCCCCCACTTGATACCTGGTCTATTGAGTGTCTCTTGTACTTATCTTCCTCATCTTTCAGCCCTGGTTTCTTTCTCAGAAGCAGTCTGATTCCATTCTCATGCTCAGGGATCCCCACGGTGCTCTTCAGACAACTTCCTCCTCCACTCTGCAGTCCCAACTCCACACTTCCGGTGGACAGAACTCATCAATAAGGAGCCGCACAGAAGCTTTTCCCACACACAGAAGCTTTTAACTTAACACAAAAGCATTCCTTCTCCACCGCCCCCCTTCTCCTCCCTTCCCTGTCCCATCTGCCTAACACTCTGGGAAATGTAAGGACAAGTGTCTTTTCCATTTAAAAATACATCAGAGCTGGTCATTTTCTTTCCTGAAAGGTGGCTGCATTCAAGTTTCAAACAGAGGCACAGAACTGGTAGGCTATCTAGATCTTCCACTGAGAAATTAACTTGTCCGGTCATGGGAGCTGGCTAGGTAAGCCAGGCTGTCAGGGAGAATGGGGCTCCCAGACCTGGGGGTAGTCCTCAGTAGAAGTGTTCTTCCTCATGAAGGAAGCCTGAGCTCAAGCCTCAGGACTCTTTCAATAGATTGACCTGGCCCCACCTGGATTATCTAGATGAGTTTCCTTTAACTCAAGCCTTCTGCCTGGTCTGCAACACATCCTCACAGCCACACCCGGGTGAATGAATGTCAGGCGCAATCACTGGGCACTGCGGTCTAAACAAGTTACTATGTAACCTGCCCACCAGCGTCCTCTTTTGAGGGCTCTTGAAATACTGGCTTTGACCTGCTATGAATTCCCAAACCTCTCCACCTTTACATGAGTAGTACGGAGCAGTTAAAGAACTGATTGGGGCAGTTTATTCTGAGATGACTATCCTTATCAGTGTATATTACTGAAAAGAATAGAGGTCCAGATAGGACAACCGGGATGAGTTGGCAAGAAGCTGCGTCTCTGAGCTTTGATTTAGAGAATATCACTTTAAATCTGCGGTTTGCATTTCCCCCTCAGTACATTACTTTCCCTACCTTCTGGAATGTTCCTCAGGTCTCTGTGGTTAGTGAGGCCACATTTTAGGCCCCTCTGATCTTTAAACAGCTTGTGGGTCTGTGGTTCTTATGTTCTTGGGAAAGACACAAGATGAACAAGACAGCTGCATGATGGTACAGAGGTGATAAGGTGTGGTGAATGGCAGGAGTAATAAAGTTAAGGGGAGGGTAGAGACATGTTAGGTCCGCATGTACACAGCTAGCGCCATAATATGCGGGCTCCAGTGCAAAATGCAAATTCAATGTCTCCTAAATCAGAGCATAGGAAAAACACACCAAGCTTTCTGCTTGCCTGACAGAGAGATAAACCTGTTTTTTTAGGATCCCAAGTGCGGGATTGGAATGGTCTTGTGAGAGATCAGGTGAGGTTAATCCACTAGAAGACCAACCACCTTGTGCAGGAGCTTGATTGTTGCCAGCTGAAAGACTCTGGGAGGAGATATATAAAGGAGCCCAGAACTGGAGGTGGGGGGGAGGGGTGGGGCTTGGAGACTTAGGATAGTTTTGGCTGTTCATTGCTGCACTTTGAGATGCTCCTAGAGAGAACTGCTCGAGGGAAGGCTTCAGGGCTCTGGCTCCTGCTGAGGTTCTGGGTTCTGTTTACTCCAGGTTCCAGCAGAAGAAATCCTACTGATTATGCCAGGAGAATCATTCCTCGGAACTGATATCCTTACAGTTTTGTTATTCATTAATTCTCTTTTCCTATTGTTTTGGTTAGTTGGGTTATAAGGGATGTATGCTTGGTTAATAAGCTGTAATAAAATATATTGGTTAAGAAAATTGAGCCTACACTTGCCTCTTGAATCTCTTTCTGGGAATGCCCATATTGTTTCTTATCATTATTTACTATTTAATGCTGTTTCAAGGAAAGGGAAAAAAAAAGCACCAAACCCCAAAACATCATCATCAACAACAACAACTAAACACACACACACACACACACACACACACACACACACACACACACACACACACACACACACACCCCAAACCAACCCCCCCACCCCCGAAAGCTTTAGATGACTGACTTGGGCTTTGGTGGTGCAATGCCCATCTTCAGTACCAAGATAGGGTGAGAGTAACAGCCTTGAGGTCGGCACTTTATAATTGAGCCTATGATTTCCTTCTGTTCAAAGAATGGAAGTGCTGCATGATGCTGCGCTGCCCATTTGAATTTGATGTCTAGAGATGTGCTCATTATGCTTCACCTTGGGCCAGGTGATGAGCAGGGAAGGACTGCAGGGGGCAGTAGCTGTGGTTGCCTCACCCCTTCCTTCCTTTCTGTGCTGTTACTTCACTGTAGGTTGTTTCCTGATGCAACAAAGGAATTCTAGGGAAAGCATAGGAGAGGATTCCTGGATCACTTGTGTTTCTAGGACACAGCTGACTTTGCATGTGAAGAAAATTCTGCCTCCTAAGGGTGGCCTCTTGGGTTGTCTGTGTTCCTGCTTCATCAGTCATAGGCTTGACTTCTTATCTTATACTCACCTTGACTCTTGAGGCATTCTACGTATCTGGTCCCATCCACTTCTTAGTCATGGTCCATTACTGATACAAGTGGGAAGCAAGGACTGAGGAAGTCCATGTTGGGGCTGTCCTTTGAGTGACTGTGCTCTACTGTGCCATGCAATGATACTTGGAAGGCACAAATCCAAACATAAAGTTATTAAGAAATTTGAAACAAGAATACTAAACCAAGCAAGAAGTCCTGTGAGGGTATGGCTCTCTTGACCATGGTGTGCTGTGAGATTGCACAGGTTGCACGCCTATGAAGTTAAGGCAGGTGTGTGTGTGTGTGTGTGTGTGTGTGTGTGTGTGTGTGTGTGCACATACTCAGATAGTACTGATGGTAGGGTTATGAGGCAAAGGCCTTTATGAAAGCGAGAAAGCTAGCTTCCCAGATACCTTAGGTGGAAGTAGCATATTCAGAGGTTCCAGGACACATGTGTCTTTGGTGTATTCTCACACCCTAAGGAGGCCACTGTGGCTTATCCATAATTGAAAGGATGAGGTTGAGAGATGAAGAGTAGTCTCTGAATTATGAATAGCTTCAATGCCTAACGTAAGAGCCTCAATTTTTTCTGTGAAGAGATGAGACTACTCGGGAGAGTGTCCGTAAAAGCATAGCCTACCATTACCATAGCTGGAGCTTAAAAGAATCCTTTTGGCCTTTGTGGGGTGGTCATTTATATAGAAAGAATGTTGGAAGTGAACGAAACAGTTTAGATGCTGTTGCAGTAGTCTAAATGAAGATAAAATGCAGGATTAGGTGGCATAACATCCTGGTTAGTTTCTGTTATCAACTTGACAGGGTCTAAAGTTACTTGGAAAGAGGAAACCCCCAACTGAAGGATGACCTCAACCATAGCCTGTGGCCATGGCTATGGGAAATAGTCATGATTAGTGACTGCTGTGGAAGGGCCTGCCTACATTGGGTGGCACCATCCCCTAGTAGCTGAGCCTGAAACAAGCCAGTGAATGAGCCAGTAAGCCACATTCCTCCACGCTTTCTACCTCCAAATTCCTGTCTTGAGTTCCCGTCCTGATTGTTTCTCAGTGACAGACTGTGACCTGGATGAGTGAGCCAAAGTACACCTTTTCCTCCAAGTTGCTTTTGGTCAGAGCATTTTTTTTTTTTTAAATCACAGCAACAGAAAGGGAACCAAACACACAGACAGCAGTGGTTAAGCAGAACCACATTTGGAATGGCTTTTTAAAACTCATGCATCAGGCTGCCTATTGCAAAGGCCATGTCCCTGGCATTCTGGCTGGAGGAGACAATGGAGAAGACTAGCCCACTGAGTAGAAAGTTTCCCAAGGTCCCACAGCCCGGTCCAGAGAGAGCTGGCCAGAGCAAGACACAAAGTCTCCTAGGATTTCCTCTATTGAGCCTCTCTATTGTTCTTCCTCCATCACTCTTCCTAGTGATGCTGAGTCTACACAGATTGTATCTCTCAGATTCTATATACACGGCTGGCACCTTGGAAATGCTTCTCTGATGATAAAGTCCCAGGTAAAATGATACCACCATGAACTTGTGTCTTCATGACTCCGCTGCGGACTGGCTGTTCCCCACTGCTTCATTTTAGTCCAATCTTCATAGGATTTTGCCCTCTCTGTTGAATAATATGAATGGCCTCGCTTTACTACAACAGAATTATAAAGACAAAGCATGTGCTACTAAGTTTGATGTGCAGTTGAATCAAGGTACACACCCAAGTGACTTAATCCTCTTGGTTTATTTCTGTTTCTAGCACTTCCAGACCATGCTGAAGTCTAAATTGAATGTCCTAACACTCAAAAAGGAACCTATACCAGCAGTCATCTTCCATGAGCCGGAAGCCATTGAACTGTGCACCACAACACCACTGATGAAGGCGAGGACTCATAGTGGCTGCAAGGTACAGGGCACAAGGCCAACTGGGGTTCTCTGGGTGGGCCAGACACAACCACACGTGACACGAGAGTCTTGTTCCTCCACGGTGTTCATGTTCTAAGAATACAAGTATCACAGTGACTAGCAGGCTTATTGAATGCTATTATTTTGAACTTACTTCCTGATTTTTTTTCTCTTTCTCAATAATAAAAGATTTTTCACCATTTGGGAGATATACATCACCAACGTAAGTTTTAGTATGCGTGAATATAATAGTATTCTTCTTGTTCTTTTGGTAGCTGGATGGAACTTTGAGCTTCATAAGGGAAATTTTATTTTTTAAGATTTATTTTTTCATGTGCATACGTGTGTGCATGCATGTAAGAGTGTGTGCATGTATGCGTGCATGTGTGCATGCATGCATGTGTGTGTGTGTGTGTGTGTGTGCGCGCGCGCAGATGCTTATGGAGACTGGGAGACAGCACTGATAAATTCCTTGAATCTCAGGTTTCATGCAGTTATGAACCACTGGATATGGATGCTGGGATCCAAACCCCAGTCTTCTGCAAGAGCAGCAAGTCTCCTGTCTGGAGGGGGGTTTATCTTTCATGGTAGTTCCCTCTTTTGTATTTGCAATCGGGACAAAACATATCTTAAAGAAGGAAGATACCCAACCCCAAACCAAAGCAAAACAAAATACTTCTCCAATACTTCGACCTTCCAAATTCTGTTGGGAGTTATTTTGCATTTTTCCTCAAAATCTATACTAATCTTCATGCCTCAGAATCTGTAAAACACAAAAGCATATTTTTTCCCACTCATGCAAACTATAATGCTGACATAGAAACAAAACTAGAGACAACATGTTCAATTTTGGTAAATTTTTGGATCTTTTTCTCTCTCTCTTTTTTTTTTTTTTTTTTTTTTTTTGGTTGAATGAGTGGAATACAGAAATAACTTTAGAGATAACAAAAATGTGTTTTATGCATATTTACCACAACGAGCTTGTTTAGAGTGGAGAAAACATAATAAGGGAAAAGGAAATGCATATTTGCTTAGGATCTTAAAACAAAACAAAACAAATGAACTCTTTGATCCACCTTCCTCTCTATTTCTTGTTGTTGGAGGAGCAGTCCTGCATAGCTGTGGTCAGGTTGGGACCTGCAGCAATCCTGGGTGACAGTAGCCTGCACAAACCCCCACACACATGTCCATTCATTCCACACATAGTTACTGCATGCCCTGTGTTGCCAGGCTCTAGGGTAGAATGTGGACAAGACCCACAGCATCTTTATGGAATTTTAACTGCTAGTTGTGAGTCACAGAAGGAGAAAACATATGCACACAGCCATTAGCTGCTGAGAGACAGTGTGTAAAGGCCTTCTGGAAGTGCCTTCAGGTAGAAAGAAGAAGAGATGATGGGCCTCCGAAGTGAATGTGGGCTGGCTGTCACTTGGAAGGAAAAGAAATGGGCCAGTGTGCTTGGAAGGCTGAGGAAGGTTTGAGGGGTGGGGTCAGGCTAACAGAGTCTGATGATCATGCCAGAGAGTTTAGATTTCCTTCTAATTATAATGAGAATTTAAGCAAGTAAGTTGAGACTCCGCTTTTAAAAGGGAGTAGTGTACGAGTGGGAGAGAATTATGAAACGGCCTTGGGTCCACCATGTGAGAACAGTTGACCTGATGGGGAGGATATGTGAAATGGCCTTGCGTCCACCTCATGGAACTCTAATGGGGAAGAGCCAAGGAAGGAGCTAGGAAAGGATTGATGACGATTGGAAAGTGACTGGAAGTCATGTACATCTTTTAGAAGACGTGTTCATGTCATGTTGAATTGTGGCTCCTATTGGAGAAGATGTTGTCGTGAAGCAAGATTAAGTACATAGGGGAAATGTAGGGAGGGCTTAGCTTGATGAAGTACACGGAGTATGCTTATAATGAAAGGGGGCCTTTAAAAAGAGTTACAGATGAGAAGTAGTGACGTGGTGGCGCACGCCTTTAACCCCAGCACTCTGGAGGCAGAGACAGGCGGATCTCTGAGAGTTTGATGGCAGCCTGGTCTACAGAGTGAGGTCTAGGACAGCCAGAGCTGTATAGGGAGACCCTGTTTCAAAAACAAAAGAAAAGTCTTAACAGCCTCATCTACACAGCAAGTGTGTGTGTGTGTGTGTGTGTGTGTGTGTGTGTGTGTGTGAGAGAGAGAGAGAGAGAGAGAGAGAGACAGAGAGACGAGAGAGAGAGAGAGAGAGAGAGACAGAAGGGACAGGGACAGGGACAGAGACAGACAGACAGACAGACAGACAGATGATAGGTGTGATAGGAGAGATGGGGAAAGAGAGAGAGAGAGAGAGAGAGAGAGAGAGAGAGAGAGAAATGGAGGGAGGGAGGGAGGTAAGGGAAGAGGGAGTACTTTCTAGGAAAACAAGGGCATAAAGTTGTGAAAACCATTTTTTTTCTGGAATGTGTATTTAGTTCATATTAATCTTTTTTTTCCATGTATCAGTACTGCCATTAAGTTGCACTCATTTTTTTTTTCTAAGTGGATATTGGGGAGCTGGAGAGCTAGGGCACTGGCTCCGTGGTTTAAGAGAACTTACTGTTCTTGCAAAGAGCAGAGTTGGGTTTCCAGCAACCATGTCAGGGTCAGGTGGCCCACGACCACCTGTAACTTTAGCTCTAGGACAGAGGTTGTCAACCCCTGTGTCAGAGGTCAAACAACTCTTTTTTTCTGCGTTGAATATCAGGTATCCTGCATAGCGCATATTTACATTACAATTCATACCAGTAGCACAATTACAGTTATGAAGTAGCAATGGAAATGCTTTTATGGTTGGGGGTCACCACAATATGACGAACTGTAGTAATGGGTCACAGCATTAGGGAGGCTGAGGAGCACTGCTCTAGGGGATCTGACGCCCTCTTCTGGCATCCACAGGCACCTTCACTCACACATGCAATGCCCACACACACATACACATAACAGATTTTATTATTTAAAAAGAAATTGGGAAGAAGAGGATTGCAGGTGTCAGTACTTGTGGCCAGATGGACAAAGGGAAGTCATCTGTGAGTTCAGCTGAGTCCAGGGAGGAGTTTCTGTAACTATGGTGAAAACCAGCCCATTAGACTGTCAGAGAACCATATGAGCTCTGCATCCTTAGAAATGGTGGAGATTCTGGGATGGAGAATGGCACCCCTGGAGTCAGAGATTAGGGCCAACAGCTCTTTGGGTCTCTGAGCATTTTCATGTTCTCTGCTCCTTCTATTTAAGTAAGAACCGACTTAATACCCCTAATATCTTATCGACTTAACACCCCTACATTTTAACTGTAACTATTCTGGAAATTTCTTCTTCTTCTTCTTCTTCTTCTTCTTCTTCTTCTTCTTCTTCTTCTTCTTCTTCTTCTTCTTCTTCTTCTTCTTCTTCTTTTCTCAAGGAGACAATACCATGCTTGTTTTCAAAGTTGTATTCCTTTGTTTATTTTTTTAAAGGTTAGATCTTGGAAAGTCTGACATTTCTGTTTAAAAATCCCCAAACCTCCCCCTGTTCCCCCACCCCACCCCCACCCCAAATCATCATCAGGAACAAAGTCTAGTGTTTCCTCTCTGCTCCTTGCCAGTGAGCAGCTCAGCCCACAAGATGCCAGCTGCAGAAGGCTTCTCTCCGACTCACGAGTCCCCAGGAAAAATGAGCACAATACAGCTCTGGCCCAGCTGCAGGGCCAGGGCCTGGGACCCTCCATCTTTACACAGAAATTCTTCTTCTTCTTCTTCTTCTTCTTCTTCTTCTTCTTCTTCTTCTTCTTCTTCTTCTTCTTCTTCTTTTCCTTCTTTCCTTCCTTCCTTCCTAATAGCTCCAAAGCTGTACTTGCATAACTTTTACTTTGGGAAGAGAGAGGGGCAGGATGATTCAAAGGGGGTTGGGGGAGTAGAGAACAGGTTAAGGTTAGTCTCACTGAGCCCCCGCTCAGCTCAGTTCAGATATCTTGCTTCCCTCTGATCTGTGTTCTCAGTGGGTCCTGGAGGGATTGCCTTGCCAGGCTATTCATGTTTCGGGCAGCTGGGTCTTTGTGCATTCCCCTCTATAGCCGCTGCTTTCTTTTCCTTTGCTGTAGTTCTTTTTTTTTTTTTTTTAACCTGATAACCCATTGCACCCCCTTAAGACTCTCACTGGAGGTGCTTTGAGCATCATAGGCCATATGTGATTTTTGCAGTAGTGGTGACAGCTTGTTGTACCCGTCTCTTGTTCGATGGGATTTTGGGTAGCTTCACCTTCTTAGCAAACATTTATTGGGTCAGCACATACTGAAAGCTCGCTGTATATGGAAGTCATGGAGGAAGGCCTCATTGGAAATGTGGTGTACAAATAAGCAGAGGGAGGATATTATAAGGGATGAGATAACAATTGAGATATAATATGAATAAATTAATAAAATATATTTAAAAAAAAGATTTTCCTCACTAAAGGCTCATTATGACAATCTGAATCTTTAGTGTAGCAGTTACATCAGTATTTAAAAAACGAACAAACAAACAAACAAGCAGAGGGAGTAAGAGGAGTGCCCAAGTAAATTAACCTCAAGTATTTTTCTTCAGTTTAATTTTTTTTTAATAAAAGGTCTTCTTGGTCCTCTCAGTAGGGTCACAATTAATTATTTTAAAAATTAATTCAGAATGTGTGTGCATATAAGTGTGCAATGGTTAGCATGTAGAAATCAGGGGACAACTGACCCACCACATGCATCCTCGAGATCAAACCCAGGTGTCACTAACCCAATCACAGGGACTTCTTAAAAACGTGTGTGTGTGTGTGTGTGTGTGTGTGTGTGTGTGTGTGTGTGTGTGTGTGTGTGTGTGTGTGTATCAGAATCCCTGAGTTCTTCCAGGAACTTCTATACAAGCACTAAACCTTGGCGACTGAGAGCAGGATGCAGCACTCTTAAAATCTACGGCAAATTTTACCTGAAGGTGGGCTGCTTGGTGCTTGAGAACTTCACCCAAAAGGAGGAATGTGATATGGGTATTATAAATGTAATGAACCCAAAAGCTCACTGACTGGCATGTTATGGTCTATATGGGATTTGACAAAGCAGGTCAAGATACCTAAGGAGAACAGGCTCTGGAGCCATTGCACAGACCTGTGCTCCAGGCCTCTGTGTGTCTTATCCTCCAGGGGGCACTGTCCTACTTTGTACAGACTCATTTCCCTGTCTACTCTACTCCCCCACAGTTCTGAAGACCGGAATAAAATAGAGACTATGTTGTTATGATAGTGCCAATGATGAGTAGTGGTAAAAATACTAATACAGGAATTGTGATCATGAATGGCAGGTGTCCATTAGCATATTCCCTGTGTTTACTATGTCTATATACCTTTCTTGGTATAGAACGAGTTGAGTTCATCCTCCTGACAACTCAGAGGGTTAAGGACCATGTGCACTCCCATGTCACAGAGAAGCTAGTTGAAGCAAGAAGGCATTCCTTATCCTGTCTATGGCAGCCAGTGAATAACTGACAGATCCAGGCTTGTCCCAGTCTATGTAGTAACAGATTCTGTGTCTTCTTCATAACCAGGCTCCTGGTCACCTGCCTCCATAGGTCTTTTTTGAAACGCATTAACCAGTTGTACCATCAAATTTGAAGTCACTTCTTTTACACATACCTACGTTTCTGTACTGCTCAGGAGTCAGAGCCAGGGTAGGTGTCTATTATAGACACTTTTCTCAATTTTCTACTTTTACTGAATTGCAATTTTAATTATAGAATTTTACTGCATATTGCGTGCAATGATCAAATAATGGTATTTAACATTTTCATCCACATAAATGTAAAATGTTATTAACATAAGATTTACTTGAAAGTATATAATACTGTATAGATTTCAATGATTGTTTATGATATGTATTGGTCAAATCATGTTAATTAATGCTTTCAGTTTTTTGGCATTACTGTGTATTTAGAGCCTTTTAAGTGCTCTTTAATATTTAGCTATTTAATAGGTCAGTGTGAACTGTAGCCATTCCACTGTTCTCTGAACACCAGAGGCTATTTCTTCTAACTGTGTGGGTAACTGCTTTTCAACCTTCCACTCTCTCATCTCACCCCTCCCCCTCCCAGGCTCTGGAAATCACCACTGTATGCTGCCACAGAGTCATTGTGCTTCAGTCAGCAATCATATGTATTAGCATCCATCCCTGTGATAAGCATTTAATATCAACAATCTGTCAAGAGAAAAGAATGATTTTGGCTCATGGTTTCAGACCACAAATTGCTTGGTCCTGTTGCTTTGGGATCATGGCAAATCTGAACATTATGATAGGAAAAGCATGGTAAAATGAGAGGTGAGGAAGGGGAAGGAAAAGGAAGAAGGGAAGAGATGGGGTCAGATTTCTAGCACTCCCCAGCATGTGTACCCACGTCTTCCTAAGCCCTCCTACTATGGCTCATCTATTAAATTTTCACCACTGATAATGTCCTCAGTGGAGGACCACACCTTAACACACGAGCACTAGATGCCATTTAAAATCTTAACGGCAGCTCTGGGACGGTACCTTAGTTGGTAAAGTACATGCTGAACAAGTATAGACCTGCATTTGGGTGCTCAAAACACATGTAAAAGACTGGCCATGGTTGCACTTGCCTGTAAGCCCAGCACCAAAGGGTCAAAGGGCAGCAGCAGAAAAGAGATGGATCCATGAAGCCCATCGATCACCTAACCTGCCTGATACACTGTTCTTCAGCTCTAGTGAGAGACTCTGTCTCAAAACACAAGGATGACGAGCAACTGAAGAAAGACACTCCATATTGACCTCTGGCCTCCATATCTATGTGTACACAGGTGTGCCTGTGCAAACGCATGTGTGTACATACACAATAAGCAGTAAATCCACCAGACAGTAGTCACACACACACACACACACACACACACACACACACACACACACACACACACATACACACACACACACACAGAGAGAGAGAGAGAGAGAGAGAGAGAGAGAGAGAGAGAGAGAGAGAGAGAGAGAGAGAGAGAGAGAGAAAGCTAAACCATAACAATAAACAGCTTATGTTTTGTCTTTGTGATTCTGACTTATTTTACTTAATATAACATCTCCCAGATCCACATATTTTGCTTCAAAGAATAGTACTTCATTGTTTTATGGGTTGGAAACTGTTCCAATTTCTGTATCTGCCATGATTTATTTACCAGTTTATCCACTGTTGAACATTTATCTCTGAGTTTAGTTGTTATTGGGACTACTGCAGCAACAATGAATATGCAGATCTCTTGTAAGATGTTGATGTCATTTCCTTTGCATCCAAAATCTAGAAGTAGAACTGCTGTGTCACTTGGCTTCTCCATACGGTTCTCTGTAATGGCTTTAGTTTCACATTTCTGCTCATGATGTAGAGTTGTCTTTTCTCCTTACCAACATCTTTTGTTTTTAGATCAAAACCGTTCTAGCTGAGGTTAGGGTTTATTTCATTGCAGTTTGGGCTTACATTTCTCAGTTGCTATTATAGTTGGCCATACTTTATGGATGTGTTCACCATGTCACTCTTCCATGGAGAAGTATTCATTTATACCTCTCCATTTAAAAATTAGGTTATTTGGGCTTTCTTTGTTAATTGAACTTTCAAGTTCCTTGTGTTTACATTCTGCATATCAACCTTTTGCAAGATAAACATTTTAAAACATTGTCTCCTATTCTGTAGGTTGTCTTCCCTACTCTTTGATTTCTGTGCTATGCTATGTAAGAGCCCAAAGACAGGAAGAAAAGCAAATAGGAAGAGTGTGTTATTTGATGGCCATGCTTACCTAAGAGCGCAAAGCTCAGAAGCTTATTTATTTGGTCTAGAATTTTACCTTTTCTTACAAAAAATAAGAAAGCAAGATGGCAGTGTGCTAAGTGTCATCTGGCTTTACTCAAAGCACACCAAATAGTTCAGCTTCTTAAATTCAATTTTCTGAGGGGGAAAAAAGATGGTTTATGGTAAAAAGCAATATACCTTAATACAAGGTATACTATATTAACATGAAATATAATATATGTAATATATATATTTTACTAGGGAGACTCATGTACACATGCTTGCACACATACACACATGCATACACAAGCTGGGCATGCCCAATGAGTTCCTATATAGCCTTGTGGACGCTTTTAAAAGCCTATCCATAAAGCTCCTCTGCCATTTCATGCCCCTCACAAGTTTGAACTAAAATATTAGCAGTATGATGGCGGAGGATCATAACATATCCTACATCACATGTGTTTTATTTAAAGCATTTTATAAAGATCACTGTTGGTGGTCATTTCAGAGTATAAGGATTTCTATAAATAGAAGAGGAAGAAGAAGAAGAAGAAGAAGAAGAAGAAGAAGAAGAAGAAGAAGAAGAAGAAGAAGAAGAAGAGGCATGATCCTACAGAGCATCTCAATGGAAGAAGTGAAGGTCAAAGTTCAGGAAGGTGGACAGGCAGTTAGTGTAATAGAAGCCCTGTTTGGAACTGGAGTTTGTCTGTCTTGAATCTGGATTTACCCAGTCTTCTCCCCACACCTTCATAATGCAGCTGAAGGTCATGAGGGATGATTGGTCTGCTGGTCTGTGCTCCCTGCCTTTAGCACTGGTGGCATATGAGGAAACAGGTGACATTTCCCCCACTCTCTTTCCTTCCTGCTTCCCTACTTTCCATACAAGGAGTGAACCTGTCTTCTCTCAGAAGCTTGAGGAATGTCCAACATCCTGTATCCCTTCATCTTTCATGGAGAGCCAAGTCAACACATCACCTAAGCCTGTTGTCTCAACTGAAATCCCGACAAGCCCGAATCCCCCTTCCCTGGAGGGCACTGACGTGACACTGGAGAAAGCCCCACCTAAGAACTCTGCTGTCCTCTTCTCGCTTTAAGGCCAGAAACCATGAAGCAACTGGTTTTCAACAAAGAGCTAATGATTCATGAGTCATTCTCCTTGAGATTCTTTGAGTCCAGGTAAAGCAGCAATACTCCCTCAGCATTCAGGAAGACTGTGTGTCATAGGTAGGGTTCTATTGCTGTGATAAGACACCATGGCTAAAGGCAACTTGAGAAGGAAAGGGTGTATTTTACCTTACACTTCCAAGTAACAGTCCATCACTGAGGGCAGGAACCTGAAGGCAGGAGCTGAAACAAGAGTCCATGGAGGGGTGTTGCTGTATTGGCTTCCTCAGCCTGCTTTCTTATACCATTCAGGACCACCCACCCAGGGCTGTCACTGCCTGCAGTGAGCTAGACCCTCCCACATCAATCACTGATTAAGAAAACTCCCTACAGACTTGCCTACAATCGTCCTTTCTGAAGACATTTTCTTAATTGTGATTCTCTCTTCTAAAGTGATTCTAGTGTGCATCAACTTGATATAAAATTAACTAGTACAGTTTATAGTTTCATGGAGGATTGAACAGAGACATTTCTGAGCTGAAGGTTTTGGTGGCCTTTCCCAAACCCTACCATGTAGCAGTTATGTAAAATGGCCCAGTTCAAGATGTGAAATTCAGCAATTGAACTTGTGTTAAAGGCTCCTGACTTGGACGTCAACATACTTGAAATCAGCACCACATGTATCGGCTTCCTACACTTGAGTTTTTGTGTTTATGTGACTGAGTATGTATTTAATTAGAAGTATAGTCATGCTCTGGCACTTCTTTCTCATTTCAAACAAAAGCTCATTTTATTTTATTCTCTTTTACCCATTAACACTCATTCATTACATGAATCCAATGATTTCTATTATGTAGATTTTCCTTTTTAAAAAATAAGCCTCTTATTGAATATCAAGACAGAATTCAAGTAAAATGAAGAATGCCGTATTAGTCACTTTTGTGTTACTGTAGTCAAATTCCTGACATAGGCAACTTAAGAAAAGAAGAGGTTTATTTTGTTCATGGTTGCATAGGGTTGTGTCTATGGCTGCTTGGCCCCATCCAAGTGGACAGAACTCTTGGTAGCAGACACCTGTGTTGGGACACTCACATCATTGGGTGCAGGAAGTGGAAAGAAGGGGTAAAAGAAGAGCCAATGCAACACATGAGATGTGCTTCCAGTGACCTACTTCCTCCGTCTTAGATCCACATCCTGTCGTCAGTCCCTGAATACTATTGTCATACTGTGAGTTCATCAGGGGATTGATCCATCCAGTCCATCAGAATGCTTGTGATCTAAAAGCTTCTGGAAACACCACCATAGACACATCCAGACACATGCAGTACTCAACTCCTAGACATGACTCAATCTGATCATGGTAACAGTGGCTAGGAACTGTCACAAGCAGGATGCATAGGGCAGACTTAGGCCCCTCCTCCTCCTTATGGGTCGCATTCCTCTAAATCAGAGAGAACCACACCAACCCATGTCTCCTTTCTTCTTTCTCAGATTCCCTTGTAAGCAATCTAAACACCCCTACTTCTTGCCTCCTTAAATTTAAGAAGAAGAAGAAAAAAAGTTGACAGTAGCTAAAAAGCTGTTGTTTAAGAGATAAGCTTTAATTTTCAAAATTAATTATCAATGTCAGGGGCCAAATGGAGGTCAGAGGACAATTGGGTAAAGTAGCCTTTTCTCTTTCCACTTTTATATGGTTTGGGAAATTGAACTCAGCTCCCTAAGCCTGTACTGTACGAGCCTTACTGGGCCATATAGGGACCCCAAAGGACATGCTCTTAGTATTTTTTGTAATCATTACTCCCTGTGGACCTCAATTTTTCTCTACTTCATCACCACCCCCAGCCTTCTTTTCTAATTTTCTTTCTTCATTTATGTTGTAGACTTTTGGGTTATTAATGGAAAGCAAAGATAAATAAGAACCTTGGATGCTGTTGGCTGAAATAACAGTGAGCTTGAACTGTCTTGACCTACTAAACATTTATTTTGTTTCTAACTTGTCAATTCTAACAGGAGGGTCGACTGTGGTGTACTCCCTGGAGGTTTGCTCTGTATAATCAGACTTCGCCTTGTCTGAATGTCTATTGTTCTTCTTAGGCTAGGTCATCTTATGATAACAGGAGTTGGCTTTAGAATCCCAGGCCCCAAGTCCGCTCAACCCAGGGCACCGTGGAAGGCTTTGTCTCATCGTTCTAAGCAGTTGCCTTTGAGTTTATTCTGATCTTATTGCCTGTGTCCCATGTCCACCCTGAGGGCACTGTTTATGATGCTCTGGAACTGGGAGGAGATCGGGTTTGCCTGGGCGAGGAAGTCAATTATGTTAGAAAGATGAAAATGTGTGCTGTGGGAAGATGTGCCACTATGACCACCTTTAAAAAAAAGTAACTTTTGTTGTTGTTCTGATTTGGGTTTTGTTTTTTTGAGACAGGGTTTCTCTGTGTAGCCTTGGCTGCCCTGGAACTCCCTAAGTAGACCAGGGTAGCCTCGAACTAACAGAGATCCTCCTGCCCTTGCCTCCTGAGTGTTGGGATTAAAGGTGTGCACCACCACTGCCTGACTTCCAACCTTTATAAATTTCTTAAACTTGGTTTGTGGAGGTTGAACTTGAATTCTTTAGCTTGCAAATCAGTAAGTTTACTGACTAAGCTGTCACTCCATCCCAAAGATATCATTTCTATTAAACTATGTAAAATTCAAGCAAGATTCTTTGCTCTCTTCTTTATCGCGGGGCACAATATGCGGAGTTGCTCTGCATTCTTGCTGCCTTAGTTTCCTTGCTATGACAACTGTACCCTGGAACCACAGGCCAAATTAATTCTTCCTTTCTTAAAAAATAAAAT
The DNA here is from genome assembly GCF_903995435.1 of Acomys russatus. NCBI lineage: Eukaryota > Metazoa > Chordata > Mammalia > Rodentia > Muridae > Acomys > Acomys russatus. The sequence goes on along the minus strand of NC_067148.1, from coordinate 36,108,514 downwards.
AATGACTCCCAGCTTTTCTCCAGAATATTATAAAAAATACACTCTCAGTTATAAGTAATCAGTAACAAGATAGGGGCAAATCTTTTGATGCAATTTTTGTGGGTTTTGCTTACTTTCATTTTTTCTCCATTTTTAATAGTAAATCAACATATCTTTTAAGATAGGTTTTAAAAGTTGATAAGAAAAAAAAATTCTTCGTCTGTGAGAAATTTGTCTGGAAAGTTCTATGCCAGAAACAGTGTCCTAAGTAATGCATGTGCAAACAGCTTCCTGGAAGCCAGTGACTTGGACATTTGTCTCTTCTTTGTGCCCAGATCAGAATTTCCATAGTTTCAAGGCAAGTGACCTTTTTCTGCCTAATTTGTGGCTTGTCTTGTGTCAGACTTGTTGGTATGCTCGGCATAATAATTGCAGGCTTTCTCAAGTGCACATGAAATGATTCTGTTCTGGTTTTCTGGAGACTGCTCTGTGGCTTCAAGCAACAAAAGTGTATTCTTTTAGCATTCTGAAACCAGAAGTCAAGAACCAGCTTCTCTGGGCAGACATTAAGGTGTTAGCAGAGCCATGCTCCCTCTGAAGGCTCCAGGGGGAAATCCATTCTTCATCCTTTGTAGCTTATAGAGGTTGTAGACATTCTTGCCTTGTGGGCTCATCGCTCCAGCCTTTGCCTGGGTGGCCACCCTACCACTTTCCCTTCAGGGCCTTCTGCCTTCCCCCTTTTTACAATGATATTTGTAGCTGCAGTTAGTGCCCATTGACTAATGCAAGATAACGAACCCTTCAAAGTCACTCATTTAATCAAATCTGCAATGATGCTTCTTCCTATAAAATAACATTTAGAGGGTCCAAGGTTGGGATCTAATGTCTTTGAGTGACATTACAGAGCCTATCACAGATGACTTTATCATTGGGGAATTTTAGAGATTCGGGCAGTTTCATGATGATGTCCCAATTACCCATGTGTTTTCATATTATCTCCTCATCCTTTGAGGACACCAGAATCCCAGGGTGTGCAAGCAACTTGTATGAGATGAGACCGTATCTTCATATGACCCATGTAGAGTTCTCCTAAGCACTTTAAAGTGTCTCTAGATTACTTATGACACATCACACAGTTCCAGTGCTTTCCAAATGGTTGTTTTCTGTGTTGTCTATGGAATCATAACACTGTCAGAACATATGTGTGGGGCTTATGATTTTAAAAGATATTTAGACTGACCATTGAGTGGATCTATGTACGCATAGCCCATGAATAGAGAGGACTCACCATGTAGTATTTATTAAATGCATAAGTATGTATGCCATATAATATATCTAAATAATTTTTATAGACAGTCCATTGTTTATATTGTTTGTTTGTTTGTTGAGCCTCAGAAAATTCTTTCATTGGGATTTACAAAGCGATTAAAACTAGAAGTTAGGAAGACTGTTCTGTAGAAGGAGCATCTTGCCTTTATGTTGGTTGAGATGGCTTTGTTTTATTCTTTTCTGAAAAAAATCTTTAAAGTTCTATAGGGGGAGGCACAGAAAGATGGCTCAGCGGTTGACAGCACATACTGGTCTTATTGAGGAAACCTGGTTTGGTTTCTAGCACCTGTATGATGGCTTACAGCTATGTGTAACTCTAGTTATGGGGATTCTAATGCTCCTTTCTGGCCTCCATGGGCACACATATGGTGCACATACACACATGCAGGCTCTTAGATATATAATAAAAATAAATACATCTTTAAGAAATTAATACCAAATCTATAAGGAATTTGGGCTTCATATTCTAGGTTAGGAGCATTGCAGGTCATGGGTCAGTGTTGTTCAATATGTCAAACATTTGGGGCAAAAAAAAAAAAAAAACCCAAAAAACAATGTTACAATTCTATCACAGGGATGTGAATTGATGCTTCCCTGGCCAGTTCCAGAAAATTCTGAAGCATTATTTTGAAAGCAGCATGGGAAATATGTGCATGACAGAAAGCCTAGGAATAGCCCCTTGCTAGCTTAGTCATCACCCAGAGGTTTTCAAAAAGTTCATTTCAAACAAGGTGTTGGCTTAGTTCTGAATATTTTGGTTTAATTGCTACCTGAATTTTGAACTTATTTCTTCAGAAAGTTTGTTAATGATCCTGCATGCTTCCTGAATTTATTCTGTGGCTAAAAATATAGTTTCTGTATGGTAGATTCCAATGGTTCGTCAGCCCACAGCAATAAATACCACATAGAAAAGCAATTAAGGTAGCGTAAGCTCATTACTATTGTACTTTCAGGCTTCTGGCATGTATTGTACAAGTTCTTAGAGACTCCTAGAAGGTTGTTAACTTCACAACTAAAAATGCAATTTATTCAACTATAATTCAAGTTTTTCTTGTTTCTGCACTTCTGAGTCAGCGTTCTTAATGCTGTTTCTTTTGCCAGTGTTCCATTCACTTCTTGCATGGGAGGTATCTGTGCAGGGGAAATGACTGTGAGCGACGTCAGCTTGCTATTTCAAGGCTACTTTAATTTATTGCTTGCTTAATGGAAAACTGAGTGTTACCAAAGCATTAGGTTAGATAGCTGTACACTACTGAAGTCGCCTCCTGTAAGCTCCAATTTTGTTTCCAGTTTTTATTCCTTCAGTTGTAATCATGTCCAAGTTATAGTCACAGATAAAAATATCCGATAATGTGAGAAGTTAATTATAAAATATCTTTTGCTTTGCCCCTCGTAAACATAGTTCTTTTAGCTCTTTCTCCTTGTATTTATTTTCATATTTCAAAATGGTCTCCCCGCCCCACCCCCCCACTCCCATGTTACATAATAATCCCTGCTTCTCTATTTGGTTAGGTAGAGATTTGAACCTATGACAACTTTACCCGTTTTCCTTTTGCCTTTTCATATAATTATTTCTGTAAGTTCAGTTAAGTCATTATCCATGAGATAACTACAGTACACCATGATTTTGTTTGTTGTCTTATAATGGTTTAAAACAACATATATTAATTTTAGGATTAACATCATTTTGTGTTTTCATATCAAACCTATATTTGATTTTCCTACAAGGCTCTGGCATAGTTGGCATATATCCATGAGTATGCTACCTACTCAACGACTCCATCACAGGACCATGCTCCTTGTCATCTCATAGACACCTCTCTTCCACTGTCCTTTGTCTTCCTCCTGAGTAGACATTCTATCTCGAGGCCAGGTCAAATGCTGTCACTTGGGGACCCTTTCTGCTACCATCTATGTTGTCGGTACTCTGTTTCTATGACTTGGCTATGCTAGAGCACACTACCAAGAAATAAACATCTCATGCTTCAAACATCTATAGGCACTTTTTCATCTGGCCTTTTGGAAAGCCTGGCTGGGTATAAGAATATTGACTACCCTGCCATTTGGATCCTGAGTGTTCCCCCAAAGGTTTATGTGAGGGAGTCTTGCTTCCTAGTTTGGTGCTAGTTGGAAATGGTAGAAACTTTAAGAATGGGGGTCAATTCTTTACGTTAGTTGTGTGTAGTGGGGGTGCTCTTGTAGAGAAAACAAAAAACAAAACTTTTTTCCCTTTCTTCTCTCTTGCAATGAGTTCTGTGGTTTTGTTCCCTCACATACATCAACTATATGTTGTCTCCTAGGCCCAAATGTGACAAGGCCAATGGGGCAGAAGGAACATCTACTACTGTGAGCCAAAATAAGCCTTTTCTTTTCATGAGTTAACATTTTAGATATTCATTATAGAAATGGAAAAGTGAAAACGTCTTCTTCTTTTCGTGAGGGGGATTAACTGTTGACATCTGCCTGCCCTCATAGGTGGTTTTTAAGAAAATCAGATCCATCCGACTTAGGTACTAATGTTCCTTAGCATCTGATGACTTCGTTCCATGTACTGCAAGCTTTTTGGGTCTTCCGTATTATTCTTGGTACTTTGAAGTACCATGGTGACATGCCATAGTTTGCATTTTCTTTCAGTTCATCCAATCTCTTCAACTTGGAGACACTGGGTCCTTGGTAGTTTAAGCAACCTGAAGCAAAATCCCCACTTCCTTTCCTAAATTCAGAAAACTTTTGAGAAACATGGAGACATGATACAAAGGGAGAAGCTCCACCTCAGCCTACGAAGCCTGCTTTAGATGATGTGACACCTGTGTCCAGATTAAGTGGCCGTGTATAACTTCCTAATTTCTGCCATAGCAGCCTCTTTCGTGTAACTGCCTTCTTTCCCCTTTCATTTTGTGCGTTCTTTATATAACTTCAAATTTTTCATTATAATCCACTTAGTAGAGTTTGAGAGAGGGAGAAGATAAATATTTAAAGTGGTTGCCGTCTGTGCCCATAATCCTTCTCTGAACTATTAAAACTTTCCTAAAATTAGTTAAAGCTATTTGAACCTTTATTTTTTAAAAAAATATCTTTATTGGCGATGGAAACAATGAGGTTTAATTTCACACTTGGATATATATTTATAAAGCACCTGGAACTTTTGCCATAACCAGACCTATATAAATAAATAAAGGTTGCTGTGGAAATTCAGACCCCCTTGGTTGGATATAAAAGCCAATGAACTATAAGCCAACGTGGTGGTGAGGAAGACATAGGTGTGTAGGTCTCAATGAATAACCCTTGGTCCTAAAGAGGTCATAAAATGCTTTTCCAATACGAAGACTTAATTCTTATTATATCTCTGGGTGTTTTGGCTCCTGACGACCCAGCAAGCAGGAGATAAATGCTGCTGTGAGTGTGGGTGCAGATGTGTTTCTCCTTGGCGCACTGGATGTTCATGTCTTTGTTTTTACTGAAAATATGTTGCATTCATTAATTTGGCAAGCAAAATGATGTCTGGGCTCCCGTGCATACTGAGTTCTGTAAATGAGACATTAGTCAGATTGGCATTCATGAGTCACCAGGCATCTTCATAAGCCAAATCCAGGGATTATAAAATCATTTACTTGGGAAGTAATGGGGCTAAATGAGATTTATCATCCTGGGAGCCAGGAAGTTACCTTCTGAGCTAATGACCTCACTGAAGCTAGAGAGTTTTTTCCTTCTCTATGTAGGGGTTCCACATTGATGGATTATGCATTCTCTTGGAAAAAAAATGTTTCTGTGACACTTGGGAACAGTGCTAGAAATCTTTTGTCACCACCTGCTATGTCTTTGATGTCTGCTAGGCCCTGAAGGTGTCATTTATTACCACCAAGAAGTTTTTCTTATTACTGTTTACAGGATCTGTGCTGTTCCCACCAGAGAGAGGATCAGGTCATTCAGGGCTTACCTCAGAGTCCTGCACTTTGTCTCACTTATTCTCTTTTCATAGTTAATTCAAGGTCTTTGTACACCTTGGCCTTGTCTCAGCTTCCTCCCTCCATCCCCACATCCCAGATTAGGAACACCACAGGAAGGGCTCTTCAGGGCCCTTGGCATACATTTACTGTAAAACAAACTCTTGTCTTCAGGACTTCAGAAACCTCCTTTCTGTAGTGAAGACTTGGTGCATTCATAGTCACTACATAGTGAGATTCTGACATTCCACCCAGAGAAACAGGAATACATTTTACCAGGAATCCCTAGTGTCTACACCTATTAGGATCCCAGAAGAATCATTTACCAGGCAACAAACACACAGCCACTGCCTGCACTCTCCTAAGATCCAGAGAGGAAATGGAAACCAACGAACAAAACACTCCCACTCAATAAAGACAAGAACAGATATCAGCACCTAGAATTACAATCTTCCCAAACCCAGAGGTCTAGACTGTAGCATAAAAACACAATCAGTAGTAGCTAAGACAGTGTGTCCCCATTAAAGGCCAGCAACCCTACCACAATAGGCCCTGAGTGTTACAACATAGCTGAAGTATAAGAAAAAGCCCAGAAAATAGCCTTGATGAATATGATACCCTCTGTAAAGAGGAAGTGAATAAATCAGTTAATCTATGAAAACACAAACAGAAGGAGGGAAATGAATAAAAAATTTTCAAGATCTGAAAATAAGAAGAGAAGCATTAAGAACACATTTGACCACGTCCCCTGGAGGGGGAGACCTGGTGGCACTCAGAGGAAGGACAGCAGGTTGCCAAGAAGAGACTTGAGACCCTATGAGCATATACAGGGGGAGGTAATCCCCCTCAGGAACAGTTATAGGGGAGGGGAATAGTGGGAAAATGGGAGGGAGGGAAGAATGGGAGGATACAAGGGATGGGATAAACATTGAGATGTAACAAGAATAAATTAATTTAAAAAAAAAAAGAAAAAAAGAAAAGAAAACTCAAACTGAGATTTTCATGTCATCTGGAAAAGGAAAATTTAGGAAGTAGATCAGGAACCTCAGAGGCAAGGCTCACAACAGAATACAAGAAGCGGAAGAGAGAGCCTCGGGTCTCAAAGATGTGGTAGAAGAAATAGATACCTCGGAAAAAGAAAACGTTAAGTCTAAAAACAGCCTGGCGCAAAACATACAGGAAATCTGGGACACCATGAAAAAAACCAAACCTAGAAGTGATTGGAATAGAAGAAGGGAAGAAACCCAGGTTAAATGCACAGAAAATAATTTCAACGAAATCACAGAAGAAAATTTCCCTAATCTAGAGAAGGAGATACCTATCAATATACAAGAATCATACAGAACATCAAATAGATTGGACCAGAAAAGTTCTCTTGGCACATAATAAAACACTAAATGCACAGAACAAAGAAAGAGTAGTAAAAGCTATTAGGGAAAAGACCAAGTAATGTATAAAGACAAACCTATTAGAGTAACACCTGGTTCTGAATGGAGACTCTAAAATGCCAGAAGGGCCTGGATAGATGGTCTATAGACTCTAAGAGACCACAGATGCAGCCCAGACTACATACACAGGAAAGCATTCAGTCACAATAGATGGAGAAAATAAGGCATTTCATGATAAAAACCAAATTTAAACAACATCTTTCTACGAATTCAGTACTACAGAAGGGCTAGAAGGAAAAACTCCAACCTAAAGAAATTAACCACACCCAAGAAAACACAAGGAATAAATAGCCCCAGACCAGGAAACCAAAAGAAGAGAAACACACACACACACACACACACACACACACACACACACACACACACACACACACGCAAAAACCCCGCAAACACCACCACAACAAAGTAATAGTACTCAACCAACCCTACTCATTGATGTCTTTCACCATCAATGGACTCAATTCCTCAGTAAAAAGACACAGACTAACAGACTGGATTTGAAGGCAGGATTTATCCTTCTGTTGCACCCAAGAAACACACCTTGACCTCAGGAATAGATATCATCTTAGGGTAAACGGATGGGAAAAGAGTCTTCCAAACAAATGGAAGCTCATGTAGCCATTTAATAACTAACAGAAAAAAAACTTCAATCCAGAACTAGTCAGAAGAGATAGGGAAGGACACTACATATTCATCAAAGGAAAAAGCCACCAAGGGGACATTGTGGTTCATAACATCTATTCACCAAACACAAGGCACCCAAGTTCATAAAGGAAAACCACTGTACCTTAAACCACACATTGATCCTCAACACTGATAATGGGAGACTTCAGTTCCCCACTGTCACTGATAGACAGGTCATCCAGACAAAAACTAAACAGAGAAATGCTGGCGCTGACTGACATTATAAGCCAAATGGACCTAACAGATATCTACAGAACATGTCACTCAGACACAAAAGTATATATTTTTTCCCAGAAACTCATGAAACTTCCTCCAAAATTGACAAAGCAAGTCTCAACAGGTATAAGAAAATTGAAATGACACTCTGTAGCCTATCAGACCACTGGGGATTAAAACTGGATATAAAAAAAATAACAGAAACAACAGAAAGCTTACAAACTCATGGAAACTGAATAACTCATTGGGAAATGGGTCAAGGCGGAAATTAAGAAGTTAAAATCTTTCTAGAATTGAAGGAAAATGAATACACAGCATACCCAAACTTATGGGACACAATGGAGATGGTTCTAAGAGATGGGTTCACAGCACTAAGCGGCTACATAAAAATGTTGGGGAGATCTTTTACTAGTAACTTAACAGCACACCTGAAAGCCCTAGAATAAAAAGAAGTCACAAACAAAGGAGTAGATGGCAAGAAATAATCAAACTCAAGGATGGGATCAATAAAATAGAAATAATAACAAAATGAGTCAAAGAATCAATGAAAAAATGAGTTTTTTCATAAAATCAATAAGATTGACAAGCCCTTATCCAAATTAAATTAAAGGTAGAAAAAGAATATCCAAATTAACAAAGTTAGAAATGAATAGTGGGACATAACCACTCCTGGGCATATAACCAAAGGCCACTTCATCCTACCACAGAGTCACTGGCTCAGCCACGTCCATTGCTGCACTCTTCATAATACCCAGAAATGGGAGACAACTTAGATATCCCTCAATAGAAGAACGGATACAGAAAATGTGGTATGATTATGTACTAGAGTATTATTCGGCTGTTAAAAAAATGAAATAATGAAATTCTCAGGTAAATAGATGGAGTTAAAAAAGATTATCCTGAATGTGGTAATATAGTTGCAGAAAGACAAATACATATCCACTTATATATGAGTATTAGCTATTAAGTCAATGACAACCAAGCTACAATCTGTACAACCAGAGGTTAGAAGTAGAGTAAGGGACTGGGATTGGGTATGGAAGATAGATCTTCCTAGAAAAGGGAAATAGAATCGACAGGGTTTGGGTTTGTTTGTTTGCTTGTTTGTTTTTTGTTTGCTGGGTTTTTGTGTATGTGTATATGAGAGTGTGTTGTGTGTGTGTGTGTGTGTGTGTGTGTGTGTGTGTGTGCTGAAGCCAGAGGATCAAGTGGAGAGAGGGAGAGGAAAGAGGGAATGAGAGAAGAAATACGGGGAGAAACAGCTAAAATTAAGGGCAGTTTAGGGGTAGTATAAAAATCTAATACAGTAGAGACTTCCTAAAATATATACATATATGAGGCTATCTAAATGAGATTGCTAAATAGCTGAATTTGTGATCTCCAGGCTCAGTAAGAGACCCTCCCTCAAAACTAAGGTGAAAGAAGTGTGGAATATACCTGAGGTGCTAACCTATGGTTTCTTCATGAGCATGCACCCCCAAACGCACACACACATGCACGCGTGTGTGCATGCACAGGAAGTTACACACACATTCTCATATACCCGTTGATAAAAATATGTCTATCATGCATTTAGTCAGAATGCTTGGTGGGAGGAAGCTGTATTTATTTTTCTTTTCTGCTGTCCTTTCTGATTGGTACTTATTTTTTTCTTTTCCATTGGCATCTGTCCTCTCTCACCTTTCTTCACCATTTCAAACATCTCCCTTTGCTTCTTTCTTACTTCTTCCTGTGCTCCGTGTCTCAGGTGCCCAACAAAGGTGCTCAGGGTTTAATTCTGCTGGGCGATTATGCCCTTTGCCTGCATCACAACAAATCGTTTGGGCCTAGAGAAAGGATTATTCTCAACTGAGATGTGGTGAGGCTGCATGTGGCATTGGAGATGATCATCCTAAACAACTTGAACTATGAAAATAAGTCAGATATTCTGGGGAACAGCGGGAGAGAGTGGACACTGCTCAAACAGTAGGTGGGAAGGGGGTCTGCAGATATGCCCACACTCAGCTACCACAAGATTGTGGGCAGCAGCGTGTCTAGTTTTCTTTGCCAGTTTTGGTTGAATGATGACCCAAGAGTCATCTCAATGTTCTTTTGAGTGACAGAAGGCTGTGTGGGAAACTCTACAAGTAGTTCCTGGGATTTATAGGACAATGAAGCAGTCTAAGTCATATCTTAGTGATGAACAAATAGAGGAGAAAAAAAATCCCATGGACTAAGTATAGGCTATTTGAATGGATAAGGATAAGGGTTTTAGAACACAGTGTGCTAGCTATACTATTCCCACCTGGCATGGGTCAATATTGTTTCCCTCCTTCTTCAGAGGTTCTGGGACAGAACAAGGACCTTTTGTTGTCGCTTAAATCTCTGAGGTCCCCTGAACTCAGTCCTTTTCTTCAGAATGGAGTTTCTCAGTGTGAAGAGAACCCAACACCCTTTGTTTCCATCCGGTCCTCCTCAGCCATCTGTAGAAGGCAGGTACTTTGTCGATTCTAGGTAGGGAGGTTGATGGGCATACTTGTATCCCAGCAAAGTCTCTGTCAGTTTCTCAGGCGGAACATGGGGAGTTCACTTAGTATGGCTTTCAACTGTCTTGACATGCCTATGTTTGTAAATTAGCCAAGCAAAGTACTTCAATTTTGGAAAGCATAACTTTGGCATTGGTTTATAGAGCTTAAGTTACCTGAGTAATTAAGGCAGATGTGTTTGCCTTAAATCTACTTACCCTGTTTGCCCCCTGTATAGTACAGTTGGCCTGCCTTTAATGGTACTTGGATAATGATGATGATGATGATGATGATGATGATGATGATGATGATGATGATGATGATGAGGCTGTCAACATAGGAGGATGGATTTCTTTTCTAGGCTATTGTATGTGTCTCACCCTTTGTTAATTTCTCTGCTTCATTCAGGAAATATTTTGTTTAAACCATTAATATCTCATTAGAAACATCGGAACAGGACTTGGTGTCCTTGACTTGAAATCTAGTTGGTATTAAATGCTAGTCCTCTGGTCAGAGGTAAATGCCATCTTTACTGTGAGGAATTAGCTATCTTTTTATGCTAAGGGATAATAAAAGCCTAAGTAAAGACACTTTGTTTCCCAAGACAGGACCTCAGGTTCTTCTTCTTTTTTTTTTTAATTGAGGCATTACTAGTTCTAATTAAGCTACACAAATATGCATAGCATAGTATTTGACCGCGATAGTTCCATTCCCTGCTCCTTTGTTCCTGGCATTCTCTCAAATGTATTAAATGGAGCAGCTTCTTAGGATGAATCAGAAAAGGGCATCACCTTGCACATTTTATTTTCCTTAAAATTGATGACATGCATAGAGATTTTTGTGATGGAAGGGAAAGGATTAGAAAATCTCCATTTGCCTTGAGGGACCCTAAGTTTCCTGCTGCACAGGCTTTTTAGTTCATGCCTCATTTCTTCACCAGAAAACATGCTAACCATGAGGATGTGTGATGGATGCTACTGTGGGGCATATGAACCTGCTGCTTAATGTTTCCCATCAGCTCCATGCCCATCACCGTTTTTCTCCATTGCTGCTGTATGGAGTTTTGGGTTGAAGGAGAGTGGAAATTTTTGAGGGAATTCTTTGCTGAACTTCCTCAGGGAATCCAACAGTGCTAATAGCTTCCTTTGTCGGACGTGTGTCCCCGAGGCTCCGGATAACCAGCCAGTAGATTTAAATCAAAGGGAGAAAGTGCCAATCCTTAATTGATTTTTTAATGGAGGGTAAACAGTCCATTATCTATTGTCCTGAACTCACATAGAAAGACTAGAGAAGCTATTTTCATAAGAAGGCAATTTACTTGGGGGCAAGATTACATGGCTAAGCCTCGGGGAGAAGAGTATTGCATTCTTAGGATGATTCTCTTTATTTAATAACCAGTAACACATCAGCAAGCCCAGTTGTATAGCTGCCTATTGTTGTATAAATGTCACACAAGACTCAATGACATCAAGCGGCAAATAAGCAGGATGTCACAGCTTCAGAGGCTCAGAAGTCTGGTGTGGCTGAGCTGGCAGCCTCTGCTCCAGGGTCACTCTTAAAGTTGCCAAGAGTTGTTGGCCCAAGGATGGTGGTATCTACCAAAGGCTCACCTGACGGCATGCCCCTGGCCACATACTTTAAGGGTTGTTGGCAGAGTTTGGCTTCCTAGAGGTTGGAGGTCCTGATAATTTCAGTTCCTTGCTGGCCATGGGCCAGGACTGTTCTCAGTTCTTCACCATAGGAGTGTCTGCCTGGGGTTTTATGCACCATTATAAATGGCTTCTTTCCTAGCAATTGAATGGAAGAGCAATAGAAACACAGATTGACAGAAAGAAGACTCTTTGTGTGGAACTAGAACCTGAGAGTAAGCTTCTGAAAGCAAGTCACAGCCCTGTTCAGCCCATAGTCAAGGGGAGACTATAGGTCATGGGTTTAGGGGGGTGAGGCTATTGGGTGCTGTCTTAGATATTTCATGCTCCAAATACTGACTAGTCTTTGTGAGGTCATTCTGTTTGCTAACCAACAAGAAGAAAACAAGCAAGCTCTGTGTTTCACTCAACAACTCCTCTTTCCTAAAACGTGGTCCATTCTGCTTCAGGTCCTATGCACTATTTTGAGCATCCTTCCTGACTTAGTGAGATAATTCTACACATCACATCAGTCATCCCCCCTCAACACACACCTGTACCTCCAATTCACCACTTCTTTGGATTTCTGGACATGCTGGAGACTGATCTTGCCATAGCCGTGGGATTGCTGTAATTAGTATATAGTGAGTGCTTAGCTGGCTGCCTCTGCCCCAGGATCTCTCAAAGTTTCCATGAGCTGTTGGCTGGGACACTGGGACAGTGATCTCAAATGACAGCTCACCTGCCTGCAATTTCATATAGAGCTTTGCTTCGGGTAGCGCTCAGGGAGGAATGGCACCTTTGTAACAAGGCAGTCCCTTTGGGTATAAATTTGCATCTTAACATGGTTTCTACTTTACAGTGACACTTTACTGTGGTCTTTCTGGAAGTAGAACAATCATCATACCATCATCATCATCACCATTATCACCATCATCATTGTCATCGTCATCATTGTGGCTGAAGGATGCATTTTCTGATTAATTGAACCTTTTTAAAGATGAGGAATCTTCTCCAGGCAGGTGGTCTAGAGACTTTTCTCTCCTTTATGTAGACTGCCTGTGCTGATAACACAGGAGGTTAGTACATCCTGGAGCCCATCTCCAGGTGAGGACTTTTGGATCCAGAAGCAAATTCTATTTTTAGCCTCAGCAGTTGCCTGTCCTTGAACCTCACCATCTGGGTCTGCCTCACAACATCAGGACAGTGAGAGGAATACTTACCTGGCAGTATACCGAGTATTCAGTAAAATTGTGGCTATTATGTTTCCCACTCTTATTTTGATTTGTTTTAAATTCCTTCAACTCAAATACTAATATTGGCTTTTCACTCTTGATATTTTTCATACATTCCATAAAACTTACCACTTTAGCCAGTGCAGAGAATACTTCCCAGTGGCACGTAGCACATCCATCGTTTTTCCACACCATCATCACACTCTCCTACCCATCAGTCACCACCCTAGAGGGATGGGGCAGTCTTTTTCCATCTATTCTGCCCACAGCCCCAAGCAACCACTAATCTACTTTCTGTCTCCATGAATTTGCCTATTCTGGATGTTCCATTAATAAAAAAAAAAAAAAAAAAAAAAAAAAAAAAAAAGGAATTGTACGAATACATGGTCTTTTGTGGCTGGTTTTCTTTCTCTGAGCATAATGTTTTCAAGGTGTCTCAATTGTGTCTGTTCTGCATAACCGTTTCACTGTGTGTGTTCGTCACAGGAAGAATTGAACAGGAGAAAATAATTTGAAGTGTATGCTCTCGGAACGGTGGGCAAGGGCAAGGTTATCTTTGTGGAAAGAGGAGCTACGTGAGCTGAGAGGAAAAGACAACAGGGAGGCGCTCCTCAATCCAGCTTCCACTGAACAAAGCCCTCCCCCACCTTTCCCATCCTTCCTTCCTCCCTCACTTGTGGCTTCCTTTACTTTCTCCAGCTTCTAGGTTCTGCCTGTCTTTCCCCCTTTTTGTTCATTCTTCCTTTCTGTCTTTGTTTTGCTTCCTCTCTCTTTTGTGCTCCTTGTAAAGAGGCACATACCAAGTAGCTTAGTACTCAAAATTTCCTCTGGCGGGGGCTTATCCCAACAGCAGAGTAAAAGTCATGCTCATTAAAAGTCTTGACACAAGAAATTGGTTTTAAAATGTATGATGTGCCACTTGAAAGAATACTATAAAGTCTTTAAATTGTGCTTGATAAAGTAATAATACGGGATATATTTAGAGCTCAAAGGATCTTTTCACAAACTAGTACTCCATGTCTCTTTAAGATGCTAATAAGTCATAGTATAGACACAAAACCCTAGAAAAAATTTTCTGCATAAAATGATACACTAATGATGACAGGAGTTTTAATCTGGAGCAATTACTGGTGGCTTGATTTTCTTTCTCATTGTGCTCTCATTAGCTTCAAACATTTCTGTAAGCTACGTGCATTAATTTCAAGATTCTGATGGGCAGCACACACTTGTTATTGAAAGGACACTAATAGCATAGCTTGGTCCGTGACAACAAAAGCCAGTATCCGTCTCTGTTATGTAGAAAGGTCACATGTATACTATGTTCTCAAGTGCAGTGTTTAGTTTACTCCACTCCCTTGTGATGCCTGGTAGTGTCTGGATGCATTTCCTGGTTGTCAGGCCAGGCAGATGCTACTGGCATTGAGTAAGTGGAGGCCAGAGATACTACTGAAGGCACTGAACTCATAGGCCACACTTCCCTACAGGCCTCAATATGAGAAATGCCAAGGATGAGGGATCCACTAATTTGCTACTTAACAATATTTTAAATTAGTGCCTTGGATAACATCAACTGGCCTAGAAGAGGTCAACTCACTTGGGTTGTCTTTTCACTGCTATGGGGAGTTCATGTATCATCACCTGCAACATTACTGTTAGCTCATTCTCCATGGATGTTGAGTGAAGTCAACTGTTGTGTGCTCTTACACATCACCCTGAACACTGATGTGCTACCTGCGATGTATATCTCAGAAAGAAACCAGGGCATTTATATTAGGTTATGCGGTTGATAGTGGTCCAGGTCACAGCATTCTGGGGACGGAATTAATAAAGGTAACTGCCAGACAGCATTCAAGTCTCACAGAACTGGGAGCCTCCTGGCCTAGGGAAGAGTGCCACCTACTGAATCATGTTTGTGCTTTCTTTGGTCCTAATTTATGCAGGTTTATGCCTGGCGTGTTGCTTCCAATTATTGAACTTGGGCATCAAGAGTTACCATTAAGTGTTGCTGCTAGAACTTTAAAGAACACTTACTGTTAAAGAATGCTTGCTATCAGCGGATGGCGTGATTAGAAACAGCTGTGGAGAATTCTGAGTCACTGAAGCTCCTGAGGTAGCTCCCTGGACAGAACCTAAAGCCCTTGTATTCATTTGTACACATGAGGTCTGGTCGTTTCTCTTGAGTGAAACTCTGCAAGCCAGACCCATCATTTGCCAGAGACAGTTAAAAATTCATTACATCATTTCCCAATGTTACCAAGGACAAAACTATGAAAGCACATAGATAGTCTTGGCTACAATAAAAAACATTAGTACTTTATCCTTCTTTAAGATGTCAGCTTTGATCTTTCTCCTCTTTTTATTTTTAATACCACATTTTAAATTCCCCTTTTCTCTATGTCTTTTGGCTTTAGTGCCTCTCAAAAATTTCAGCAGCTCAGCACATAAATTATTATATATCTTTCTAATAATGGCCACAAATTTCAGTAATTTGAAAAAATCATTTTGGACTACTTACTTAAAATTGAATGGGTCAGACAATTTGTTGCCATGGTGAATTTCCTTATTGAGATTAAAGGGTTTGTCTCATAAAATTATATGCCTCTGTTTAATATGTTAATTCATGCTTCCAATTAAACATTTAATTACATAATGAGGCTCCGATTAAGTTGTAACCTGAGTCTAAAATCTAATTCATATAAATTCAGAATAGTATATATTAGAGACAAATTAAGATTTCTAATTGGGGTCTTTTTTCAAAGTTTTGGTACTCTATGCGTTACTAAGCACGATGACCTGGGGTCGTGGCTCAGTCATGCAGTGTTCATATACATAAATTCCTGGGGTTCAGTCCTCAGCATGGGGTGGGGGACATGAATCTTAGCATCTGTGAGTTCTCAGGCAAGGGCCCCAAGGACACAACAGCAAGGGGAAATGCTGCACTTGTTCAAATATGCATTTATTTGTAGTGAATTGTACAACTCAAAAGATAGTTGTGTATTAACTGTTCAGTTCGTTTCCCCTGTCATGTGAACACAGTGAGTCATATCTTTAGTATGACTGACTTTCCTGCTGTCATACTTGGAGAAGAGAGAGTTGCAGTCATTGAAGTCATTACAGCTGTGATGCTGAGAGGATAAAACCGACGTGTCTGTGTCTTAGTCCTTTACCCTTGGATGTAAGAATATGTCCTTTTATTCTTTCCACTGAGCCATCTGACCCTCAGTGTACCTTCAAAAGGAGTTGGTCCTAGGGCTAGTACGTAAATGAATCAGGTCACTATGCCTCTAGAAACAAAGAAGCTAAACACTAGGAAAACTGGGTTTAAGGATTATAACAATGATCAGGGTCTTCTGGTCTTTTTCTCAGCTGGCTTGAGACTCTTCTGGAAGGGATGTGTTTCCTATGTGAGGATGCTCCTACTGTGCCTTAGTGAATGAGCCCCCTTTGTCAGTGCCCCTGGACAATGTGTGACTTTAAGATAGATACATATTGCCATTTATGTCCTCCAAGACAACTTCATTGTTCCTTGAGGAAAACACCACCCTCATTTTTTGAAACAAAAATATTACTTCCTTTTAAAAAAGCATTTAAAAATTTTACATGTGTGTGTATGTGCCTGAATGTGTGTGCATGTGTGTGTATCATGTGGAGGCAGAAGAGGATATTGGGTGCCCTGGAACTGGAGTTATACGTGGTTGAGAGGCACTGTGTGGGTGCTGGGAACCAACCCCAGGACCTGTACAAGAGCAGCAAGTCCTCTTAACTACTGAGCCATCTTTCTAGCCCCACTGAACTTTTTAAATAGTAGCATGTTGCTTGGTTGGAACTTTGTCGTTTATTTAAAACTGTATTAATTCCTGAGATGATCTCTTTTAATTGCTAATTAGTGTTGATTAGTGGCGTTTTATAGTTGAGAGAATGGACTTTTCCCCAGCATATTAAATTATTCCAAAGCTTAGCTAAAATGTTAATTTTTATCATTTTTGAAGATACTCATTTTACACGATTTCCCCCTGAGATAGTCAGTATTTGATATATAGAGTATCATGTTCAGATGTTAGAGGCTCAATTGCGATATATCAAAATTAATGTGTTGAAGTACCAGTTTTCATCGCCTCAGAATGCGGCCTTATTTAGAAGTAACATGGCAGTTGTCATGGGTAAGAGGAGTTCATATTGCAGTGGGAAGTGTTAAAAAGGAGAGAGTTGAGCACACAATTATAGGGAGGAGGCTTTGTGTTGGGCACAGCCATACACACAGAGAAGGTCATGTGACAGAGTTGTACCAAGGGATTGCCAGAACCTATGCCTGAGACTGATCCTCCCCTGCCTGGCCTGATGAACTAGCCTCTTGAACTGTGAGATCACACGCTCCGTCTGTCAGGACCCTGGACGTACAGCCTTCACCAGCCATGATGGGCATTGTATTTCTGGTTGAATTCTGCTAACACCGTGAACATCCTCTCCATGCTGGAAGCTGATCTAGGTGCCAGCGACACAAAGGGGATTCGGTCCTCCGGAAACTGTAGTGGCATAGCCATGGCTTGGGAAGCCTGATGTCCGAGGTGACCGATCTTGTCAACCTGATGGATCTAGGTAGGGTTACCAAGAAGACGACATCTGCTCATGCCTTGGGGGGAGTTTAGGGTTCCTAGACGGGGTTAAATGAAGTGAGCAGACCAATGACTGTGGGTGGTACCATCCATGGGCTGGAGTTTAAGACTGAATAAAAAGGAGAAAGTAAGCTGATCACCAGACCGTCCTCACGATCCTGCTGCCCTGTCTTCTCAGCTCTGATGGACAGGATCTCCTCAAACTGTGAGCTACAGTCGAGTGTGTCAGGTCCTTTTTGTCACAGTGATGTGACACATAACGAATGCAATGTCCTTCTGACTTCGTAGTCACCAATGTCAGACGAACCCATGAACTGGCCTGTGAGACCCAGAGGTTTCTTGAGCAACGTATCCCACAAATGCCTCTTTTTCTGTGAGCGTGCTATGCATATATATGCAGTTGGGCATGCATGTGAATGTGGAGGTTAGAGGTCAGACTCCCATCTTGTTCCTTAGGAGCTGTCCACTTTGATTTGGGGACAGGACTTTACTAGCACTCACTGATGTGGCTATGCGGAGGTGCCAGCAAGACTGCCATCCAAATGACTCCTTATCAAGCCCCTTTATGACACTTAGAGTCACTTAGAGCACTGGTTTAGGTGCAGCTAAGACTCAGACACGTTACCTTTAACTCCTTTTAAAAGCTGTCAGTGAGAAAACTGTGGTTGGTTCTGACCATGACCTTGGGACAGATGCAGTGCTAGCAGGGGTTACTTAAGATCAGAGGGAAGTGTCCTTGAACAAGGTTTCTTTTTCTTCAGTTTCTGGTTGGAACCAGTCAGAGCTCCTTTGCTCTAATTTGTGCCGGAGATGTTGCTGGTAGGTTGCCATGGTTACCTGGGTGCGAGCCAGACAGCAGGATAGATTTTCATTGTAATGAAATCGAACACCACAGTGGCAGCATGGGTACTGCTCTTCAAGGCAGCCACCTTCCTTATTAGAGCAGGCAGGCACCCACCTCACAAGAGAAACCGTCCGTTTGGTTAGCGCCGCTCTTCTTAAGCAAAGGCACCATGAGGAATGGACGTGGGAAGAAGATAGTAGTAAGGCTATTATTAAAATTTTGCATTGTAATAGCACTTTCCTATAGATCACTACAGCAAAATACTAATAAAGGAACGCTCTCTAAATCACTGGAGTTTGGCTCAGTTTTGTTACCCAGAACCCAGTATGTTATGTAGTAGAGGAGAGCTGCCAGGCAATAAAATGAACATTAAAGTTCTGATTACCGTAGTGACATTTCAGCTTGGGTGTGGAGAGGTACCTGTGATTGCCAAGATAGAATTTGAAGTCAATGGGTTTTCTATAGAGCCATGTATAGCCAGGAGGGAAAACAGCAAAAGCTGCTGGGCTTTGGAATAATGAGGGGTTGAATTCAAATCCAGCTCTGGATTCATAAAACTGTGCTACAAAAAAAAAAAAAAAAAAATCACTCATCCATTCCAGCTAATGGATACCACATTCTCCACAATTGTGTGTAGAGCAGGGATTGACTCAGATATGGACTCTGGTGCCCCCTATTTGACCACTGCCCCTTGGTGAGGAGATCTGGTGACACTCAGAGGAAGAGTAAGTAGGCTACCAGGATGAGACCTGACACGTTGTGATCTCATAGTGGGGGACAAGGTCCCCTTCTGTCACAGACCTAGAAGAGAGGAATAGGATGAAAGAGGGAGGGAGGGGGAATGGGAAGATACAAGTGAGGGCATAACAATTGAGATGTAGTCTGAATAAATTACTTAAATAAAAATTTTTTAAAAATCACTCATTTCTCTAAACTCCAGGAGCTTCATCCTTACAATTATGACACACACACACACACACACACACACACACACACACACACACACACACACACACACACAATGTATATAGATATATACACATATTTAGATAGATATAGATATAGGTATATCCATTTTGCAGGATGCTTACAAGAATTACCCATAACCAATATTAATGACCTGGGAAGCAACAATGTGTAGTGTTTATTCTCATTTATTTTCTGGGGTTTCTAAAAGTTTTAAATTAAATTAAAATCAAAAGGAGCTGCATGTTCCTCACTGTACTGTTCGTGTGCCCTCCTAGGCTGACCTAGGTGTTGCTCTCTGGAGGTAAATGCATTCTAGTCACAGAAAAAGATTCAGACTGTGGACATTTTTCTTGTTAAAAAAACCCCAAACCGATAGAGGTAAGAATATCCTATTGAGACTCTAGGTGAGAAAAATATAGGGGATAGGGAAGTAGGTGGATCCAGAGGGTCCTAGAAACCTACAAGAGGAGCATTATGATGGGTGGATCTGAGCCCAGGGGTTCTGCTTTATCAAAGGCACCAACCAAGGACAAAACGTGCAGCCATCATCAAACCCCTACCCAGATCTAACCAAGGGACAGAACATTCTCCACAGTTAAGTGGAGACTGGGGACTGTCTTTCACAGGATCTCTGATGCCCCATATTTGGCCATGTCCCTTTGTTGGGGAGGCCCAATGGCACTCGGAGGAAGGATAGCAGACTACCAAGAAGAGACTTGATACCCTAGCACCACACTCAGGGGGAGGAGGTCCCCCTTGGTCACAGTCATAAGGAAGAGGGATTGGGTGAAAGTGGGAGGGAGGGAGGAATGGGAGGATGTACGGGATGGGATAGAAAATGAGATGTAATATGAATTATTTTATTTTTCAATAAAAATGTGTTAAAAAAAAACCCCAAACCTTCCCCTTTTAATAATGAGATGCTTATTTTCATTGGGAGTTGGTTATAAGTATTTTTGGTCTTTTACAGAGAGAAAACTAGGTTTGGCTTTATCTTTCCTTTATCTTTCTTTTGTAGGTAAGGAGATAGGAGCTAAAAAGAAGGAAAGAGGGATACAGAAATATTGAGGGAGGATAGAACAAAAGGTAGATTATTGAATCTACTCCTCATCTCAAGACCTTAATTGTTACTCACAAATAAAGTTATTTTTTTAATTCAATAATATTGAATTTTGTATATTGATGCAAATCATGCTCATGCCAAAAATTAATCTAATTTTATCACAAGAATATATATTCTAGGTCAAATAGATAGATATGACTCTATAGATATATGAGGTAAAATAGTTAAATAAGATCTGCAAAAACCTCAGAGACCTACAGAATATGGCATTTAAAGATGTTTCTATTATTCTAAAGATTCTTTGACAAGACAAGTTAACTCGTGGCAACACCCAGCCTGCCTCAAAGAAGATGAGCATCAAAGAACCTCTTTATGCAGTTGGCTTCAAATGTGGCAAACAAGCCACTGGGCAAAATGTCCTCATGTCTGCCACAGACAGAATTTTGCCTAAAAATGGGCAAGTTTACATGCAGGCAGAGTTGATGGCCAAACTCTGCTAAGACAGGGTAAGCAAGTCCTCAACAGTTCCTGGCTTGTAAATATGTCTGACAGATATATTGGGCCAGAAGGTTGAAGAAGATGCTCCAACGTTATTGAGAGTGTTGGGTGAATGTTCAGGCAATAAACTGTCTCAGTCATTTTTTTTTTCATCTTGGAAGCTGCTAGCCTGCACTCCATGTTCATTCAGGTATTTAAGTTTCATCCCTTCTCAAGTCTCTGATGGGTTTGAAGACCAGATAGTTTAGTCTTTCAAATAAGCTTAGTAGGTTAGGGGTTAAGATGTTTTTAGATCAAGATAGATATTTTAAGTTAATAGAGATGAGATATGATAGATATTAATCTCCATTCAGAAATTTAGACCCAACAAGATAGGAAATATGTTTACTTCAAGTTTGCCAAATACAAATGACCAAATCACTATGAACATAACATGTATGTAATTTCTGATTGTCTCATGGTTCTTCCTGCTGTATGTAGTTTATTTTACTCATCTGTAGTAATATAAATGTATATGTTAAAGAACAAACATTATAACTTTTTTTCAAAAAAAAAAATGAGAAGAATAAATGAAATCCCCCTGCACATCCCAGCTTGAAAATAACCTGGTGCAGTTATAGGACTGAGATGCAGCAGCTAAGGAAAGGGAGGGTAATATTTGGATCTAGACTGAGAAACCCTTTCTAGCTGATCCAGTTTAAAGAGAGTATGTGTCCCTTGGTTACATTTGGGGGCTGTGGCTGCAAATGCCAAGTCTTCTTACTGCCTCCATGTTAAGCTGTGAAAAGAATTTTCTATTTGGAAGACGTTGCTATAGAACTCCCAATCCATTTGCCTTTGGTTAAAAGATTATCTAGAATCTTGCCTTCTATAAAGAGTCTATAGTTAGGGTATCTGGGGAAAGCAGGGGTGCAGACAGAGCCCTACATGTCACTGTCTATGAAGGATGTAAAACTTCCCCAGCAGACCAGTACACCTGACAGAAGTCTGCACGCAGCAGCAGGGGTGTCATGGAGGTTGGGCATGGAAACCAAAAAATAAGTGGTTGATGCCACTTTTTCTTGCCAGCACTGTCTGAGAAACAGAAAGAAACAGAGGCAGAGGCAGAGGGAGACATGGTAGAGAGATGGACTGAGGTAGAGGGGGAGACAGATTGACAGACAGACATTGTTTCCCGGATGCAGATGGTTCCCAACCAAATGGTGGGCTGTGACAGTCTGTTACACTTCCTCATGGTGCAGGGCAGTGGTTCTCAGGGCATGGGGTCAGGACACATGCCTGCTCCCCAGGGGACATCGGACACTCTCTGAAGGCATTTTTGCTCCTCCCACATGAGGAAATACTAATTGTATCTGGTGGGTGGAGCCCAGGGATGACTTGGCCCCAGATGTCTACTGCTAAGGCTGGGAGGCTCTGGTTATTGGATTAGAAAAAAGAAACACACCTTCAGGCTGCGCCGTCTCTGACTCCTGTACTCACAGTACCAATACTGCCTTCTGATGCTTCAGTTGCCATTTTAGACTAACTGCTTGATTTGAGGAAAGAAGTGTCAGATGCTGGTGGACGTTCTGTACCGTGCTTTGGGCATAAACATGCAGTCTCTGTGATTTTCAGCAACCTGTGGTTTGTAGAGCTTTGGGTCTCTGGGGAAAATTTGGTAGGAGTAATAATGTTCAGTTATAATTCCTGTGTTCATTTTAAAGAGCAGAAGGCAGGGGTGTCAGATCTTAGCAGTCATGGGATGCAAAGAGTCACACAATCCTGTCCAGTTGCTCCGGGATCTGAGCTAGATGACATTTCCTAGTTCTTCATACGTGCGTGTCCCATGCATGGCACACAACCAAAAATATGTGAAGAGAGGTGGTGCATTCCTGATTCACACTCCTAGTAAACATGCAAGGTTTTTCATTCATTTTCCTCCATCACATCCTAATAGAAAGGGCTCCAGTAATCTCAAAGTTGATGACACCATAAGCTGAGAAGACCCCTGATTCTGATTTGCTGCTTGTGGAAACATGTGTTGTCTGGCCCAGAAGCTTAGCTCTATATGTGACATAAAGAAATGAAATGAAAAAGTTCCTTGTTTGAAATACCAAACTGTTAGGCAGTAGCTATAGAAGTTCGCACTGGCTACTAAAACAATGAAACAGGCAGGCTGGACATGGTGGCGCACTTGGGAGGCAGTCGCAGGTAGATCTTCTTGAGTTTGAGGCCAGCCTGGTCTACAAAGCAAGTCCAGGACAACCGAGGCTACACAGAGAGACCCTGCCTCAACCCCCCCCCAAACAACAACAACAACAGCAAATGAAATAGGCAAGTGTAGGCATGAGGGTACGGCTCTTGGCTGTCTTTGGTTACGTGCAGAAGCCCACTCAGCCAAATGAACATCAGTAGGTACGTTTACAAAATTGATGCCTCTGAATATGCTTGCATCTCTTATTCACACAGTTGAACAGCCGGAGTGTACACTGATCCCCTTCATTAGTGATGCCCATGATGGGGGGGGGGGGACCTTTTTACAGCCCAGGCTGTCATTTTGGTAATTTCAGGTTCCTTCACCTCGTTTGAAGATTCATGAATCTACATATTATCTTCTAAATGCTATGTGTTACACATGAGTCTGAGATTTAGTTGGAGGGAGAAAAAGTGGAATACACAGGCCTTTTTTCCCCCTCTTCTTTTTTGTCAGACTATTCCCAGTTGGTTGCACACCTCAGGAGA
This sequence comes from Acomys russatus, assembly GCF_903995435.1. Taxonomy (NCBI): domain Eukaryota; kingdom Metazoa; phylum Chordata; class Mammalia; order Rodentia; family Muridae; genus Acomys; species Acomys russatus. Next base: position 36,084,839 of record NC_067148.1, on the reverse strand, counting down.
CAAATGCTTATTACTTTCCAGGTTGTAATTTAAACTTGTTAAATTGCCTCCAGACCCATCGTTTTCGTGCAGCATAATGGAAAAAGCCCCGAGCTTGAGCTCTGACAGTGGTCCTCTCTCATTTCTCCCACCACCTCTCAAAGCCTGCCTCCTTTGGGGCTGCGTTGTCATTATTTCATAGAAAATTGGGACTGGAAGAACTTATAAGAGCATGTTCTATTTGTTAAATTTTTTTTGTTAAGTTTCTCTGTGTAGCCTTGGCTGTCCTGGATTTGCTTTGTAGACCAGGCTGGCCATGAACTCACAGAGATCTGCCTGCCTCTGCCTCCAGGAGTGCTGGGATTACAGGCGTGAGTCACCACACCGGCTGCTAATGTTTGCTTTTTGAGATATGTTCTGTTACCTCTGGTGGGTGGTGTGTGATTCTCTGCATTTCAAACTCATGCTATGGTCATGTGTTAAGGTCTTTGTAGAAGGCCGTGGAGAGAAACAATTCAGAGACTCAAACTGATAAATATACAATGAATGGATCACTCTCTGCTGCTCCCTCAGTTGCAACAAGGAACGTGGAGCTGTAGCTACTGCAGTCTTAGAAGTAGACCCAGTTTCTTTGAATCATTTCAATAATCAAGATCTTGGGGGTTTTTTTGGGGGGAGGGGGAGGGACTCATTAAAAAAGATAGTGCTTCCTTGGAAAAGACCATGTCCTTCTCTGCAGGACTGAAGTAATTTCCTCTCTGCACATGTCACTTCAAATCATTTTATGTTGAAGACTTTGTCCAAGGAACAGCATGTTCACCTTACTTGAATGCCTATTACATACACCTGGAGTTTCTGACTCCTCCTACATTTGTGTGGTGTGGTTAGCAGATACTGTGTTGAAGGTAGCAACCAATCCTTTTGTTCCTATAAAAACTGTCCTATTTCAAAACATAGGATGCAGAGGGTTGCTTGTCACCTTCATTAAAAAAATATTGGAACAGTAGGCGATTAAACTCCTTCATCTTAGCTTCAGAGCCAGTTAGTGGCAGAATCAAGATTGTTCATCCCTCATAGTGCCGAGGTGACGCCTTGTCATTCTTCTGATGCGTAAGCACATAGATGGGGAGAAGAGACTCCTTTGTCAAGGACGGAGAGCAGAGACCACCATTCCTGTGCTGCTTTCAGATAATTCTGTTTATTCTTGTCAATCCTGAGTGAGAGAGATAGCCCAGGTAAGGTACCACCATGTTGCTCTCTCCTTGTGTGGACACAGAAAATGAAAGTGACAGATAATTTGCTTGAAGAAGGCCACAAAAAAAGATAAGTGAACAAACCACGTCTCCTTTTCATCTATTAGTTCATCTATTTACAGATTCTTGCATTAGATGTGAGCAGACGACTTATTCAATGCTATCTTCCTATTTAGTCTTTGAAGATACAGGTGCAAAGAAGACAGGAATTCTTCTGGCATCGTGGAGCTTCCAGTGTAAAAAGAGAGTGTAGTGCTGTGTAATAAGCCACTGATTACTATAATTGTGGCGATAATAAATGTTGGAGAAAAGACTGTCAGGTATGGGTGTCTAGGAGGTTCCTGGAAACATTCCTCTTAGTTAAGACCAGAAATATGCAAGCATGAAAGGTTCTGGAAGCTTGGTGTTAGGGAGCAAAGAAGGAAGGTAGGCCAAGGAAAAGGATGCACAGAGATCCAAAGGTAGCAAAGGTCTACACATGTTTGAGAACCAGAGAGATAAAATAAGAGAATCAGTGCTGGGACACAATGGCGATAGGCAGATGTCATTGATGATCTGTACTGTTGACCTTGGAGAGCAGGCAGAAGATTTTTATCTGTGTCATCCAGCATGGCGGTTATTAAAAGTTCTAAGCAGACAGCAGCAGCACCATGTTATCTATAGAGAAATGAAGGATGGAGGCAGGCAGGGTGATATCAGACACCCATTAGGAGATCTTGGTGATAATCCAGAGCTGTGGTAATGTTGACTTTGATGTGGAGAGAGGGGCATGAAACATCTCAGCTGGACTGTGAAGACAGACCTCAAGGGGTATGGGGCTTGAGGGGGAGGAAGAGTTAATAAAGCTTCCCAAATTTGATTGTGAGGGATTGATGAGTGACAAAATAACTAGAAGGGAAACAAAGCTTTGTTCATTCAGGACAGAGAGAGTAAAAATGTAAATAATGGAGGAGCAAGCTTTTGATGACTAAGCTTGTTTGTGGGCTTTCAAAATCAACATGCCAGTCTGACTCAGGACTCAGGGTGATGGGCTAGCCTGAAATTGACAAACAGACCAATGGGGGAGAAACGGGGTAGGGTGTGTGCACATCTGAGCTATCCACTTGTAAGAGCTTTCTCATCACAGGGACAAGACATCTGGCAGAATCAACTTAGGGACAAGAGGTTAGTTTGGCTCACTGTGTCAGTCCCTGTAGCTAAGAAGGCCTGGTACAGTTCATGGTGTCTAGGTAAGTCTTATGCCTGAGGCTCCTCATGTCTTGGTGGATCAGGAAGCAGAGAAGGACAGAAGCAGGAATGGATATTGCCTTGAAGGCATGGCCCCAGTCATTCACCTCAGACAACTAGACCATGCTTACATAAATGTCTCACACCTTGCAAGCACTGTCATCCAGAGCACTTCAATTCATGAGTCTTTGGTCATTCTCTGTATCCAAACCATAACAAAGGTGTATTAAAAACAGATAGGAGATGATGTCCTCTAGGGATAATGCAATGGAGAAGAGACCTGGGTCTAGCTGTCTGTCCCATTGAGATGTGAGTTATGGGAAAACTCCTCAGTTAAGGGTCGCAGTGGGGGCAGCAAGGTTGAAGGTAGCAAGAAGGAACACCTCCTATCAGCCACTGAGAAAAGCCAGCAGGGCAAAAGTCAAAAGGCCAAGAGGGTGTGATGTAATGGAGTAGTGTCAAGTCAGACCTGTGTGAGTGCTGTTAAGGCAGGGGCAGGGGCTAGTGTCACCAAGAGAGCCGGTTTCCCCAACTCAACCCTGGGAAGAAAACCCCACAGTGTGAAGTCTCCAGATTGGACAGCTCAATGGCTCATTACTCAACTGTGTAGAATTCCTCTACTGAGTATTTTTAGGGGTTAAAATAACTTTTTTTAAAAAGTCATGAAATATTGAGCATGGCCACTTCTCCCCTGGATTTGGGACCAGCAGAAGTCCATCTAACATAGTGACTGAAAGGCTGCTTCCTGCTTGCTAAGTTTGAGAACTTAATGAAATAAGATATTGAAAGTAGATTTTCCAGCGCAGCTCAGTTTATCGGAGCATGCCTGGTGCCTGCTCCTGTAATCAATGCTCCCATTGTTTCCTGATTGTTTGAGTCTTGGGTGTGAATAAAGCAACATCAAAAGAATGATACTTAGGTGAAAGGGTTTAGAGACACAGATTGGGAAATGATAATACTTGAAGGATCCAAAACATGCATTTCTTCTCTTCAAATTCTACTTTGAGTCCCGTAGTTCAAGGTAAATCTAAGGAACCAGGTAATTATTGTTTTGGTACCGTACTAAGGAGAACAGCCATTGGCTTTGCTGGATGGGTTGAACTGGTCACATGAAAGAGTAGAACAACGAACAAAACAGAAGTCTCAGTTGGGTGCGAACACACACAGTCCTTTATTGAAGAAAAAGTTTACAGATATAACTTCTCTCTCCTCACACCAGCAACAGGAGCGCACCAACTCTCCCACTGAAGTTAAGTTAGGTCTACCCCTCACTCATTGAGATGGATAGACTATATAGATTCCATTAAAATGGGAAGTCCACCACTGCATGCCGCTGTGGAGGTTGCTGAGATGAAGACCTTGGTGTTAGAGGGTTAGAGTGGGAGGGCACAGTAGCTAGTGGCAAACCAGGTGAATTATATCCCTATTATCAAGATGTGTTCTAGGAGCTCAGGTGTGGGATAGAGGCTTTTAGGGGAGAGGCTGTGAGGCTGTGAGCTGAGTCACACTAGTAGTCACAGCAACGATGTAGGAAGGGGTCAACTGGCCTGAAAGTGAAGACAGCAAAGTGGCATGAGGTGGATTTTTGAAGTTGGAGGGGACCTGGCCTGCCACCCTCAGGAGCTGTGGAAGGACCTCCCGTGGTCGGTTGATAGGTACGTTGTATGTCTTGGGAGATGATCTCTGGCTCTGATGAGTGTGAGGAGCAGGCCTATAGGTAGGGGGACTGTGAGAATGTCCAGTGGAAGTAGAAGAGAAAATTTATGGTGGAAATATAGCTACACCTATCAAACAGCAGTGCCCAGGAAGAATGAGAAAAGCCCTGGTTTCTAGTTTTGGTTTGAAACTGGATTATATGGGTTCCCAGAGACTGAACCAGTAGCATGTGAGTGTGTGTGTGGCTCCCTCCTCTCTTCTCCCTTTCCCCCTCCCTTTCTCCCCTCTTCTCTCCTGTCCTCTTCCTGTTCCCAACTCCTATCTTGCCCATGTACTCCCCCCTTCCTCTCTTCCTGTTCGTCTCTGTGTGCTCGTCCTGAGGGGAGACTTAAATGAACTCCTTTCTGTGGTCATGGAGGCTGAGTCCTGAGTTCATGGGGGCTTGAGAGGGTTGCCCAGGGAATGGGTTTTGATTGCTCTTTCCCTTCAAGAATTATTTACTAGCAGAATTCTCTCATCTTCTCGGGACTGTCAGTGTTGGGCTCTTCCAACTTGCAATGGATGGAGCGAAGCCCAGTCACATTAGGGAGAGTCATGTGCTTTCCTGTTAATTTACTGATGTGAATAATACCTCCTGGAAAAATACCCTCCCAGAAGTGTCTAGAGTAACACTGAACAAACCAGCTGGGTGCAGCGGGCTAGTCAAATCTATCCATAAACTTCACCGTCACCTTTACTCTTTCTTGTCTGGTTGGCTTGTTTGAGCTGTCTGGAAGTGGGAATTCAAGCTCTGAAGCTCTCTCTAGGGGTTGGCTTTGGAGCACAGCTTCCCATTGCCCATGTGCTTTTCCACAAATATCAACAGCCTTTCTGTGTTTTCCTCTCCCCATTTGTAAAACAATGTTGCTGTATGTGTGTTGTATGTGGTGTGTGTGTGTGTGTGTGTGTGTGTGTGTGTGTACTATGTGATATGTGATGTGTGTGCATGTGTACTATGTGGTGTGTGTGTGTATGTGTGTGTGTGTACTATGTGGTATGTGGTGTGTGTGTGTGTACTATGTGGTGTGTATGTGTGTATATGTGTGTACTATGTGGTATGTGGTGTGTGTGTGTGTGTGTGTGTGTAATTAAAGACGTAAGTGGCCTAAGACAACTTATTGTCAATGCCTGGGCCCCTCCTGGTTTCCTTGTGGATGAAATGATGATACTGGACTATGTACCATGGTTCTGCTCCTGTTCAGAGCCAGGATACATTTATTCTCCCATTGGCTGAGAGTTAAGAAAAATACTGCCTAATTTAAGATGGTAGAAATTTAAGTCTATGGGGGAAATCTTTGTTAACTAATACAGTCATAGGATGGGCAGAGTGTTGAGTTTGGGTGACTGATTTGAGTCACACTATCAGATGAATTGTGTCAGGACAACACTACACAGGAAACACATTTCCTCAATGAACTAAATCATTTCTCATAACTTACGCTATATTTGACTTGATACAACTGAAAGAAGCCTCATGCAGGGTCTGATGGGAAGTCAGATCTTAGCAAATGCAACTCAGGTTTGGGTATGTAGTTCACTTACACAGAGACAGGTGAAGGGGGGCCATACTGTCATGTAATGAGATATCGCTCATGCAATAAAATTGCTTGTTGTAACATATTGCTTGTGCTACAAGGCTGGACTGACAAATTATGTAGACAAACAGTTCTTGAGACATACTGACATCTATGGCTGAGCATAGAGTTTCATCATTCCCCTTCAGGTATGAGGTATACAGAGGGAAACAGAGGGCTCATATTTTTCTTCTCAAAGAAATTCTATTTTAAAAGCACTTTATCCCTTCCACTTAGCAGAAGCATTTCTAGATGTGAAGTGTATTGATCTACTTGAGTATATTGCTAGAAAAGGTCAGATGTTTTCATCATGAACTGGAACATGAGGGAAATTGCTTGGCAAATCATCAGAAGCCCTTTCTTTTCTTTCTCTTTCTCCTTTCGAGATGTGTGTGTGCGTGTGCGTGTGTGTGTGTGTGTGCATGTGTGTGTGTGTGTGTGTGTGTGTGTGTGTGTGTGTGTACGTACATCTGTATGTAGAGACCAGAGGTTGACATCATTGTCTTTCTAAATCACCCTCCGCCTTATTTCTTTGAGACAGGGTCTCTCACTGGGGCTAAGGTTTACTGATTCAGTCAGACTGGCTGGCCAGTGAGCCTTAGGGATCCTACCCCTGGCTTCTCCATGCTGGTATGACCTGTGAATGCTCTTCGCTACCCTCTGGCTTTTCATCTGAATGCAGGGAGCCAAATGCAGGTCCTCTTGCTTGTGTGCCAAGTCCTTTACTGACTGACCCACCTCTCCAGTCCCAAGAGACATTTTCTTATTAACAATGAACTCAGGGCAATGGCCGTCAAAGTCTAAACTTACTTATTAAAATTTCCTGTCTGCCTAGAGCAGAACTTAGCTCAGCTTCTGTTTTGCATACAAAGAGGTAATTGCAGTGGTGACAATACTGGTAATAATGGGTATATGTGAGCCAATGAAAACTTAAGAGTTTCTGCGGGCAAAATAGTGCTAGCATTGAGATTGAAGAAGTTCCTGCTACAGGCAGTAGAGATTCCTGCATCTGTTATAACTTTCTGATTTACTGCCGACAGTTTTAAGCATTTTATGACACCAGATACTTGTCTTTTACTGCAATCACAGCAGTTTAAATGTGATATTCATCTTAGGTGCATTTGACCATCCGTTTCCCCCCTTTCTTGCAGAGCTCAACTAGAATTTCTGTCTCTGACATTTTGAGCCAATTTTCAAAAGATTATTTCCAAATTAGTTTAAATCACTTTTATTGATATTTGGTGTCCTTTAACTATTCAGGTAATTAGGAGAGCAGGTTCATTGCTGCCCTTGGACCAGAGGTTTTAAGTCTACTTTACTTCTTAATCAATATATATTTTATTAGAAGGCTTAAGGGGGATTTAAAGTACACCCATTAAATTTTTGAATCCTCATTTTAGAAGGTTGCTTTCATGTTTCAGTGACATGAAATATTCCATTTGTATAGACAAAGGCCAGAAAGGCACTTGTTTTCTGTGAGCTAACTTGAAGTATGGGGAGTCTGTTGTCATTTGCTTTTTATTGCTATGATAAACAACACCATGACCAAAAGCAACTTGGGGAGGAAATCATTTATTTGGTTTACACATCCAGGTCATATTCTATCATTGATGGAAGTCAGTGCAAGAACTCAAGGTAGGAACCTGGAGGCAGGAACTGGAGGCAGAGGCCTTGAGTATCAAAGATTACTAGGTTGCTCCCCCTGGCTTGCTCAGCCTGATTTTTTACACACTTGCCCAGGGGTGGCACCACGTACAGTGGGCTGGACACTCCCACATAAATATTAATCAAGAAAATGCTGCCCCCAGAGACTCGCCTACAGGCCAGGATGAAGTAGGCATGTTTTCAGTTGAGGTTCCTTCTTCCCAAATGACTCTAGCTGGCATCACGTTGACAAGAAACCAACCAGCATAGAGTAAAATGCGGTATTGTTTGGATTCCTTTGGCTGCATCCATTTCTTTCATGCATGCTTCTGTGTTTTCTGAAAAGCAGATTTCAAACGAATATGCAATATTTGAATTTCAGCTTATAGGGCCAGGATGCATCACTGCAGGCTGAGCATCCCTTATTTGTAAGTACAATATCTGAAATACTCTAGAATATGACACTATTTGAGTATCCTTATGATGCATCACATGGAAAAGTCGGCATCTGACATCCTGCAATGGGTCATAGTTAAAACATAGATGAACTAAAAATTTTCTGCACATTACCTTTATGATAATTGGATACAATTATAATGAATATACGTAAATTTCATCTTTAGACTGGGGCCTTATCCCCCACACACAAGATAAATCAGTATTTTTAATGTAAATATTCCCAAATCCATCGTGGTCAGGAAGGTTTGCAGGGAAAACCTTGGCACATGTCATAAGATTAGGAAAAAGCACATAAAACCACAGTGTGTTCTCGGTATATTTGCTGAGCCTTTTCAGTCTGACTAAGAGTCATGCTGAACCCCAAAGGCACTAGATGGGGTCTGAGATTGCCTTGTGGAGAGAAAAGCCAGGCCACTGCCCAACAGATGAGGTGTGAGCTCTCAAAGATCCTCTCCTTCCCAGCAACAAAACAACTAGAAGTGGTACCTTGGCTAACCAAGCAACTGATTAGAGGGCTCCTTTGTACATGCTGCGTGGTGAGGGAGGAAAGCTCCAACAGGAGGCTTATTGAAAGGAAGACGTGTGGTTTGTGATGGAGACAGCTGCAATGTCAATGTCTACGACATGTTGAGGCCAACAGCTCTGGCTAGACCGTCTCTGCAGCTGCTGTTTGTTCAGCAAATTCAGATCTGCTGGAGTGACTTTTCCTGCCCTCTACCATCCCAGGAGGCCAAGCCTGGCCAAGGACAAGTCCACTCCAGGAGTCACATCTGTTTCTTTTGGATGCGTGTGTCTAATTAAAGATATAAAATACAATGAAGACAATACAAAAACAAAACAAAAGAAAACAAAAACAAAAACAAAAAACAAAAACCATGTATCACTTCAGCTTTCTGTTGAAGTATGACTCCACTGTGCCTCTCAGTAAAACTCACTCCAAGTGACTTAGGGTTGCTATTGGGAGAGTTTCTAACCATCCGTCTCTTCTTGCCCAGTATCTTTGGCGACAGATAGTACATGCTGGCAAAGCAGCGGGTGGGAGGTAATGATGCAGATTGTGTCTGGGATTGGCCCACTTGGGAATCAGTACCACATCCTCCGGTGCATTCACAAGTGTGCCGCTGACACACAAGAGCTCTTCTTTTTCTCTAATTGCCTGGAAAATTTCATGTTGTTTTTCTGATTCCTGGCCATGAACACATAAATGCACAGCGTATGAGAAATAACCCAGGGACTTCTGCAGTGTAAAGATTTGAGTTCACATGTATCTCAAATATCCCTCAATGCTTTTTCTTGAAAGACTCAAAGAATCTGTTCAAGTAGATGATTTGGCTGTCAATTTACTATGATGACTTTCACTGTGATGTTTTTCTTTGTTCTTTTTCACTGTCTTGTGGTTTTTTTTTTTTTTTTTTTTGAGACAGAGTCTCACTCTGTAGTCTATCCAGAGTGTCCTAAACCAGAACAATCTAGTTGCTTCAGCTTCCCTGATGGATTACAGGCAGTCGCCAAACACACTTGGCTGGATTTTATTCTAATATTTTAACAAAAAAAATTTAAGGACTTAAATATATTGTCGATTTTTATCACCACACAGTCAGAGTTATAGTTAACTCTACAAGACTACAAGCCGTACAAGACATACAAGTCTAGATATTAGCAAATTTCTCTGTGGCATTTCATTACTAGCGCTGTCACTGCCCTGAATTGATCATATGATATACCCTAAACATTTCTTAGAGTTTATACCATGGCATCATAGCATCTAATTGACAAACTATATTTTGCTTTTGAAAAATGCTGTTAGGCAGTTTTTGTTACTGAAGAACTACTCATTTGTTCTAGTTTCATTTCTGTTGCTGTGATAAAAACAGCCTGATATGAAGCAGATCTGACAAAAAAAAAAAGGGGGGGGATTTATTTTGTTTTCAGTTCCATAATAGTTCAGTTCTATAACAGTTCAGTGTTTTAGAGAAGGCAAGCTCTGCATCCACAGTCAAGATCAGGGAGAGAATAAACACAGGCACCCGTGCCTACCAGCTTTCACCTAGCATTCTCCTGTCTTACATAGTTTTGCGCTCTGTGCCTAGGGCATAGTGCCGCCCACAGTGTGTTATATCTTCCCACTTCAATTAAGAAGACAATTCTACATCGATATTCCATGGGTCAACCTCATCTGAATAATTCCCCAGGATTAATCTTCACAGGTAATTGTAGATTGTGGCAAGTTGACAATTAAAAACTAACTATCACTGGGAACACAACATAAAAGGAGAAATTATTTGTTTTATCTCATGGGTTTAGGGTCTGAGGTCAGCTGGGTCTGTATATTTGTTCCTGTGATGAGGTAGACGTGATGGGTAGAAGGCAGAGAAAAGCTACTTCCCCAACAGAAGCCAAAGAAAGTAATAGCAAGAAGAGTCCAAGGCCAAGATTAGCCATTCAAAGACATGTCCCTTCTGCCACATTCCACTGTCTCTTAGTACCTTATTAAAAGTTAGAATCAGTGGATGGATCCAACCATTGGTTCTGCCTGGGCCTTCATGAGCTAATATCCTCTGCAAATATTCTAAAAGATAAACCTAGAGGAGCGCTTCATGATCTGCGAGGCATCTCGCAATCTAGTCAGGTTTTCAATCAAGATTACCCATCCTGAATCCATTCCATCTACAACCGCCTACCAAAAGATTCCCTTTAACCATGATGAATCTTCAAACAGAGGAACAAAATGGATCACAGGTCCATCTAATATGATATAACTGTCCTGAATATAACTTTATTTTTTCTAAATTGCTTTCTTGAAGTCCCAACAGCTCTAGTAATGGTTAAAAGTTTTGAATCCAATATCTCCTTTAGGAGAAAACTCAACTCTGCCTTTGTATTAAAAACATAAGAAAGAAAGAAAGAAAGAAAGAAAGAAAGAAAGAAAGAAAGAAAGAAGTTATATATTTCTAATACACTGGGCCACAGAGTAAATATTTCCACTCAAAAAACAAAAAACAAACAAACAAAAAAAGCCTAGAAGTAGAGCAAGGGAGGATTGGACCAAAGCAAGATAAAACATACGGAAGCAACCAGTAAACCCTGCAGCGTTGTGTTCAGCATCTAGGTCCAACAGTGGGATTATGTATGTTTCAAAGGGCTTGGACAACTCCTGCCTAATGGCTTTGATGCCTGTGAGCCACATAGTTCACCCTCCTGCTTTCAGCTTCCCTTGGTTGATGTCCTATGATCTCCCAACCTCACAGAGTAACGTGGTTGGTGTTATTCTTGCTGTCTCACACATTGACCTCATGGGGAATCTGACCCTGTTACATACTCCATATCCTCACAGACTTCCATTAGAAAGCTGGGCATTTGAGTCTGTGATGACATTATCCTTGCTTCCTGCATTTCTGCTACACCAGAACCTTGTGGATGATGCCAAGGTCTGCCATGAACTTCACAAATAACCAGGCTCTCTTGAACTGTGTGTAACAGCATCTTATCACCTGGGCAAGTGAATGTAGTGAGAGGAAACCTAGGGAAATGATTTGCTAGGTCTTTGTTCACATCTGAAGCCTGGTGAGCTCCATCTCATCTCCACATCCCTATTGGCATCTGGGTCCTCTGTGTTTCACAAGGCTTTTAGATTTCTCTTGAGCCAATTGAGTTGACAAGATTAACCATGATAGCGATGTCCCAGATTTTGCTAGCCTTATATTAAAAATACAGGTTCGTTTCTTAATATTGAGCCTGATGTGGGGATACTCTGGAGAACTCAAGGTTTTCTTTCTTCCTACTGCCAGAAGAAGGAAAACAGTCTGCTCACCACTCACACAGAACCTTTAGCATGGACAGCTTTAGCACTTGCCTCTGCCCCTGCCCCTCCAGCTTCAATGTTTTCATCCTTTTTGTTCTTACTGCACATTTCCCAGTTCTTAGAGGCCCGGCCTCTTCTTCACATCTGCACCTTTGCTTGTATGGATCTTCTGCATAGGCTTCCTTCCCAATCCTTCCTTCCCATGTCTCATGGGAACCTTTGTTCAGGTCTCTGCAAAGGCCCCATTTCCCTCAGGAAGCATGAGCTACTGTTTCCAAGTGGTGCTAAATGGTTCTCTTTTGGAACCAGGGCACTCCCTCTATTCCAGATCTTTCTTTGCTATATCAAAGCATGCTGTGCTGTTGCAAACTGTGCAGGCAGTGGTGGGCCGTTGCTTGCTCACCAGTGCATTGGTGACATATGTCTCTCAGTACTGTGTGCTCCAAGGCGGCAGGGGGTGTGGCGACCACCAGATGACTTATTTGGGAGCACGAGGCTTGTCCAGTAACCAGAGTTAATGGCACAGCAAAGGCACAGCTGGAAAAGGGTACTTTAAAAATCTCTGCCTCTGGTCTTTGGATTCCTGAGACTAAATGCTAATACTACAGGGAAGTATAATCTACTTAGAAAAGTTCCCATTTAGTGACTGTAGTGAGGCATCAAATCGTCTTTGTTCTCACTTGCCTTTCCGTTTTGTCAAGAAAATGTAGTGTTTGTCAAAGTAAAGAAAATTAAGCAGAGAAAAGCATTTGTGTGACATGTTAGTGTGTGTGTGTGTGTGGAGATGTGTGTATGTGTGGGTGTGCATTCATGCATTATTGGTGTGTGTGCGCGTGCGTGTGTGTGTGTGTGTGTGTGTGTGTGTGTGTGTGCATGTGTGGGTGTGTGTTTGTGGATTTCTGGTCATTTTCTTTTAAGATGATATAACTGTACATTTGCTGAAATAGTCAAAAAACAAATGCTTGAGAGCAAAGCTTTTCAACTTTAATGTTTCTACAAGACACCTGGGACTTCTGTCAAAATGTAGATTCTAGCTTAGTAGCTCTGGCAAATGTCCTGCACTTCTGCATTTTCTTACCAACTTCCAGGGGGAAGTTGGCGGTACAGGCCACAGAGCACACAGAGACTAGACAGCATTAGCATTCATGGGGTGTCTTGTTATTTCCAGTAGATGAGCCATAAATGCAAACCTGTTTTCTTCTGCTTCAAAATGCTAATATAATAAAGGTACCGCTGTCAGCCTGACTATGGGAAACTGGTGTGAAATGGATGGTTATCAGTTTCATCTCATGCAGGATATTGTTGGAGTCAGTATGAGTTTGCTATATTGATTATCTCCCTTCTATTTGGTGAGGAAGAGAATAATCTTGTAGGGGAATATCTATCATTGTATCCAGAGATTAGGACTTCTCATTCAGTGACTGCAAGACCAACCTCCTATGACTAACATCTGGGGTTAATCTTAATTGCCAATTTGATTGTACTGACAAATGCCTCATGGAATTAGGAAAGCACACCACAGAAAGACAGATTGTAGGTGTGGGTGGCCATGGGTGAGGAGTCCTGGTGAAACAGCAAAAGAGAGAAAGGAGAAAGCCGTAGTGCATGTGAATTCCTGTGGCTCCCGACCATCACAAGGAAGCGCACACGTGCTTCTGCTGCCGTGCTTTCTGCCTCATGTCAGCATTCCACTGATAGCTCCAGCCCAGCATGGGCTGGAAGCCCTGAAGCTGAGGCCTAAACAACTCTTTCCTGCTTTAACATCTTTTCTCAAGTGTTTGTATAGCGTTGGGAAAGTCTGACTAATATATCAGTCTACCGCAACAAAGTGCAGCTTAACTTGGTGGCTTAACATTGTCGATATTTATTATCTCATGGTTCCAGAAGCCAGAAACTAGAATCAAGGGATTGACAAGGCCATGTGCCGTGCTCTCGGTGAGGGCTCTGGGGGAAGACTCCTCTATTCCGGCTTGTGGTGGTTGCAGGTGTCTTTGGTTTGTGGCAGCATCTGTCCCTTCCTCCCTCTGTGTCGTTGACTTTCAAATCTTCTTCAGTCTCTAATGAGGGTAGCAGCCAGTGGACTGAGGTGCTAACTCACATCCAAAATCTATATCCTGAGTGCAACTATATCTCCAAAGACCCTATTTTCAAATATGCTCTCAAGCATAGTTACTAGGGACTTGGCTTTATGTGTTGCTTTGGAATCTAATTCACTAGTCTCTAGATCCATGAATCTATCATGAATACATATTATCAAGACTGGTGTCTTAGTCAGTATGAGCTGATGTAACAAAAAAATCCCATATTCTAGTATAATAAAGTGTAGAGACTCAATCTTACAGTTCGAGGGGCTGGGATGTCCAAGCCCAAGGGTGCATCAGATTCAAGTTCCGAAGAGTTTTTATGTCTCTTCACATAGAAAGGGCAAATAAATTCCTTCTGGATTTTTCATTAAGTAGATCATCATGGTTTGAGTGTGAGGTGTGCCGCCTCACCTCCCTCCAGGCTCACATGTTTAACCTCTACATGGTGGGACTGTCTGGTGAGTCTATGTAACCCTTAGGAGGCAGGACCTAGTTGGAGGAAACGGGCTCCTGAGATGTGCACTTTGAAGGTTATAGCTTGGACTTACTTCCTGTCTGTCCTCTGTTTTCACTCTATGGTGATATAAGCAAGAAGCTTCCACCTGCTTCCACCATAGCTGTGAGAGGTCCTGTTACCATGCCTTTCACCATGATGGTTTGTACCCTCAAACTACAATCTGAAATGAATCCTTCCTTCCATATAGCAGTTTTATCAGAAATTTTTGTCACAATGACAAGCAAAGTAACTGATATATTCACATTTGGGGATGGGCCTCTTGATCTAATTACCTCCTGAGGTGCCTCACCTCTTGTTACTATTGTAGTGATAACTAGGTTCAACACTTGAAAATTTTCTCATTAATTAATTAACTAATTAATTAACTTTACATCCCAATCACAGCATCTCCCTCCTGCCTCTCCTTTCAGTCCATCCCTCTCACTTCCTCTCCCTTGCTACCTTTCTCTTCAGAAAAGGGGAGGCCTTCCATGGACATCAACCTGCCTTGGCAAATCAAGGTGTAGTAAGACTGGGTGTATCTTCTTCTAGACAAGGCTGCCCAGTTAGGGAAAAGGGCTCCAATGGCAGGCAACAGAGTCAGAGACAGTGCCTGCTCCTGCTGTTAGGAGTCCCCCAAGAAGACCAAGCGGCATAACTGACATATGTGCAGCAGGCCTAGGTCCATCCTGTTCATGCTTTCTGATTGGTGGTTCAGACCCTGTGAGCCCCAATGGGACAACCTTAGCTGATTCTGTGGAGTTTTTTATAGTGTCTTTAACCTCTCTGGCTCCTTTAATCTCCCCCAACCCCACCCCACCCCCACCTATAGGATTATCTGAGCTCTGTCGAATGTTTATTTCTGCACCAGTTTCCATCAGTTACTGAGTGAAGCCTCTCAGATGACACTTATGCTAGGCTCTGCTCTGTAAGTGTATTCTGAAGACTATCATTAATAGATCCATGGGTGGGCTCCCTCTCTCTCATGCCATGGTTCTCAAGTTGGGCCAGTCATTGGTTGGTCATTACCTCAATTTCTATTCCATTTTTTATCCCTGCACATCTTGTAGGCAGGAGAAATTGTGGGTTGAAGGCTTGTGGCTGGGTTGGTGGTGTCGACATCGATACACTGGAAGTCTTGCCAGGTTACAGGAGATGAATATTAAGGGGACCCAACACTCAGATCATAGCAATGGAGGTGAAGGAGTAATTTTTGCAAATGTTCTGTTCTAGGTAGAGCTCAGCTGCCTTGCGCCTGTGTGTCAAGAGAGAGGAGACGAGGCAGGCGCCTGTGTGTCATAGTCCTTGCTCCTCATGTGGTAATTGTCACAAGGGAAACAACAATGAATCATTACTATGTTTTCTTTTTGTGATGTGCAAGATTTAACCCAGGGCCTAGCTCATGTTTTGGGGCTAAGCAAGCATTCAGCATTCTACTATTCAGGTCTGCTCCCAGCCCTTCAGTTATAGGAGCAAACAGCTCCTTGAAGCTCTTGTTTAATCTTTGTGCTATGAGATGTCTGACACTGAATGTCACTGCTGACTGACTCTCATTTGTGAGGCATTTCCTATAGAGGACCAGCCTTTGTTTGTTTATTCCTTTCTTCCAATTCCCCCTCTAATCTATTTCTTTAAGTCTATCATAGGTTCTGTATATGCCTTTCTTCTTCCTTTCCTAGCTACCAAATAACTGAGCCACTGTGTTGTACATCATTTGTTCTTCATTTTATTCTAGAAAGTTCTAAAGGCTTTTTAAGAACATGGACTGCAGTGCATCATGTTGTCCATTCACTACTTAGATGCATTTAAGGTAAGAAGCATTTAGGTGATTGCATCTTCCAATGTGAACGTAAATTGGGACAGGACATTCTATTGATGAGAAATCCACTTACCAGTGGTCACCTGCTCATGGAAGGCATGTGTGTTAGCATGAATTAAGTCCCACTTAAAATTTTTCCTTTTATTTTATGTTTATGGATATTTTCTTGTAGGTGTATCTAGACACCATTTCCATGACTGGTGCCCTTGGAGGCCAGCAGGTGATGTAAGATCCCCTGAAACTAGAGTCAGTTGCCAGCCACCATGTGGATGTTGGAGACCAAATCTGGGTCTTCTAGAAGAACAGCCAGTACTTTTTTTTTTTTTTTTTCCAGCCAGTACTCTTAGTCCCTGAGCCATTTCCCTGGCCTCAGGTTGCATTTTTTAACCACCTGTTTCCTTGGCTCGGTTGTTTCAGGAGAGCAAGAAGGCACAAGTCAAACAGACTCCTCACTGTACCATGTCACCCCAGTTTTCTGAGGCTGTTTGCCACTAGCTAAAGACTCGCCTCTTATTGTTTGAAGCACTGGGTGGCTAGCAAGCAGCTACTGGGAAATGCATGGAGTTCAGTGGGTGACACTGTCTCTTCCTAAATCCAGTTCCCCAGCCCACCCTGAGCCATTCCATGGCATTGAGTTGCTTTATTTGTGGCTTTGTTCTCAGGCTCTGATTTCCAAAAAATCGATGTCACTGCCTAGGCAGGCTTCCCACACTGTAACTGTATCCACAGAAAGCCATGTTCAATCTACTCCTTGGTGGACAATGAAAGCTAAACCAGAATCCAGTGACTCTAAACCTTTCCCTTTAAAGATGAGACCATGTGTCTTATGCCAGACTTATTACTAATGAAATATAACATCACAGGGGGAAAATATGCTACTTTGTTTTTTCCAAGTATTTGGTCCTGACATATGAACTTGAATTTGTGGGTAGGTAGCAGTTCCTTTAGCAAAATAAGTTAGAAGGACTTTTCTTTCTTCAGATATTTCCCTACTTGTTTTTACTTAGGTGGGTTATATTGCACAGAAAAATGCTAGATATAGTGTGGTGAAGGTAGAACGGTGTGTCTGTCTGGGGCAGATCTGGGCTGCAATTCTTACTAAAATATGAATTTGGAAAAAACTACTTCTACTCTTTGTGCCTCAATGTTCTCATCTGTGAAATGGGACCAATTAGAGTTTTCCTATGGTCAGGTTAGTTGGATGGCTAGTAGGAAATGTATGTCAAGTTATGAGCCCAGACTTGTCCTAAGGCTGCCCTCCCAACAGAGACAGAAAATGAACATTATGGTTTTTTTTTTTAAGTGTTCTAGTAGCCGTACTTAAAAGGTAAGAAGGAACGTGAAATTCATTTTAACCATGTTTTTGTTAAAATATCTTCATTTCAGCACGTAATCAATATAAAATTCCTTATGTTATGTATCACTTTACGTGAAGGCACGCTTTCACGAGGGCTGTGCTATGAAGTATCCGGCAGGCAGCAGCATTGAGCTGAGGCTCTGATGTCCCTCCTGCACAGTCTCCTGGGCTCTGTGCTTACTCATGGTGGCTTCAGGTGATGAGCACTCAGTGAGTCACTGAAGCACTTGAACAGCTACAAGAGCTGGTACCCAGGATGCTCATTCACTTGCCCCGCCCCCATTCACATGGTATGGATTTTCCCTTCCTAGCTCAGACCTCAGGGGCTTAGTCAAATCCTCTCTTTCCTTGTCCTGAAGGAAAGGGTTTGTGTTTAGCTTTGCTGAAACTGGGTGGTGGTATTGGGCCGTGTGTGTGTGTGTGTGTGTGTGTGTGTGTGTGTGTGTGTGTGTGTGTCTTAGCTACCAGCAGCTGGGCCCTCTGTTGCTAAGTGAATTTCCCTCCAGAGCAGGAAGCTTCCTTTGTATGTGGGCCCATATCAGATCAGATTGGGATCCTGGCTAAGTGAAGACCCTCTGATCTCTCTGGCTTATGAGGAGCTTCTTCTTCTTCTTTCTTTTTTTGATCTGAAAAGAGATAGATGGAACTGCAGGATGTCATAACAACATGGTGAGTGGCAAGCTTTCTTGCGTGAGGGTGTTTTGAATGTCTGTTGCTTACAGGACCATTTTGAAGTTTTCATTTATTAAAACAAGCTTACCACAAACAGTCCCCTAAGCACTATTTATGTCTTTCCGCAGTCTTTTCTGATCTCTAACATGTGTGTAGTTTCTACTGTTATTGCCATAACCGCTGATCTTTTGTCTTAGAAGTCTTATTTGAAATCACAATATATGAAGTGTCTTGGAACTTATTTTAGGCTCTTTCTACAACACGGATTTATGTCTTGCCCATGTAGCATTCTCAAGGAACACCTGGAAACACAAATGCATGCCCAGTGTGAATTTTTAAGGAAATGCTATTCTGCTTCTAGAGGCCTTTTTGCTTAGGATTCCTATGAAGTTTGTGCTTTAATCACTTAGGAGTGTAAATCATCCAGCTGATCATGTCCGTATGCACTTTGTGCAATGAATGAAAAGCTTATAAACATCCTTGCCTTTGACTTTGTTTGGGAAACTCTTGTTTCTGTACTCATTTCTCAAGTTCTCTGTATATATGCATATTTATGTATATATGTAAATATGTATGATATGTGTATATATGTATGTGCAGTGTGTGTGTGTGTGTGTGTGTGTGTGTGTGTGTGTGTGTGTGCTTTCCAGTGCATGTACCTGTAAAGATGTGACTATGCATCATTAAGAATAGAAACCATGGAGGCTGGAGAAATGGCTCAGTGGTTAAGAGCACTTGGTGTTCCACCAGAAGGCCTGATCTTCATTCCATCATTTACATTAGATGGTTCCCAACTGTCTGTAACTCTAGCCCCAGGACATCTGATGCCCTCTTCTGGCTTCTGAGGGAGCCTGCCATATGTGGCAAGTACACACACACACACACACAGACACACACACACACACACTCACACACACACACTCACACACACACATGCACACATACACACATACACATACACACGTGTGTGTACATACACATACACAAATAAAATTAAACCTAAAAAAAATTACTTACAAAGAAAATGAAAAAAAAAAGTATATTGGCAAGTAAAAAAAAAAAAAAAAAAAAAAAGACAGCAGACAACATGAGAACCTGAAAACCTCCACAGGGCATTTCTGAGTAAGCATTGCTTACGAGTCTTCATGTCAGTTGCAAGCTTACTGTAACCTTTAGCAATTTCCCATGAGTTGAGAGCAATAGGATAGTATATACCACATATCATGGATATATATTACATACCACAGATAGTATGCAATGTAATCCATTCCTAACAAACAACACAGTCAATAGCTGTATACTGTCTTGGGCTAATTTAAGACCAATAAATCTGTACTTTGAAAACTAAAACCTATCTTTTTGGTTATTCAAAGCTAGCCTCACACTATAATACCCCACTGCTCAGTGTTAGCGTGCTTGAGCTCGTGTTTGTGTCTTACTTGTGTCTCACATGTTGTCTTCATCAGGCATCTCTTAGGTGTCACAATCACAGTGTTCCTCTGTGAGGCTAGCCAAAGACTACTCCACAGTGGGCTGTGCAGCAGCTCAAAGGTAGTAGACTGTGCTTGTCTGGAACATACGCTTGTCTGTGACAGGTAACACGAATCTCCATCATTCATTCACTTACGACCGAGGACAAAACATCTGGTAACGTAACTTCAGAGGAGCTGGTAGAGAGATGGATTAGTTATTTGCTTTCAGAGACCCAGGCTCTCATAGGAAAGGTAGGTAACCAGTTCTAGTACAGTTGCTTATGAACAGATTTAAAATGCCCAATAAGAAATTGGCTAGTGTTAAAGACCATCTTGTTCCTGGTGAGGCAGTGACAGGTTTCGGGAGATGCTTGCTAAATCACCATCAGTCTTGGAAAAGTCCATGTGTAACTTCAGCATGTTAGTCCTAGACTTGTTTTCATAACCAGTGGCCAAACACCCCTGATTCAGAATGTGGCTTGCATCCTACACCCAGCCAAGAATGTTGTAGCTGTAAACAGAGAAGAGCTCTATAGGACACAGGGCCCCTGCTATTGCTGCCAGCTCTTGCTGGCAGTGAGTCAGTGTGGCTGAGGACCACCCTGGTGTCTTCTCCTGAATTATTTGCACTTGGTGATGGTAGAAGACATAGTGAGGATCACTAAAAGTGACTCTTAATTTAAGCTAGCTGGTACAGGCACAGCCCTTCCCCATACTATTTGGCATATTCAGAGATACGCCAAATAACTGCTGATATTTACAGGATTATTGCTACTGAAAATGCAGGACACGGAGTATGCTATACAGCTCATTTTCTGCATGTGTCTGTGTTGGGTTTGGCATTCTCTAGGTGCAGCTAGAGTTGTTTGTCAGCTGCTTATGGGATATTTTAAATGCCCTTTCAGAAGCATCAATACTGTCCTTGTTTGCATTTTCCATCATGCACTGATCATGGATGTCAGTATGTCCCTGATGAACATCCCGCTGCAAGGGGAGACCTCCCCATTCATCCTCGTCAAGGTCTCTGTGGGGAAGAAGCGCTTACTAGTTAATCTCACCAGTCACTGAGACTCTGCAAAGCACAGCCTGTGTACTGGGTAACAGATCACTGAGGGGTCTGTTGAGTGTGGACAGAGCAGCTGCATTGTTGAGATGTGGCTAGTGCTATTTAAAAGGGACAATACCTGATGCTGTGATGTCACGTTTCCTGGAAACTTGGTTGCCAAGGACCAGGTCAGCACAGGGAGGGTTTCTGATGTGGACTATTTCACTACCAATCATCGACTGCAGAAAAGCCCTGACCCCGCTTCAACTTTAATAGTGCTCCATCACCAAAGCAGACATAGGGTGAATCCCATCTGCACGTTGAGGCGTTTAATGGAAGAGGCCATCCAGGAGTCCAAATGATCTCAGCTCTGCATCTGTCTGAGTGGGATTAGGCGTAGGGTTCTATGCAAACATTCTGTACACATAGGTAGAAGACAAGAGAATCTGGGGTGCATACATGCTTACCTATTATTGAATTATTATCTGAGTCAGAAGCAAGGACAAATCAATTCTGTGTGTTGCTTGTGCTATGTTCCCCTACTCTCCGGCTGTGTGTGAGAAGCCTGGGGCCTTCATATTCCATGGGTACACGCGTGGGGTCCTTTAGAGGTTGTCACTTTATGGGTTTTATAATTTGATTTTCTAGAAATATGTTTGATTTACTTTAAAAAAAAAAAAAGAGTTGACTTTAAGTTGTTATTGGACAATGGGAGAGGGAGCTGACTCAGCAGGTAAAGGTGCTTGCCACACAAGCCTCACGGCCTAAGCGTGCTCTTCATATCACAGGTGGATGCAGTTGTTTGCCTCCATAATCCCAGCCGCAGCGGGACAGGAGGCAGAGGCTGCAGACTTGGCCTGAAGAGCAGGCTTGCAGACAACCCAGCCTGATAAGGGAAGGCAACAACAGAAGCAACAGGAGATACCCTGCCTTGAAACAAGACTGAAGGAAAGGCCCGAATCCGGAAAAGCTGATCTCTGATTCAGCTTTCTATGGTTGCCGTGACACATACACACTTCCCAAATTAATTAGTTAAAATTTGCAAGTAAGCACGTGAAGCTAAAAATGTCAACCTATCTGATCTCCCTATGGAGTATTAGAGTTTCATTATTTTGGGGGCATAAAACAAAATAAAAAATAAAATGTCAGTCATCTGGCATCAAATTCTATAGATTTGTGCCTTAAACAGCAGAACTTATTTCTCCAAGTTCTGAAAGCGGGGGTGGAGTGCTACAGATTCTCTTGCCTGGCAAGGGCCTCTTTCTTGCTTGTGAGTGGCTAGACTCTTGAGTCTTAAAATGGCATGGAACAGAGAGCAAGGAGAAGCAAGCTCTGTACTATTATTCGTAGAAGGGCACTAAGCCTATTGCCTCTGAAAGCCTCACGCCCTGATGACGTCACAGCACCATAGCGTTCCATAATGGGCTTTGGACGAGGGAAGTCTTCCTTGCAAACCAGAGTAAAATGTCTCACCTTGACATGATAGGGAGAGAAATTGTAGCCAGTGTTTCCCACCTTGTGCGTTTTTCTTTCTTCCATCCTTCCCCACCCCTTTTCTTCTACCCTTTCAACTCCATAACACTAGACAAGAGAGAGAAGAAAAAAAAAAAAAGGATAGAAAGGAAAGGAAAAGATCCCAGAATAAAGCCAAGGGTTGTTAGAGTACTTTCTGCTGATTAGGGGCATTGAGTTCTTTGGGTCAAGTTTGCTTTTCCCTGTTAGGCTACCAATTTCTTCTTCTTGTTGTTGTTTTTACTTTGTTCATGACTACTTACAAACCACAACCAACAATAACCACCAACCAACAGCAACCAACAATCAGCCAACAACCCACCCTGCCTCTTAGCGCCCTAGCATTTATATACACTCTGAAAAGTCCTCAGAACTCCAAATGTCACAAAATTTCAGAAACTTTCTGCAGCTGGCAAAATCATGCCCCACCAGAGCAGAAGGCAAATCATAGACAGCTACAGTGAACCATCTGAAGTAGCCCCATTTCCCATACCTGGGATTAAAACAAAAGCATAGTCTTATGATATTTCTGTGTTTTTGTTAAAGAAACTAAAGTTTCCAAATTGTTTCTACAAGAGACTTCTATGAAAAGCAGAGAGATGATTCTCTATTCGTATGTGTAGAGGAAGTCTACATTACCTTATTTTTACACTTTGGTCCCTGTAGTCAGGAGAAGGTTTTTGTTTTTTGTTTTTGTTTTTGTTTTTTAACTAAATGGTGGTCACTTACTTTATGGCCATTTAAGGATATTTTCACATACTTTCAGTATGTGTACATTGGATAAAGGGGCTTTGTTCCTAGCTCCTGAGGAGTCCTGTTATAAAGAGACCATTCTCGTTCACAAGAGTTTTCAAGGCAGGATTCTCCTGCCTGCTTATTTTCTCTTTTATGTTACACAGGTATTCATTAGTGAAAAGAATTCAGAAGGAACACTTGTCTATCTCATTCTGTTTACAACTGAGGAAAGGGGTCAAAAGCAATGACAAAGATGCTCCCACTTGGGGTTGTAGGCTGAGGCCAGAGCCTGTGTTTTGCACACAGCCCACACCTACTGTCAGCTCTGAGACCCTTTAGAGTCCATCGCCCTTTACCACGTGATTACAGATTCAGGCTTTGGTGGCTCCATGATGACCTGTCACTAACCAGGAGTTCTTGGATCCACACTGTTTCGTGTTCTGTGTAAGAGAAACCTTGGCAGGATGAGCTTGACCTTCCAGAATCCCTAGCTTTTGTGTTGGATCAATTCAGATAAACTTTCTACTATGTCTCACCTCCAAATTTGGAGATTGAGAGCAAGGTTTCCAAGGGCTTCCTCTTTCCCGTTTTCTCTGTAGAATCAGACCATTGAGAGTAAAACTCGAGAGAGAACCTTAATCATGTTAATAAATTAAGAAGAATTTATAACTGTTACTTACCAGGGAAAATGGTGGTTGGAAGGCACTTCTACAGTTAATCTAAGGAGTAGAGGAACCATCCCTTGCCATATATCCAATGACACTCCACTCTTTAATATGTACCTTTTCTTTTCATTGTCAATTAAATGAGTTATTTTACACATAAACACTGTAGGCTTCCTACCATCTGATGCTTATCATTTTGGAGGAACCATTGGGAAAGAAATATATCAACATCTAATTTAAACTGGGAGTTTCTCTGATGGTTAGTTTTAATTTTTTTTTTTTTTTGGTTAGTTTTAATTATCAACTTGACACCATCTAGAATCACCTGAGGGTTCTTCTGGATTAGGACCTAAGGCGATGTCTGAGAAGGGTTATATATTGATATTGTTCCTTGGGGTTGGAGGCTGCGACTGTGGATGGTAACATTCCCTAGGAAGGAGATAGCAAGCTGAGCACCAGCATAGATAAGATATGACCAATTCCCTCAGGCACCTGCAGCTATAACTTCCCTGCTAGAATAGACTGTAACATGGAACTTTGAGCAAAAATACAGCCATTCTCCTTTCTGTTGCTATTGCCAGTGTGTTTTATCACAGCATCCATAAAAACCAAGAAACCCCATAGATACAGATACAACCCAAGACAGTTCTTTTAGCTACAGCAACCCATCTTTATAGGCTCAGGCTTTTAATCCCACAGTTGCAGACCTTGAGTTAGATGGAGTCTGTTCCCCAGAGCATTCAAAGTATAGCATTCTCTTTTGTGACAGAGAACATGGATGATGGGTGAGCAGAAGGCATTTGTTGGTTTCCAAGAATTCAGCTGCATGCCAGTATAATGTGAGTCTCCCAGAAGAGCTCAAAGGAACTGCATTTTCACTAACACGCCATGCATTTCTATATTGCAAATTCCTTGAAGCCTTCATTTTATCTTGCTGCTGTGGTGAACTTCAAACATGGCTGTTTTGGTAGAAGTGTTTTCTTTTTTTTAATCAAACACAGGATGACTTGGACTGGCTATTTTCACAGCTGAGATCCTATTGCTGGGGATTTATGGCGTGTCTCATATGTTTCTACTTTGGTCTCCTCTTCTGACTTGTTTACTTTTCATGACACATCTGAATGCCTTCTTCTAAGCCAGACCCTTGTCTTGAGATCCAACTCCAACTGTGGGCTTGTTAGGATAACGACACATGGCAGGGGTTAAGAGACACAGCTCAGAAATTGTTTTCTTTCTTTTCTTTTCTTTTTTTTTTTTTTTTACCATGATGTTTTTCCTTCCATGGAGATAAAATCCAGACCTGAATCTCTGAAAGCTTGGAGTATTTAGGGTTCTGGTGCTTTCGATATTACCCATGTGGTCCTCTTTGGACAGCCCTACTTCATTATCTTTATCTGAACCACTAGATGAGAAAGATAAAGAGTGGAAAGCTTAAGCCAGGAGCTATGATGCAGCTGTGAGTCGGGCTGCAACCATCATGCTGTCTTCCCTGTGTTCTGTGGCCTCCTTAGTGAAGCCACTCCAGGACTTGAGTGTCAACTGCTGGAGATCAGGCCATCTTTATTGATGACACATTAAGAGAAAATCGCTGAATAAAGAGCCTTCTGTACGAAGACTGGAAATTGTCTTCACTTCATTTAGCAAGAATATTGCCTCCAAAACAAATTATTTAGATCAATGCTGACACTATCCAAAAGGCAGCATAGCCCTTTACTCAGTAAATGAGAATATTAGCAAGTGCTGACATTATGGTTCCCTTCCTTGATTTAGATTTTCCAAAGTAAAAGAGGCAAATGGCTGCCATTTCCTTAGCTCCAACCTTGAAGCAAATGTCCACACAAGTTCTAAGCGTAATTCTATTACACATATGGCTGTTTTGCTTACAGGCAATTGGATAGTTTTGCTTACTGAATTGGAGATTTATATGCAGATGTTTCTCCTTGAGTTACTTCTAGGAATACTCTTCAGAATTATGTGACAGGCATCTAGATATTTCCAGCAAATTCAGAGAGGCATGCAAGAGGAAGCTGGTATGGTTTACTTTATCTTGCATAGCATTGGCTTGTTGCAAGGATGGGTTTGTTTTCCCAACCTAAACATGTGCAAAGCAAATTGGAAGAGAGCCACCTCCAGGAATGACCAGAAAAATGGAGTTATTATCACACATGTAACAGTGAACCATAGCTTTACGGCTACAAATCAAAGATGTTTTGGGATTCTGCCTTTACCTAGAAGTATTTTCAGTCCGTGGCCTTCTGTCAATGGCTGAGGAGTCTATTTAGAGTTGGGGGAGTTGGGTGCAGCATGACTAGGGTGTGTTATGTGTAATGAGCTGACAATTTCCACTGTCTATAATGAGCATCTCTGTATGAATGGCTTCTGATATGAAAAGAAATTTGCTTATCAATGCAAGGAAAGCCATTGGGATGTTAATTTTATGTAAACGCCTTTTCACTTTCTAATTCACTCCTCCCCCAAATGAAATGTAATTGGGCTTCTAAAGGAACAAGCATAGAAAGGAATTTTAAAGTAACTAGTGAATCAAAAATGGCTTCAAATCCATACAGAAAATAAATAAATAAATAAATAAATAAATAAATAAATAAATAAATAAATAAAAATCAGGCTATGGCACTTTTGTCCCCAAATGCAAAATGGGTGAGTCTCCCTAAATATCATTTGGAGGCTGGGCATGGTGGCGCATGCCTTTAATCCCAGCACTTGGGAGACAGAGGCAGGTGGATCACTGTGAGTTCGAGGCCAGCCTGGTCTACAAAGTGAGTCCAGGACAGCCAAGGCTACAGAGAGAAACCCTGTCTCGAAAAACAAAAACAATAAACAAACAAAAAAATCATTTGGAGGAGACTTACCTATTAGACATATAAGTAAATCTCAGAGATGCTTTAAATTCTCCCTTTGGAGAACGGAATCCCATTTTGTGGGGCATTTTTTTTTTTTTTCCTTTCATTTAGACTTTGAGATGCAGAAACCTAAGTGTGAAATAAAGGGCCAAACTTTTACCAGGTTAACCATTCCAAACATTTGCTGACTTTGTGTCTTTCACAGAGAAAGCCGTGTGCTTTAGAGACTAGAGAACAGGAAATGGGGCTTTGCTGTGCTTTGAGGTTGGAAAGAATCACGCACTCCATTACCAGAACCATTAGGCTAAACCACGAACTATATGACCTGCACTTCGCACCAAACAGCTGCACCTGCACTAAACATTCCCCAAGGCTGAGTGGTCATCTGGACTTCACTGATCCTGGAGGGGTCACAAGTCCAGAGATGCTTTGACACATTATGTAAGATGTTAGCATCCTAAATGACCAATTGCTGCCTCCCTTTGTGTGTGTCTGTGTGTGTGTGTGTGTGTCAATGTATGTTTCCATCTCTTTATGTATGTATATTTGTGTCTGTCTGTCTCTGTCTCTCTCTATGTCTCTCTCTGCCTTTCTGTCTCTCTGTCTCTCTCTCTGTCTCTCTCTGCCTTTCTGTCTCTCTGTCTCTGTCTCGTGTGTGTGTGTGTGTGTGTGTGTGTGTGTGTGTGTGTGTGTGTGTGTGTGTGTGATTTAACATCCATGCAACTCTTAGGCTAATCCCTCAGGAATGTACTATCAGACCTCTAGTTTCCACCAATGCAAAGGCTGAGAATGTCATCAGACAGCATTTGAGGTTTCCTGTTGCTGTTATAAAACACTTTGACAAAGCAACCCAAGGGAGAAAGGGTTTATTTTAGCCTACAGTTCAAGGAACAAAGTGATGGGGAAGTCAAGGCAGCAGGAGCTTGAAGCAGTTGGTCCTGCAAGGTCTACAGTAAGAGGAAGAGCAATGAATGTGATGCTGCTCTTCGGCCCTTTTCCACTTGCACAATCCTGGGTCCCAAGCAAGGGCCACCCATAATGAGCAGGCCTTCCTACATCAATGGAAGTAATCCAGATAGTCCCTTCTTCCCTGGAACACAATTGGTGATCCGCATAACAGCTGAAACGCTGTTGCACCAATGGACACATCTTATCTGGCATATTAATATTATAGGATAAAGGGCCCATCACAGGGTAAGACCACTAATGTCTTTTTTCTCTCCCACAGCTTGCACAGCACCTTTCAACACTATAAAAAGAGGAACTCTATCATCTCATTTGTAAAGAGTCAAAGTTGACTACCCACACCTGATTCTGAGCTCATTCTATCATTTCCTCATTTAGATCTGTGTGGTGGAGCTGATGACAGATCCCAGGTCTTAAGAGGCTGCTTATTGCTCTCTAATTGCCATTGAAGCTAGTGAGATGTAGCAAGCTAACTTTGTAGTCCGGGGGAGACATAAAACAAAACACTGCCCAGCAGTGTCCACAAAGAGTAGAGCCTGCAGCAAGCCTGATTGAGACCCCAGATGCCCAGCTAATTCTGCAGGTATCTGAGAAATAAAAATGTCTTGTGGACCACTGGTACTTCTGACATTTTTGTTAGACAGTAACACTTGGCTGAAGTAAGGAAAGCTAGATAAAAAAGACCAGAGAAGAAGAGATAGAATCAGGAAATAGCACAAACTACTGTAAGGTGGCTGAGGGCGAAGAGAGTCCACATAATGGTACCAGGGCATCACTCTCATCCTTGACAGGAACTGGAGGATCATGGAGTTGAGTGCTCGGAGAAATAGATGCCAAGTTAGAGAAGAATGAGCAAGCATGAGGATTTATCTAGATTTATAGACTATCCTTACCCCATTTGGAAAGAAGGAAGGGATTGAGAGAGGTACGCAAAGGTCCATTACTAAGATGACTTTCACAAGCAGCGTGTTCAATTTTCATCTTGTGAGGGGACATATTTAAGACAGAGTCTAAATGATTTGGCTTTATGCACATATTCAAGTGTACTCTTGAGACCCATGTGAGCTCCAGACAGTGAGATGCATCCAAGTACCTTCAGGAGCTCCCGGTGAGCCCTGAGAGGAAAGATAAAAGAATATTGACTTTATTGACGAGATTCCTCACGATCCTTATTGTTTAGTTGAATGGAAAACTATACATGTTTCTTCTCAGCTTGGATAATTTGTAGGTAGACATCTTCCCTCAGAAACCAGAGAGAAAATACAGGCAGGATTCCTCAGGGAAGACCTCTCAACCATTGGGGACCCACTGGGATGCTTTTCCAGCATCACTGCTTTCTCGTTGCATAATAGACACAAAGATGGGTAGTCAGTTTAGTTAATATAATTGCCAAAAGCTCTGCCTCATTCACTTCAACTTTTTTCCCCCTATTTTGGGCCGTCTCACACCCAACATAAGGCTGCACATTTCATAGAGCCCTAGTTCTATCTTCTGCCCTTGACTGTTGCCTTACAGAAGAGACCCTCAGATGCTGTGGCGCTAGACAGATACTTAAATACTAAGGGATTGGCTTGACGGTTATAAATCTGTATCTGCAGCAAGGTAAGAAACACCTTGCTGCTGAACTTGTTAGCTCTGTCTGTGAATGCAATAGGCATCTGTCAAGACAGGGCCTAAGCACGGGCCAGAGCAGTTGGCATCAATTTCAAAATAAGCTAATGGGCTTCCAAAGCTAGATATAACTTAGCTGAATGTGCGGCGAGATACCATATATCCTCAGTATATGTTTGTACAGAGAATAACATGTTCATCTGAGGATTCAAATAATTCTGGTGAGGAGACAGTCACCTGATCCTAATAGATGCTATGTTTGTCAGGTGCCTCAGCCATGAGACAAAACGCTGGAGTCTAACAATGTAAGGGAAAAGATTTAATTTTGTTCATAGTTTCAGCCCATCATGGTGAGGTGGGTTTAGAGAGCAAAACATTCCTAGTGTGGCAGATGGAGGGGGCAGGGAAGAGAGAGAGGGGGGGGGGGGGGAGGGAGAGAAAGGCAGAGAATATGAATATGTCTGTTCCTCTTGGAATTTTTGTCTCCTGACTCTCTCCACAGCTCCAGCCTATAGCACAGTACTGCCCACTCCCATGCTCAGGACTAGTCTTCTCTACAAATACACCCAGAAAAGTGCTTTACTAATCTCCCTGGCCCTTCTCAATCAAACTGTCAGTCAAGGTTAATTACCACATATGTCAATGAAAAGCCTCTGTAGAGTCCAGCAGAAGCCTACCATTGCTGTTCACTGTGCAATGTGGCTGGTTCTCATATTGCCTGATTAATATAACTGAAAAGAATTAGGTTGCTTAGCCTTAAAGACATCAGATTTATAAGCATTGGATTTATTTCTTCCCGTAATAGAAGCTGGGAATTTGAAAAGCCAAGTGACAATGAGGGGCTGCTTCTCAGAAGGCCTGTCCCCCCACTCTGTAATCTCACAAGGCAGAGGTATTTAGGATCTCTCTATGGCCTCTTTTATAAGGGCACTGATCCTGTTTGTGAAGGCCCCACCCTTATGACCTCATCACCTCTTGAGAGCACCATTTTGGAGGGTATCATTTCAACACATGGACTTTGGAGGGCCATCTGCATCCAGGTTTGATGATGCTTCCTAAAAATGGATCTACTTCTCCTTTACACAGTCTTCCATGCTTTAACCCTGTGCACTCTAGTATACAAACTTTTGGAAGGCAATTTCATTTTTATTTTCTAGGATGAAAGAACCTATTGTAACCCAATGAGCAACGGTGTTGTGTTCATTGTTTGTGAACGGCTGAATGTTTATCTTAATAACATAACATTAGTATTTACAGATAACTTAGGAATTTGGTGCCATGTAGGAAAACATGCACTAGGCGATAGCGAGAATTGGAAGAGATACAGGCAAACTGTCCAGTGAGAGAATTCAAATGTGGTTCAATTTAGAAGAGTGCAGTCCTGAGGGACTAACCATAGTTTTCTATTTTACTCTCACTAGCCTGCTCTCTTAAAAAAAAAAAAAACTATTTAGCAGTTCTACGGTGTCTGTCACATAGTACTTGCTCAATAAATATTCCCATGGGAAAGTTAAGCAATAAATATATTGCATTCATGCATGTGTGTGTGAATGATGTCTGCTCATCAACTGGCTTTTCTTTCCTTTCTTTGCTTAAGCCCTGGCTTTCTGAATTAGAGCATTCACAAGGATCAGCTGCCAAAACCAGAAAGCACCAAGAATGTGAGGAAGGCAGGTGGACACTTGATACACGGGATGATACTTTACAATTAGCAGAGGAGATAGAGGGGCGGGCTTATGCCTCTTTTGCTGCATGAGAATGTTCTAGTATTGGAGTCAAGACGCTGGAAGCTGCAAACCATTAGTTTTATACCTGTAGCTCAGAAGCCACCTGCCATCCATGAGTTGTCAAGGAGACACAGCTAAAGCAGCCAGAACTGCCATCCAACGCCTTCCCTCACATCAGAGAGAATCGTGACTAGCAAGACCTGAATCTCACATTCAAGTATTAAAATAAGGTGATTAAAACAAATTTAATGAGATCAACCTGTTACTTGGCAGATTGCAGGTTCATCTTTCTTGTTCTGTGCTGTACGGGGTCTGTCCCCTTATTTCTATGCTGATTACCTTATTTGGCTACATGTGGCAGAATGGAGCAGATTACAGGCTTATGAGGCTGTAATTCAGCACCAGCCAACGTTTGAAATCCTTGTCTTTATTTTGGGAGATCTGAATGGCGGGTCTGAATTGCAGGTAAGCACTGCACAGTAATTACCACTGTGACCAGATTTAGTTGAGATGAATGAGGAACTTTTGACCAGCAGTTAGCAGTGGAAACCGCTCACACATGTTTCTTATTTGGTGTGCAAAATTCTTTTCAATCGATGAGGTCTTTACTTAGAGAACCACAGGCCACAGACCATCTCAAGTCTGCTCTCCTGTATCATTCATTTTTCTCCTTTACTAATCTCTGCCTTCCTCTGTGTACTGTGGAGCACTTCACTGAATGTACCCGGAAATATACCTTCTGGGTGCTAGTAACTATTTCAGCTGGCGAACCAGAATTCACCATTGCAGTCTCAAGTCTTCATTGCATGTCCTTAGAAACAAAGGCTCCTTCCCCGAAACAAACTGCCAGGCGTTAGCTGTCTGGTATTCAAGTATTAAGTGTATCAATTTGGTATAATTAATTAAGCATTCCATAGCCACCCAGCATTGTATCTGCTGTTAATTAATATGCCTCCTAGCATTTCAAAGATTTTATACAGTAAATCCACCGAGAAGAGTTTCCTTGTGTAAGGCACGGGGGAAGCCTTTACGTTTTTATTTAATTAGTGTGACAGTAAGAATCTCTCACCAGGGAAACCCTAGAGTCTAGTGATAAAGGGCGGTCCAAAGGCTGGCTTCTTCCCCTTTGCCTCCAGAGGAGCCCAGTGGACGCAAGGCTGGTATAGCAAGGCTGGTACAGCATCTTGGTATATAGCAAACAAGCCCCCTGGACATATATAACTGAGAGCGACATGTAATTCTGAGAAATGGGGCATCCCATATCTAGTGCTTTCTCAAGTTTTATGACCATTTTAAGACATCACTAACTATTTAGAGCATCGGGGCTTCATTCAAGTCATAGCTGCAGGCTGTCAGCAGGCATAAGCTCTCTCTTCGTTTCACTTGCACAAAACCTTCCAGACAACAACATTTTTCTGGATGGGGATGAACTCTCATCTGTAATCACAGCTCTTGTGGGACAGAGGCAGGACGGTGCGCAGAAAGTTTTTCTCAAATATAAACAAACAAACAAACAAACAAAAACCCACACAATTAAAATTCAAATAAGGAACATCCAAAACGAATCATTTAAAAGCTAGAAGTGCATTATTTGCTATATGCTCATCATAGTTTTGACTAAGTCCAAAATATAAATATAAGTACATAGTACAAGACAGGATGTACCTCATCAGATCTACAAAGTGTTCACTTTGCTTTTATCCAGTATTGTTAATTTGAAGTTAAATGTATCTTTTTTTTTTTTTAAATAAAAGGCAAATTTCTTTTAATTTTTCTTCTAGAAACTGCTTCCTCATGTACTAAGTACTTTCAGGTTTGTCCAGTTTATATGTTCTTATGGAGATGGCATGAAATTGAATTTAGTTCTGTGGTCTGATAGGCCAGTTGACTAGAGGAAGGACACAGGGACATATGCAACTGGTAAAAGTACCTTTTCCATCAGTCATAGGCTACTTGTGTCCTTGTTTATCACAAATGCAGACCAGGTGTGTGTCAGCCACCAGGTGACCCTGAGCACTGTGAACGGCTATCTCTAACTATCCAATCCAGTACATTAAACCTCTATTGAATACTATTTAAATATAGGTAAAGAATTTATGTGAAGGATGAAAGGATGGATGTGGTATTTTAAAGATTCACTCTCCTTTGGGGGGAGAGAGAGAGGAATCTAGACTCAGTACCAAAGTTGTTTTATTTAATTATTTTACTTTATTTTTAATGAAGTTCCTGAAGGACCAAGGAAGTTACATCACACTGTGTCACTAAGTTTTCCTCATTTGTTCTCTCTTATTTTCCACAAGAATTTGTGCTAGAGGATGGAAGAGATGTATGCAGTTGTATCCCTAAAGCTGTCTGTGCCGTTAAAGTAATTGCAATAGTCATTGTCATTTTCAGAGGTTATTTAAGAGACAACATGGAGTGGCTTATTTCAGCTAACTGCTTAGGAGACCTTGTAGCTCACCTTTGAAATTTAAGCCTTGGCAAGCTTCACTTTAGGTTTTCTTGTATGCATTCCAGAAATGATAATACATAAAGACATCAGAAGAAAAAGAAATCCACCTTTTAAAAAACAAGTAACCCTATTTCCTACTGACACAAGCCATCACCTTTGAACTACTAACGAAAATAAAGCACTATTTGTCCTGGGCCATATCCTGCTGGAGAAGTGAGCTGCTTGCTCATTGTGAACCGCGTCCATCTAATATATGAGACAAAGCGGGCTTTGCTCCAACGACTCGACAGTTAATGCGGTTTCCTGCTCAATGTGACATTCAGTTAGAGTGTGCTGACAAGACCCCGTGTGCCCTTTGCTTTAGGAAGGTTTCTTACCTTGGGTCTCAGTTTGCAGCATCCTTCTTAAAACAGTCATAAAATGTATGCTGCAGTGGTTGACGACTGGTTGCCTTATCTTTACCTCATGGTTCGAGCATCCACTTTTGCCGGTAACCAGAACATGATAAGCATGATGCTACTTGGAGCAAAGGAAAGATTATAGTTTCTCATGGCAGGTTGGGATGAGGCAGGAGCAGCAGGCAAGCCTACAAACCTACCAGCTGAGTCAAATCATCATGCCGGCTTCTTCACGTTACGTCAACTTGCAGACAAAAGTGAGGATGTCAACACCGTTTCCAGCCATCAAGAAGGGTTTTCTTCCCATCCCATTTGCTGGTATTGGGGAAAAAAATTAGCAAGTCCTAAGATGCGCCAAGAGACCGTTGTGCACTTTGTATGCTACAGGAGCCACAAAAAGCTCCGAGTAGATAATGCTTGGAGCAATGAATAATGAGAAGAGTGATAGCAGGAACATGTGTATTCTTTGGCCCACATCCTGACCTTGGTCTCCGCTCCCCGGCACACACACCACACTCTTTGTGAGGGCTAGTGGCTTGGACAAGAAAGGTCAGGGAAACCTCCTTGTGTCTAGTTCTATTTTAGACCACAGTAATGAGCACTGTGTCTGGCCGGCCAGCAGAATGTAAATATTTAAAGGGCCCCATTGGTGGTGAGTTATTTCAAAAGGCCTTCTTTTTTTTTTTTTTTCCCCTAACCATCCAGTGAAGTAAATGCTTCCTCTTCTGCAGACTTCACGTGGGAGGTTTCTGAGCATCTCCGCCTGGTTAGAGAGGTGAGAACAGCATAAACAGACGGCAGCTGTTGAGATCCACAGCTACCTCACCACGGTCCAGTTAACTCCTCCCGTCAGCCTGCCATGAAGTTTGCCTCTGCGTCGGGTCCCTTGTGGCACCGACCCTTTTTCAGTGTACTAGCTAACTTTCTGTTGCTGCGATGAAACACCGTGGCCCAAGCAACTCATAGAAGCGCTTATCTGGGCTTACAGTTCCAAAGGGACACTAAGCTACCACGGAGGCTGCCTGAGTTAGAGTTGCTGTTGCCGTGAAGAAACAACACAACTAAAAGCAACTTGCTTACACGTTCGCATTTTGCTTATACTTCCACATTTCTGTTCATCGTGGAAGAGTCAGGGCAAGAATTCAAACAGGATAGGAAGCCAGGAGCCAGAGCTGGTGCCGAGGCCGCGGAGGGGTGCTGCTCACTGACTTGCTCCTCATGCCTTGCTCAGCCTGCTGTCTTATAAAACCCAGGACTGCCAGCCCAGGGATGGCACCACCCACAGCGGGTGGGGCCCTGAGCCCTCCCCCATCAATCACTGATTAAGAAACAGCTTGTGTAAAGTTGACATAAAGCTAGCCTCAACAGAGAAAAAGTGGCAGACATGGTGGCAGGCATAGCGGCTGGAGCGGGGAACTGAGGGCTCGCATCTTGCATTACAGCACAAAGCAGACAGAGCACTGGGGCAAGGGTAAAGCTAACATACTTCCTCCAGCAAGGCCATGGCTCCCAAACCTACCCAAACAGCGCCACCAACTGGGGACTAAGCTTTATAACATCTCCCAAGCCTATAGGGGACATTCTTGTTTATACTATTCTATTTAGCTAACACATGTGACTAAGAATGAGCTAAACTGAAAATGTTTGGTGGTTTCCCTGGGCTTATAGGCAAACAATGTATTTGGGATAAACATGTCATGTCTGGATAGATAAGTCCCCAAGAGTACCCCTGGGTCAGTTTCATTCTCATGGGATCACAAAACAAAACAAACAAACAAACAAACAAACAAGCAAACAAGCAAGCTATACCATAGAATAACCCCTGACAATTGCAAACAATAATGCACTTGTAAATTTTACTAAGTGAAGAGGTGCTTTTCCTTATCTTCTAAGTAATAGACATTTATCCCTCACTTACATTCACCTCAAGCTCTTTGTTCTAACACTAACTTTTCTGGTTCACATTGGTTTTGTTTTAGACAATAAGCTATTTCCCAGGACTAATTTCACTTCCTATTCACTGATAATATTGAGCCCATCTTCTGTTTCCTTGGCATAGGTGGCATAGCTAAGCGGTCATCCAGACCTTGTTCTTTTGGTGAACCTACAGTAGGCAGTCCATTGCCCAGTATGCACAGCCACTCCAGTGAACATTAGATTGACTGATTGGGTTATTGGTTGATTGGAAGTTTGTCTGAATAAATGGGTTCATGATATCTGCCTTACAGAGTAAAACATTCAATTGGACGAGGTTGGTTTTTCTGACCAGTGGAGCAAGTTTGTGCCTACAGGGTCACCTGTCCTCCAGGATGTCTTTTCAAAACCTGTTACTCTTCGATGCTCTTCTCTACCCCGTAGGTTTCGTTGTCTGCTCTACTCAATTACTTTGTGAAATCACACTAGAATGGAGTATAGATTCTGTTTAAAGTCCTGTATGGATAGTAAGTGATATGTATCATTTAGTAAATTTTAAAGGTGCACCCAGTTTCTATAGCTGCTATTACAAGTTACTGCAAAATTTGCATCTTAGAGGGATTCCATCTATTACCTCACAGCTTTGCGGGTCAGGAGTTAGGATGAACTGGGCCGAGTACATTGCTTATGGTCCTTAATACCTGAAATTAATGGCAGTTAAACTGTGTTCCCAACTGGCAGGTATGAAGAGGCGCTTTAAGGATGTTCGTACCATGTGATGAGTCCAATTCCTTTTGAATGTAGGATGTTTCCTTGGTGGCTTTTGGCCAGGGGCATCCCTCTGTTCTAGGAGACCACCTACGTTCCTTGTCACGTGCCCTGCACCACCTCTGAATCAATAATGCTTCTGGAGACTCTGTGACTCTCCTACCCCTCAGCCATAAAGTTCTTTGCTTAAAAGATGTGTTCATGTGATTAGATCCTTGTGTGTAATGTGCACACTTTACCTTTCTTAAGGTCTGTGATGAGTCACTTGAGGCCACTGGAATAATAGGGGATGAGTCTCAGGATCCAGACTGTACAAACCAGAGGAGTCTGGGAAAAGTAATGCTGCATGCTTGCTTCTTACCAGTTGTTTTGTTTTTTTCTTTGTTTTGTTTTCTTTTGGGGGGAGGGGATGAATCCCACCACAATCACACCTCACACAACATCACACTTTCCTGTAGGCATCGCAGCCCACGTTAACACCTCACTGTCCTCACCATCAATATCTGAAAAAGGCTGGGTCATTGGTTCCCCTGCCCATTCCAAAAGCAGTTACCGAGTGTTGGGACTGGTCCTGACAGATTCCATGGCAGCTCCAGATGTCGAAGTACCATCCAGAGACTGTCCTAGTTAGGGTTTCTATTGCTGCAATGGAACACCATGACCAAAAAACAAGTTGGGGAGGAAACAGTTTGTTTGGCTTATGCTTACACACTGTAGTCCATCACTGAAGGAAGACAGGACAGGATTTCAAACAGGATAGGAACCTCGAGGCAGGATCTGATGCAAGGGCCATGGAGGGGTGCTGCTTACTGGCTTGCTTCTCATGGCTTGCTCAGCCTGCTTTCTTTTAGAACCCAGGACCACCATGCCAGGGATGGCCCCACCCACAAATGGGCTAGGTTGTCCACCATCAACCACTAATTAAGAAAATGCCCTACAGGCTGGCCTACAACCTGATCTTATGGAGGTGTTTTCTTAATTGAAGTTCCCTTCTGCCAGATGACTTCAGCCTGTGTGAAGTTAACATAAACTATCCAGCAAAGAGACTGTTGAAATCCCATTCACGTTTTCTGTTGGTTTAAGCCTATAATTCGATATTGCCATTGTTTGACAGGTTAAATACTTTGATAAATCATCTGAACCTACTAGACTGAAAATGTCCCTCAGTGCTCTTTGCTTTCCCCAGACTCCCTTGTTGAGTTGCCTGTGTTGAGAAGCCTGTGATATTTTCCCAAGGCAGTAAGGGATTCTCTCTCAGCTGCACCTTGCAGTAGATGCGAACAGGCATTGTCTCCTGCACACGGCTTCACCCTTTTATTTGTCCAAGGTTTAACTTTTGGCAGCATGCAATCCTTCCCTTCTCTCAATGAGATAAACACTATTAATGCTATGAAACAACAGATTATATGAAGCAGAAAGCCTCGTTTTACCATTCAGGACAAGCAAGCTCAGGTCATCTTATACACAACAGCCTCTCAATGCCCTAGTGAATTCAGCAGGCTGCCAAATAGTGCCTCTAAAATGTCACTTGCATCAATAGGCCATTCCTCTCCTAAGCTTGTCAGTGGCTCTCCAGTGGCTGCTAAATTAGTCTGAAGCCTCCTGACCAAATTTATTTTCCTTTGTTCCTTAGACTAAAGTCTTTGCTATACCCAGATTCTGTCTCAATATTTTCTCTCAAGTCCTACTTGTGAGCCATTTCCACACCTCAGCATCTTGTGTGGCATTATAATTATGCCTCTCTGTATTTGCCTTTCCCTGCATGGCATCAAGCGGCGAAGAATACTAATATGTCTCAGCTCCCTTTGTTCCTTCCATGTCTTGAAAAAGTTTGCTATCTAGTAAGTGCTAAGGAAATGGTGGTTAAGTCAATTTGATCTATCTGTCGACTATTCAGTATTTACGCATGTGTGCGTTCATTCGATGGTTGTTTCATGCTTATTTTTATCTTGTAATTCATTAATAGCTGCAAGTAGCAAGAAAAGGATAATGGCATCTGCTATAGAGATGATTGTAGGCTCTTGGAGGAGGATATGCGTTGGATAAGCCCGGAGGAGCTCTAAGTTCAGTATAGATGAGGAATGAAGCACTGTGTGCAAACTGCTGCATTTTGTCCTGTGCCTTAGAGATGATGGTTGTGTTGCTTCTGGACACAGAACGCAGTCACTGGGTAAGACCAGCAGCTAGGGTGGAGTTGGGTAGCCACTCCAGGAAGAGAGAGCAGACAAGATGTACACAAGCACAGAGGTGTATGTGGGAAGTGTTCAAAACAGTGTATCAAAAATTTTAGACCCTAAACACTACGGTAAAAAGATGCGGCTTCAAAAGAGGGAGACTACGTAATAAAAACCTCAAGTGCCTTGAACTCCATCCAGGAGACAGGAAGCAAGCACTGCAGGAGTTTAAGGAAGGACCAAGATAAGATTCATATCTTGCTTTCATCTGACCTTTTCCATGAACCCTGGAGTGTGAGAATCTGCCTGAGTCTGCTCCTGGTCAGGTGCATGGTGGGACATGTATAGGTCACAGAGGGTAGACTAGAGAAAGGCTAGGAAGGGAAGACTTTTGTCCTGTGCTTTCTCTGTTGAAGGGTTCTGGCTAGCACCATCCTAGGACATCTCCCTGGGTCTCCCTCGCAGCTTCTGTGTCAAGGATGCTCAGCAGCACTTTCCTTTCTTGTCTTCTTTAGCTTACTCTGGAGTACTCAAGATTGTTTGTGCCTTATCCCTGGACCTGCTGCTACAGTTCAGTCCTACTGTACAGTAAACACTAAATAAATCTAGTCACCAGGCCTCAGGTTGTATCCTTTCAACTTGGGGCATATT
The DNA here is from genome assembly GCF_903995435.1 of Acomys russatus. Classification (NCBI taxonomy): domain Eukaryota; kingdom Metazoa; phylum Chordata; class Mammalia; order Rodentia; family Muridae; genus Acomys; species Acomys russatus. Next base: position 36,045,827 of record NC_067148.1, on the reverse strand, counting down.
GATTATTAAACACTGATAAAATTGTATATCATGTATTTTTATTTGTGCTTTCGCTTATCTTCTCAAATACTGAAAATCTCATTCTTGGAAAGATAGGAAGGTCCATTACTTAACCATATCTGGCCTGGCTCTAGGGTCAACACTCAATACATCTTTAATTCCAGCAGTGGGAAGGACAAGCAAGCAAAACTCTGGGAGTTCAATATGAGCCTGGTCTACATAGTGAGTTCTGGGCCAGGTAGGGTGACATAGTGAGACCCTGTCTTAAAAAATATATAATCTGAGAGCAGTGCACATTTAATCTGCTAAACACCCAATAGAATGAATTTTTTTAAAGCTTTAACTCTCTTGGGGGTAAAAGAACATTTTTAAGACCCACTGGAATATGTAGGTTCAATATTAAAATATTTTCTCTTATACAACAAGAATAGGAAGTCTTAGATTGGATATTTATTTTCCCTCTAAAGATTATACCTTTGTATTTCCCAGAAACCCCTATTCCCTCTTGATTTAATGAGTTCTCTTTTTCTCTTTCTCTGTCTCTGCCCCCTACCCTCCCACCAAGTTCATCTACTGCTGCTAGTATGTACCTGTGTATGTGGAGCATAGGTAGATCTCAGAGACTGCATCCTTAAAGAAGACTGACTCTTTCTCTCGATAGCCATTTAAATATAGATTACTTAAAAGACTTAGTTCTGGCCAGCACACGCCTTTAATGCCAGCACTTGGGAGGCAGAGGCAAGTGAATCTTTGTGAGTTTGAGGCCAGCCTGGTCTACAGAGCGAGTTCAAAGACAGCCAGGGCTACACAGAGAACCCTGTCTTGGGGGCAGTGGGGGGCCAGAGAAGACCTTATTTGTTTGTTTTATTCAGAAAAGCTGACAAATCAAAATAACCACCACAGGATCACAATATGCTTTGGACATAATAGTAGGGAACCAAAAAATGCCATATATAACCTTTAGGATCCATATCTACGAGGTATGGGGGAAGAATGGAAGATGTACATTTGTGAGCTATCAATGTGGAGATCGTAGAGGTCAGAGGATGTATTGCTCGAGAAAGAATACCTGTGATGAAGAGTTAAGCATAAAGCCAAAGTTCAGCGGGGAAATGTGATCTAAGAGATGGGAAGATGAGGTGGTACTGTCCATAAAATCAAGAGTCTGAGAGGACTCAGGAGAGGCATGGGGGTGACCTAAGAGAGGGAGTGAGGAGCAAAGGCTTGGATTCAACAGTGGGGAAGTTCTTGGAAATCAGAGATTTTCATAACCAAAGCTGCACCTAGGTGCCTACGAAGGTACTTGGTGTTGGAGAAAGACGAAAGTGTTTTCAAGGGTCTACTTAGGATTTGCCCTTTTAAAAACACAGGTTACTGTGTCCTATAAAGAAACTGATTGAGAAGGCCTGATAGTTGTCATGAGAACCATCTATGTAATTCATCCCTCCTGACACCGAACAGAAGGTAAAGAAATGCCATATCACAAACAGCCAGGGCATCCTAAAACTTCTGGAAGTAGATTGGGAAAAGACAGTGAGTGGCAGTGAGTGCCAGTGGGTGGCAGTGAGTGCCAGTGGGTGGCAGTGAGTGACAGAGGGTGGCAGTGAGTGACAGAGGGTAGCAGTGAGTGACAGAGGGTGGCAGTGAGTGACAGAGGGTAGCAGTGAGTGACAGAGGGTGGCAGTGGGTGGCAGTGGGTGACAGGGTAGCAGTGAGTGATAGTAGGTGGCAGTGAGTGGCAGTGAGTGCCAGTGGGTGGCAGTGAGTGACAGAGGGTGGCAGTGAGTGCCAGTGGGTGGCAGTAAGTGGCAGTGAGTGACAGTGGGTGGCAGTGAGTGACAGAGGGTGGCAGTGAGTGACAGAGGGTGCCAGTGGGTGGCAGTGAGTGACAGAGGGTGGCAGTGAGTGACAGAGGGTGCCAGTGGGTGCCAGTGGGTGGCAGTGAGTGACAGGGTGACAGTGAGTGACAATGAGTGGCAGTGAGTGACAGGAAGTGGCAGTGGGTGGCAGTGAGTGACAGAGGGTGGCAATGAGTGGCAATAGGTGGTAGTGAGTGGCAGTGAGTGAGAGTGAGTGACAGTGGGTGGCAGAGATTAATAAGATATGCAGTAAGTGCCCTGTGGTTGTTGTCTTTCTGAACTTGTTCTTTATATAACTGGTGGCCCTCTTTGCATATTGCATATCTATGTGACTATTATCAATACTGCAGGGTTTTAATTCCATTTTAGAGCTCCCTTGGATTAATGGCATTTAACTACAAGATCCAAACATTTAAGATGGCTGAGTTCTCTAAAAGCATTCAGGCATGCTCATTGATATATGGTGGGTATGACAGATGGCGCAAGATTTGATGAAAAATGTGAAAGTAATGAATCACAGTGACATACTTTACTAAGATACCAATATAACTAAATACTATTATACAGACATCATATGTACTGACAAATTCTGCACACCCAACTGCATAGACAGAAAATGATATCAATGTATGAACTAGTTTGTCTTATTATTTTTAAGGCTTTTTCCATCAATAAGTTTATAAGATTGAAATCTAGATGTATATTTTGGCATCTACAAATAGGCTTTTGGTTATTGAAAGGAAAAAGAGATGTCACCTGTTCTTCCCACACTTGGGGTCTAGATATGCATACCTGCCTGGAGAATCATGAGACGGCAGTTAATGAAGAAAAAGGCAGCTTCCTCTCCCAAGCATTTCATTGCATAAACGCATATGAGATTTTACCAATGAACCAGAATGTATTTTCAAAATATTATCAAAAGCGCCTTTGAAGTTTGGATTTCCTAGGTTCATTTCCTATTCTCTTTCCCTCTTTTTCTTCTCTTAACTCCATTTTCATGCATCTCCATTTTAACCCCATCTTGTAACAGTTGCATCTTCCTCATTTCTCTTTTAAAAAATATCCCTCCCTTTGAGGTGGGTTTTGCTCTGGATTTTCAGATAAGGGTCTGTTTCTGAGGAATCCTAAACCAGATCTCTTAAACAGCATACCCTGAATATATTGTAGCACCCTGGAATATTCCTGTGCCATCGTTATGTGCAGGTTTTACTGTCCAACTTGCTGTTTTACAAGCCCTGTAAAACCTAGCTGTAAATCTGACAATTTGTCAGCCTGCAATCTGTTGATTCATGCTTTAATCATTTCTATTTTGGAGGAGATTTAACAGCTCTCCATTTAATGCAGATGATGTCGGGTGCTAAGTACAGCCCTGGGAGTGAAGAACATACAGGAATTTCTCACAGTAGTGTGGGAAAGGTCTTGCTCATATATATTTGTGAACAATTTGTTTCCCCAGATTATTTTCTAACACCTAAGAAAGTTATTTTGTTAAAAGTTTGTTTGTTTTTTTTTCTCTCAGCTCTATTCCCAAGAGCCAATGACTTTAAAATATTCTGAAAAATATTCTAGCTTCTTACAGAATTATCTCTTACGGCAAATATTTATCAATGCGGGTGAGTTGCTTTCATTTTCAGTTCGATTAAATCCAAGGGTTTATTTGGACATTAATAATGAATGCATGCTGACATTGTGCAGTGATTCTAGCTGTGTTGGGCACCATGATGTGGAGGCTGTTCGCTGCATATTTACACCGAGACAGCGCACACACCCTTACCTGTGGATGGGTGGTGGTAGCTTGTCTTCGCACTCCGTACTCAGTACCAGAAAGTATTGGCCTGTGAGAGGCCTGTCCATTCTAGATATCACTAGCATGATGTATGGGCCACAACAGAATCCTCTGCCTTTTAATACTGCTTACTTTTGGTAATAAATTGTCCACTTAAAGTCATAATGAGTTGTAGCTTAAAGATGGCAGCAATTACCCAGTTTGTAAAGGCAGCTGCATTTTAGGCCCCCCGAAGTTCAGTTTAAGCACCTTATGAGTAGCTCCGCCTACACAACAGAGATACTGGAGAGCTCTCCTGAGCGTCAGCTCCAGATTGTGCACTGGGACACTTTGTGGAAGGTTCTTGCATCCCAGAAGATTTTTTTTTTCTTTTTGCGTTAGATTATAAGCCCTCTCTCCTGATTAACCCTCTGCCTAGCTGTTAACAATTATATGTAAAGCATGAAGTTTCATGTAGGTTGGCTTTGAAAGCAGTAGACACAAACTGCTAAATCTGAAAGAACACCTTTTCTTTACTCCTCCTCCTCCTCTTCCTCTTCTTCTTCTTCTTCTTCTTCTTCTTCTTCTTCTTCTTCTTCTTCTTCTTCTTCTTCTTCTTCTTCTTCTTCTTCTTCTCCTTCCATCTTCTTTTTTAAAGTGTTAAGACACTTTTATTGAAATTCAAAAGAAAAATCTCAGGTCCAGCAAGTTGTAGCTCCTGGCAGCTATTTGGAGGCAACTGAAAGAGCGAAAGCAAAAGAGCCCAGCGGTTGAGTTAAGCCGGCATGGAGGCCAATCACGTGCAGCAGGGAAAGCAGCTGCAGAGAAAGAGTGAAAGCCACATGAGAGAAAGCGTTCCTTGGAAAGCGGTGCAAAGAAAACAGAGGGTTCCATTTTACTGAGCAATTTAGAAAACGAGGCAGACTTATCCCCCCCCCCCCCCCCGTGTACCTACAGAGATGGTGGGGACTCTGCAAAACAGAAGTATATTATTGCACTGAAGGGTTATTAATTCCTCATGTATCTTTAGCATGGCCTAAGGCGAACTCATCTTCCTGGGGTGGCCAAGTGACTGACACTCACCAGAATGCTAGGTCTTGGCTCAGGCCAGATATTCTATTTTCTAACCAGAAGTTTTCCCTTAATGTGTCCTTACGGCTACTCTTACGGTCCTTTCCTCAGAAGACATAACCCTGAAATCACTTAGAAGATAGGCTAAAAATGGGAAGTAGCTAAAGCCCACCTTTTCTCTCTCTCTTTTTTTTTTTTTAAATTTTAGTGCATGTCTATGATTTACACGTCATGCACCAAAATCTCCCTCCTCCCCCCAGTAAAATAAAACAAACAGACAAACAAAAAAATCTTGTCACAGAAGCTGCAATGTGTCACGCAGTATAGCCTTTTGTCCACATATGTTTACTTTCACATGTTCATTGTTATGAGTCATGGGTCTGGTTTGAGGCCTATACTATCATTACTGGATCCTCACTGGGACTTCTGTCGGATATCCTGTTGTTTCCGTGTGTCAAGGAGATTATTACTCTTTGAATCTGCAGGTCTGGCCCCTTCATGTGTTCTAGCAGGTCATACATGGGGTAGATGTTGGGGTGAGGTCCACTCAGAGCCCTGGATCAGGTCCTACTCCCTTGTCCTCAGGGCTGGGCCTGCTCTCCCAATCCCATGTTGTGTCCTTGGGACAGCGCCATCTTTCCTGCTCCCGTGTCCTCAGGGCAGGTCCCACTCTCCTGCTCCCACGTCATCATGACAGAGCCTGCTCTCCCACTCCCGTGTCCTTGGGTCAGGGACAGCTCTCCTGCTCCCATGTTGTCAGGGCAGGGCTGGCTAAAGCCCACTTTTCAATGGAAATCTAACAATCCAGTTTTAAAGTACCTCATATTTGATGCATCACCCTTAATGGAAACTAGAGCTGAGACTACCAAGGTAGCTAATGTCTTTCACTGGGTTTGGGGAAACTGTTCGTAGGCTTATAGAGTTAGTAGACATCTGCACATTAAAATTAGAATAGTTAAAATGTTGTGGTTTTTTTTTTTTTAAATAAAACTCCCATTTCAATAGAAGATATACAGCATTTTCCTTCTCCTGGCTTTATTCATTTCTTATTGTTTTTGAACTTTTAAAATGTATAGAAAGACATCTTGTTCATAATGCAATGATGAGTCGTCATTTGATTTCTATAGGATGCATGCACTCCATTGTTTTGGAGTTAATTCATTATTTTAGTGAATTTATATATGATCCCCTGAGTGTCTAAAATTATGAAGAGTGATATTGGGCCATTTGGGGGTATCAAATAAGAAAATGTCAGTATTATGGCAGTGACAGACACTAAATTATTTTCAGAAAGATGATTTGAAAAGTGTTTCCCCTCAGTGTGAAGAGATGGTTCAAAACTGAGCAGAGGAGGAGTCAGAGGAGCCACAGTTTTACCAAGTTGGTTGATTATGATTATAAGCTAGGAAATGCTGAAGACTTTTCTTTAGTAGACTCTTGCTTTCCAGACATTCTGTTTCTGTCTTGCATTTACAATTTCCTCCTGAAGTTTAGCAGCTTCAAATAGAACTTCACATGCCTGTGACTTAATATACAGAAAGATGGCAAAGCCCAGACAAAACATTATGTATCTAGAAGATGCTATAGAAAGACCAACCGGACTCCATCTGTCTTGCTTCTTCATCACTAAATGGAATAATATCAGTACCTGGCTTGTGAGCCTATCGGTGATGTAATGCATAGAATCCTTTGCAGAGGGCTTGATGCCTCATGAGGTGCTCAACGGGCTGTACCTATGACATCACCTTCAGGGGTGATGCCATCACGTGAAGCAGGTACAATGTAGAGCCACTTAAACTCTGTTGCATCCAGATCAGAAGGTAATAAGAGGCACTGCGGTAGTTGGAAATTGTGATTTTCCCAAGGTCAGTTCGGGGACAATTCTTCTGGAATCCTATGGATAAAACTTTAACTCACTTTGGGTCTCATCAATAGTAACTTCTAGAACTGTAACCAGTCTTTGGCCACCCACATCACATTGATAACCACTCTGTCCACTATGCCTGCAGCTCTCTGCCTAACTATACAAGTTCAAATTCACCCTAAAACTTGTTTCTTTTCTTTCTTTCTTTCTTTCTTTTTTTTTTTTTTTTTTTTTTTTTTTTTTTTTTTTTTTCCCAAAGACTTAAAAATGGTTTTCAGCTACATTTATTATACATTTTTGCGATAATGTTTTGTTTTTAGGGATATAGGGAAAATTGTAATTTGTCTGCTTGGCTTGACTTACCTTTCTATTATGCCTCAGATACACTCAGCTATTAAAGGTGGAAGGGAAATTTGGGATGTGATTATATAGGGATTAACATTTTAAGAACTTTTTTCAAGTGGAAATTGGGTTGAGTATTTTGAGAAAGGTTAGAAGGCAGCAGGCATCTGGAGAGCTCCCAAGCCCCTTGAGAGGCAGGTGGTTCTTAAATGCCAGCCACACAAGGGAAGTGCTTCAGCTTAGGAGTCAAGGGATTGGTCCTTGGTTGAATTACCAGCTTTTATTGAAAACAGTAGGCACGGTGCGGACAACTTCCTTAGTTAGCCTCTCCAGGTATCTCTCTTTGTTCACCAAGTGATGAATGAAATCCTCACCGACAGGGGTCATGTGTGCAGGAAAATGGACAGTACCCAAAAAGCTCTGATTCTCAGAGTTTGCCCTCTGCCAGACAGGGCTCTCTCAGAGCAGGTTCCTGTGGCCACAGGATATAAATTATGTCACCTTTTCAGATTCTCATGATATGAGGGTAAAAATGCTGGCCTATTGTTTAGACACAGATGTGCATTTGATCTCAGGGATGTTTAGAAGGCTTTGCACTAAGTGTTTCATAAAAGAAGGAAAAACACAAGAGTGATCATGCCTAAATACTTATAGATGACGAAGTGTGAAGGCCTAGGACCCCCTATTTTAATTGTCTCTTAGATCCCATAGCAAGTTCTTGTCTTCCAAAGGAAGCAAAGCTTGAGTTAGCGATGACCTCCAGCTTGTTATAAAGGTAAACTGAAGTACTATAAGATTATGTCAAGAATTTCCTTGAGCATATAATGCCTCATGAGTGAGCGAGTGCCAAATCAGAAGTAGTTTCTGAATTTGCACGGGGTACCAGGACACTTTTGTGGGAGGGATCCAGAGGTAACGCAGAGCCAACACAGGGTGCTGCCATTGTTTTACCTGGTCTACTCCATCAGAAAGTTCTTCATGACAGACATGTGTGTAGGTTGAAACGTCATGACTGGTCCAGTTTAATTTCCTCCTTTTCTAGTATAGGCTTGTATAAAAGTTTATTCCAGCTAAGTTTTGCTTATGCTTTCAAATCAAGAGGGGATTGGGTTGCTTGAAAGGCCCAACTGGTTTTGTCTGGTTTGGAGATCTTTGAGACTGAGCGGAGATGTAATTCTGTAAGACATTTTTGGTTTTGGCCTGCATGCACTCATGGAAGATGCAGGTGAGAGATGGATACAAATGTCGCAAGTCAAGCATCAGAGACAAGCAGTGAAGGTACCTAGCTCCTGACACACTTTCTTATAATTGGTTGTTCTTGCTCAGTGGCCCTTGACATCCTTTCTGAACTTCCTTCTCGCTAGATACCTGTTCTGGCTCCATTGGCACAGATTATATGGCAGTCATCATGGTGGGTAGCTTTACAGTTGACAAAGGCACCCAGAGGTTGTCATTGGGACATGGGAGAGCAATCTAGGCAGCAACTGTCCCTATGATGTGCTCACTGCAGTGGACTTTGGAACCCAGGAGTCACATGACATGGAGAACTGAAGCCTCTAGGCAGGCTCTGGAAGTGACTTTCCTTCAAAAATCTGGATAGGGAGACTCTTACGTAGAATATGGATGGCCACGTCAGCAAATGGAATGCCACCATCAATGTCAAGAAGACATGATGTGACCCAGTGCATGAATGGTAGGTGGGACGTCCTGTATGCCTTCTCAGGTGTGGCCACAGCCTAGAGAGGAGATGGATGCAGGTGGATGTACATTAAAGGAGGTTTCTTTTGCCTTGCTAAGTGAATTCATTTCTTCCATAGGTGAGGAGACCCTTTAAATCTTTCTCACTAGTGACCTCACAGAGGACTGGAAGTGGTCAGGGTGAGGAGTGTTGAAGGAGGCAAGGAGACTACTAAATGAGAGGCATGAAGGGCCAGCGTTGAGTCGGATGGAGGAATGAAGGCTACAGAGGGACCAGTGGCCTCCATTCCACACAGGAGCAACCGAGTACAATTATCCATTTCCTATCCTCCTCTCTTTTTATCATCTACTATCTGACACATCCAGTTAAAATCAATGCAGGTATTCCTATAAGCTCATCATGCACCTGCAACAAGTTGAAACCAAGGAGTTATTTCAAAGTAATCATGGCATACATTTAACAGGTTGAGTATAATCATGTCATACAGCACTAGAGGGAAACCTATAGAGACACTTGAGGGTCTTAATGAACCTAATATTACTTGATAGACCAAAGCATTCTTGATATTGCTAGTGAGTTTCCCACTGGCTTGCTGTGGCGAAACCTCTGGCAGCTGGTGCTGTAATGGAGAAGGGTTATAGGCTGGCACTCTGAAAGGATTCATAGGCTTGGCTACTGTGCTCTCTCTCCCCTAAGTGGAAACTTGTTCTCTTTCAGATATCTGTGCCAGAGAAGAGTCAGGGCATTCAAGTCCACTGCTAATAACTCCATGCTTGGTAAAATGGTGCAGATTAATAAAGCAGGTCTTGCTTCCTCCAACTTCAGTGGGGCTACTTAAGCCACTGTTGCCTTATTAATGCATTAGGCTATTTTCGTATACATAAAAATGAGAACAGCTTTCATTCTTGGCTATCCTCTGCACATCCTGCAGATGTGGCTATTCTGACCAACTTCGTTTTAACCCCTCAAGTCCCACCGAATGCTTTCTGTAAGTCTTTTGGGAAGTTGGGTTGCAGTCTTCAACTCCTGTACCCTATCTTTCAAGGCAGGAACTGTTGCTTGTTTATTTTTGCAATTCTACCACCTGGAACAGCCTAAGTTAGAAATTTGACAGCTAGATGAATTTATAGAGTCTTGGGTTCTACCATGTGCCAGCTCCTGCCACACTGACTTTAAAATTTTATTTCTGTTTAATTGGTTGGTTTATTTTTCAATCGGTTATGTGGCTCACAGCATTGGTTAGGCACTTGTTTTCTCTCAACTGCAGTGGTGTTAGAGGCAGGAAGATCATGACCCATGGGGAAAGACTTGAGTGTCAAGTGTAAATAAAATTTATGATTTCTTTACACATGATACAGCTCAGCTTTGGAGAAGGCAATCGGTACACACGGCAACAAACTACATAGGTAACAGAGGCCCCAGCCATCATGTGTCTGTGTGCTGCTGTGCTGGTACGGAGGAGGCCCGGCATGATATGCTCAGGTTTAGATTAGGAGGAAGATGGCAGGTGGAACTGGAGCATGGGGGCTAAGGAAGCATCCTGCATCCAGCTTGCATTCTCCTGACTCGGTCTCTGATTATTCAGCCACAACATTCTTTTCATTCAAAAGTTGTGTGCACATATGTGTCTGTGTGTGTTTGCATATTTCCTATGCTTGCATGTGGGATTAAAGCATAAGGAGATGCTATATACTAGAATTAATACTCTGTCGATGATAGATACTTTCTGAACTCTATACACCCAAGAGGTTCTACTTTTTACCATATTTTCATACAGAATCTAATTGATCAGGATGAGTAAACAGTGGTGCTGCTCAGTGAAGATGATATTTCCTTCCCCATATAAGAATTGGGCTAGATTCTAGCCCTGTTTGCTATAGAAAGGCAGCTCTAAAAATCCTAGCTTCTCGCTGTTGATGCAAAGAAGCACTCCTGCCAGGGATACAAGTGAGTAAAGTGAGAAGTGAAGTCTGTCAGTCCTGAGCACTTGCCCCTCAGCCGAGGTATCTTTCTCTAAGCACCCAGAGACTGTTCAGCTCATCTGTGCAAGCTGTTCCATGGAAAATCAAACTATCAATCCGGGGCCAATGAATGGTACCTAGTTATCACTCTCTTGAGCCTGGTGGCCTCTCAAGGCTACGCTAGGCTCATTAAGTTTCATAGTTTTCATAGCCACCATCTGTTTGCTACAAGGAATCACCATGCCCTTCCAGAACTCTAGCACATTTCCCATTAAGCACTTTATAATGTCTAGGTTATACAGGCTCTCCTCGGTATTACCACACAAGGAAGGTAAATTTTATGGCTCTTTAATTATGTTTTCACTCCAATGCCTTCATTTAGAAGATTCCTGTATGGTCACATGCCACAGCCTTTCAAAGTTCCTGTTCACACATACACAAAAGAGAATAGCTATACTTTAAGTCATTTAAAGGCATTTATGGTAGCTGGCAGTTAGGATGCAATTCCTCATATCCAATCAGCTTTTCATTCTGGTACCTTCACAACATAAGAACTTTGTCGAAAATTGGAGAATTTAAATTAAAAAGATAATATTGATAGCTGCTCATGTTTTAGTGAAATGGAAAGAGCATTCAACTCATTTTAGACAGAGTTCCTTGAAAGCTTTTTTTTTTTTCTTTTTTTTTTTTTAACATAGAGCCCAGGATAGTCTCTGATGCTCTAGATTACCTGAAAGATTCATGACCTCAGCTTCTCCATAATTCAATTTGTCATTCTTTCCTCATTTTTCTCTTCTGCTGTGACTTACTACCCACTCCCCCAGTCAAGTGTCAAGTGTCCTACAGGACATCTGACCTAGTCTTGTCATTCCCCCCATGTGACATGTACATCTGGTTGGTGAGGGATCAGGGTTGACTTTTTGTCTCAGCCCATCCCTGCCCTCAGTTCGTCTCCTATCGCCCCCCCCCCCACAACTTTTCTTTGCCACTTCCCTTTGTATCTTATAGAATATACTCAAGAAAATGGGCAAGTCTATCTCTGAGGTAGTTTTTATTTTTATGGTTGGTTGTTGCTATCATTGTTTATCTGTTGTTTGAATATCTGTTGGTTGTGTTAAAGGGTATCAACATAGTTTCAAATCACATTTATAAAATTTATATTGAGACTGCAGAGAAAAACACATCAATATTGTTACCCTAACATGTAATTTCATAACTGTTTTCCTTTTGCGGTGGTAGCGTGTTTTTCCCCTTTGATTGTGTTACTTTTCATGAATTTCTAAGGCTTTCGGTTTGTAAGCTGTGGTTGGTTATGGGGTTTTGTTTTTTGTTTTGTTTTGTTTGTTTGTTTTGTAGCCATACTCCTGGCTAACAAATGGTTCTTGGGGGTACAATATAATAATCAGTGGCAGGAAAACTAGACTCCAATTCTGCCTTCAAGTAGCTCACTTTATTCTTCCACTTTATCTGCCCTTGGTAGTAACTTACTGGATGCAGTTAAGGCATCAAGTATCCCTGAAAGTTTCAGGACAGAAAAGACCAACAAAAGCAAGAAGTCCGCAAAGAGCCATAGCACTAAAGTCAAAAGAACCCCCAGGGGAGTCACTTGTGAAGTGTCTGCCGTATGGGCATCTTCACAGTACAACCAGCTTGACCTTTGGAATATCCACTGAGTGGGAGTGAATCCCCTTCTCTGCGTTGGCACTTAACTTAGGTAATGAGACCATAGGGTGCCTCTGCTGGAAAACAAATAGCTGTTGCAAGCTTCCCCAAACACCAGTGGAGAACTGCTGCCTTGACCTCATCTCTCCTTGGGAGAATGTGGCATTTTCCATTAAAGAAACAGAACTTAGGAAAACTGTTCAGTAATAGATTATGCTTTTTTTTTTTAATGTTCTAAGTTTACTTCTAACAACATTTTATTACATATTATTATATATTTATAGAATGTATACAATATATTATTATATATTTATCCTCCTGAGGGGATGCCATGTTCTCTGACAATCAGATCTTCTTAGACAGCAACAGCCCTTTGCAAGCCATGGGGGTTGTATGTATTTTGGTCACTTCTCTACCAAGGGACCTACAGCGATCCACCTGAGCACAGTAGACCTTGCTAATTGTACCTTAACTCGGAGAAAGAAAGAACTTGCATTGCTAATCATCCTCTAATTCTTTTGTAAACACATAGTTCAGCAAGGAATCTTTGTTCCTGTGGCCTATTGCATGCCAATCTTAAATTTCCTCTGCTCCTCCCTGGCATTTAGTGATTGGGGGAGGGGTGTGTGTGTGGAAAATTTAGTGCATTTCTCTGTACTGTCATAATTTAAGGCATTTTCTTCTGTGTGTGATCTCAAATATCTTTTCAACATCTCTCTGGAAAATTGAAAGAACCCAGAGAGAACAGGGAAGGGGGAAAAGGAGGGGAAGTGTTCTACCAGTGGGTAAAAGCTACAGTATTATTCTACCTAGGTTCTAACTCCCTAGTGATATTTCTAATACAGTCTTTAGGAGTTTTACTTGCAAGATCGGCCTTTTTCTAGATAATTGTAGCCACCATGGTTCCAGGCATTTTCTCCCTGTGATTGAATGCTGCTTTCTTTGTGCACCTATAATTCAATGAAGCTCAAAAAACAAAGGCTCATTCGCAGGGGGAAAGAAGGCTAGACAGAGGCAAGAATGAAAAATGAATGCTTTTATTAACTTTTGCATTGTGCTGGGTTGAAGGGTTTTTGTCTGCTTCTGGTGTTGCCACAGTGGCATTCAGCATACCTCAAGGTCAGCAAAAATGAATAATTCCTGTGTGTTATGATAAAGTCGTGTATATTGCTTTTTACTTGGGAAAAAACGTAGGAAAATGCTGCTAGAAAAAAGTTGGTAATTCTATATTGAAATAAATAACTTTGTCTCCTTGAGCCACACAAAGACCAGGTAAGGTAATGCTGCACCTCTTTTCTTTACCTTTGGGAATGAAGGATCAAAAAAACAGATCTCTAATATTAGAATATATCAGAGTATAGACCATTAAGGATATTGAAGTAAAATCATTTTAATCATACTCTCAGAACAATTTTTCAAACTGGAAATTGATTTTTAGGAAGAAATGTGTGAACTCCTCAATTACCAGATCGCTTGCTGGCTGTATTGGGAAGAGGCAAAAGGAGGCACATGAGGCAAAAAGATTAATTTGGCTCTGGGCTGTAATCACAGAGGAATTGCTTTTCTTTTTTCTTTCTTTTTTTTTTTTTTAAAGGAGACTCATTTGGGCTATGTTATACTGAGTCTTTATTGATGTGCTTGCTAGATTTTTGCATTTCATAATGACAGACCACTTAGTCATAGAGATTGCTCTGCTTTGAAGAGAGATATGTTCAGATGGCAGGTAGTGCACCCAGCGAGAAGCAGAGCAGACCTGTAACCTATGGCCATGATATAGCTCTCTAACAAACCACCCCAGCTCACTAGCTTGCTGCGTAGCGATATTATGTATGCAAATGGTAAGGCGTTCGGAGATTATCTGGCAGCACGGGTTAGTTAGTCTTCCAAGAGCCAGGCCTTCAAGGCTGTCTCACAGCACTCCTATGGTGAAACTGGTCTAGCTTAGGATGGTTTGAATAAGACTGCTGATTAGCCACACAGAGCATCCATGAAAAGACAAAGTGGGGGAGCCAGGCTTGGTGGCACACGCCTTTAATCCCAGCACTCGGGAGGCAGAGGCAGGCGGATCACTGTGAGCTCGAGGCCAGCCTGGTCTACAAAGCGAGTCCAGGACAGCCAAGGCTCTACAGAGAGACCCTGTCTCAACCCCTTCCCCAAAACAAACAAAAGACAAAGTGGGTCACTCAGCAAGACTGTTCACAGCTCTTACTGCTGTGGATGGATTAAATTTTAGGTGGAATTCTAGTTTTTCTGGGTTTGCAATCTAGCTCTACCCAACCAGTAGTGATGACTTAGTAACAGGGGCCCAGTCTCAGAGCCTTGCTTCTGCCATGAGCAACAGACACCTGATTTACAAGGTGAGGCCCTAGGTGAACGCCAAACATGGAAATGTTTGCCGACTTTTAAAACAAAAAGGCTGTGTAGCTGAGCAAGTTCAAAGTCAAGTGTCTGTGGTTATATTCTCAGACTGCTTACGAAAGAATCAGCTGTACGTTTATACATTTTCTCAGTTAGAGGCAGTATCCCCAGTTTATCAAATGACGCATTTTATCTATACAGTCTGTATATACATATAGATAGTTTAAGGGACAGCTTCATCAGATTTTCTTTTGTTTGGAGGAGGGCTGGGCTTGAACCAAGAACCCTGTGCATCTAATCACATGCTCTACCACCAAGCTCAGCCCTCAGTTTGTTCACTCTGCCTGTACTTTTTTTTTTTTTTTTTTTTTGCTTTAACAACTATTGAAGGAAAATATATGGCGTACAGGTTGCATTTTGCTTTATAGCTAAAAGCAGCGTTATTATTTGCAAAGTAAGGAGTTAACTTCTGTTGGCTGGAAGATGCTCCCCAGCCTGCCCCTCACTCCATTTGGAGATAGCCTGAAAAACTGACTTGATTCCCTGCACCCCCCCCCCCCCGCCCCGCGCCCGCCTTCCCCCTCCCCCTGCCCCACCCCAAAGCTTCCAGGATCCCAGGATCTCTTTTGTACTATAGTAAAGAAGATGGAATGGTTTTCTCATGAGGGCAGAGAAATTGACCCATTTTGTTCACTCTGTCTCCAGTATGCAGCAGCAGCCAGTGTGGTTTTGGTGCCGGATAAATGTTTGCTCTCAGATGGGCAAAAGCTTGTTTTGCTTTCTCTGCCCTCTTGGTATATTTATGTTTTATGAATTCACAGATTTTGAGACTCTAATTTTGTAGAATTCAACGTCAACTCCCCCCCCACACACACACACACACTGCCAATAGATATAAAAATGCAGGCAAGAAACTTAGCTACCTGAGAAAGACCCATTCAAAAAACAAAAGAACTTAATATAATTTCAGCCAAATTTGTATGTGTATTACAAATTTATATGTGTATTTTCTTTCCTTGTAGATGTTTTAATTGACAGAAATGCGCCTTCGATCCATAAATGGTTCTATTATGTTCAGGTTTACAAATATTCTGTTGGGTTCCTGTGGAACCAGCTTCTATTGCTTGAAGCCATTGCTGACTAAAGCACCATTTTAAATAATTTACTCTTTTCATGGCAGTTATGTTTGGAACATAGGAAAGAATAAAAGCCATTAAAACAAAGCTATGCTTCAGCACTACAGCAATTTATTGAATGCTATTGTTACTTATAAAGAAAACTTTCCAGTGGTTTCAAACTAGTATTTGGGTTGCTTTCACCATGCTGAGCCCACTACCGTCCACACTTGCAGGGAGCCAACTGCTGGGATTTAATTGAACATCTTCTCCCTTCACATCACCTTGAGGCCAAGTAGCCTCTGGGTGATTTCCAGACCAGGTTTATCTCCCTGCCTAAAATGAGCACTACCTCCAGGTAAATTTAGATGATGAATTACCAGGTATGTTTAATTCATGTATGAGCGCTTTGGGGGGAGAAAATGGACCAACATATGTGCATCTGCTTTCAAAGAAACAGTGCTTTATCTATCTCCACTTGTTGAGGAAAAATTCTCTTCAAGCTAAGACCTGCCTGACAGGAATTAGATGAGAGGGTCCTCGGTAGCAGAAGACACAGTCAATGAGCTCCCTGGAGGAGCAGGAGCTGTTCTGAGATCTTATTGCTGGCAAATTGGTTTAAGTGGGAATCTTCAAATTAGAATACTTAATTGGAGAGTTTTCTTCTATATCTATTACTATAAAGATATCTTTAAAATTTTTTTTGCATTAATTCTGGAGATAGCTACATGTGATTTGTCCCTGACCCACAAGAAGGTGATTTTGGACATGCTTCTGAAAAGTTGTAACTTTGAGTCCACACATAATGTGGCAATGTTATTACATGCATGGACTGTTTTTACACCTTTTGCTGAGGGATTGGGCATGATGATACTGTTTAATCAGTAAACTTTGGAGGAAGGATAAGGAGAGTATGAACTTCCCAATGTCTCTGCCTGGGAGGGCACAGAGAGATAAAAAATCCATGGGGCTCTGAGCCATGTTGCCATATCCTCCAGCTGAGCCTGGGTGGTGAAGTCTGGTCCAGCCATGAGCATCAGGCAGCGAGGACTTTTCTGAAGGAAGATGCCTAGTCAAAGCCTGGCTTTAGCCAGTGAGTAAAGAAATCAGGGTCATGTTGCAAGAAGAACATATTACTTGTTAAATGAACTGTATGGAGGGGGTGGCACTGGAGAGATGGCTCAGAGGTTAAGAGCCCTGCCTGCTCTTCTAAAGGTCCTGAGTTCAATTCCCAGCAACTACATGGTGGCTCACAGATCTGGTGCCTTTTTCTGACATGCAGGTGTACATTCAGGCAGAATACTGTATATGTAATAAATAAATCTTTTTGAAAAATGAGCTATACGGTAGGAAGAAAGAGCTGAGCGTTCTTGAAGAATCCACACTGGCCTGTAAAGCTGGACTAAACTGATTTGTGACAGAAGAGAGATAAGGAAAATGTGATGTATATATGTATGTCCATATACACACATACACAATGTGCATACTCACATGCATTCAATGGAACATTTTTTTCATTAACAGACTCATGTTTGCAGAAAATGGGTACAGCTGGAGAACCTTGTTAACTAAAATAATTCAGTCTAAGAATGATGAGTGCCATGTTTGCTTTTATTTGTAGTTCCTAAATTTCATACAGACATGTAAAATTGTATATGCATATATGACATGAACCCATGTGAAAAAGGATTTGGTGGCACCTGTCTGCTGTCTCAGTACTGGGGAGGAAGAGATGAGGGATCCCTGGTTTTCTGGCTGGGTTTCTGGCCAGCCAACCTAGCCTAGTGAGTAACTACAGATGCAGAGGGATATGGTAGAGCAAGGAAGAGCAACTGAGGAAGACATTTGACATTAACCACTGAGGTCCACACATATGCCCACACATATGCATAGACACACATGCATGCACACATACATACACTCCAGGATTCAGATGATAAGAAGGAGTCAGGAACCTCAGTGCCCAAAAGCTATTGGTATCAGTTCTCCTTATAGTCTGCATTTTTATCACCCTTAATAAGCTAAAATTTGTTCTGCTAACTTTCTACTCCTTTCATTTTCATCAAAATTTATGGAGAACTTACTTCCTAATGCAGAAGGAAGAAGAAAAGCAAAGAATTTGATACCTAAATTGTCCTGGAGACCTAAGTCTCACAGAGCCCACTGATCTTGAGATGGAACATTCTGTGCCAAGACCCCAAATGGCAACACTCTTTTGTCTCTGTGGTGACCTGGGAAGGTATGCTGTGTACATATGCCACCATACATACACAAATGTACACACTATGCACAGCTACAGTGCTTATGTAGAAAGTTTCATTGAACGATTCCAAATACACCACCATTTGGCAGCTACCAAAAAAAAAAAAAAAAAAAAAAAAAAAAAAAAAAAGCTAATATTGACAAGGACCCATGATGCAGTTCAACAGAGCCCAAGAACTTTTCCAGATACAGTCTGTTTGCACTAGTAATAAGGGGCTTGCAGTGACAGCAACCTTGAGCCTTCTCTGTGTATCACCAGACCAGGATCCACTAGAACCCCCATAGAGAGCCTATCCACCCAATTTTGACAACCAGAGGACTCTGCAGGACTTTCTTGTGCCATGGCCCTCTGTTGGTATGACATGGGAGGGAGATGTGCCTTCTAATGGGGGAACTCATGGAGAGGAATGATGTGCGTTTCTTTTCTGCCTGGAGTCTCACAGCCTCTTCTGATATTGCTTCAGGGACCACACTTCTGTAGAGCCATAACAAAGGATAACCTGAACTCATTAGGGCATGTTTCCATAGTTCCTTTCTGCAATTAATATGTATAGGATTTTGACAGCATGGAGTTCATTATAAATATGAGGTACATGCAAATGTGAATGTATATATCTAAATACATATAAGTATATGCATATAAATTGATACATAAACTTTCCCCAAGGGAATAATGAATTAGAGTAGTTCTTGGTGTACCTAGTGCTTTTGGGGGAGCATGGTTTAGCACCATGACTCTGTGGGGGTATAGCAAATGTTTTATGTGTTCTGGGTATATGGCTTTGTACGATTTTTTTCCTTCTGAATTAAAAATAGCACAAAGATAGTGAAAGGCTTTCATGATCTGAGTGAAGTGCATGCTGATCTGTTAAACTTACAAAAGAAATTACAGTGTGTCTCCCGTGCAATTGTAAATTCCCGGTTACCTGGCCCCCTAACTAACTCAGCCACCAGGCTGTTGGAATCCAGCTGGGGGAATGATCTTCCATGGTGTGTTTCTGCTCTTGGCTAGTATTACCTTGCCATCCAAATAAGTTCAGGCTTTTGGCCAGGACTGCCATTACAATTGGTTTTATTTATCCTCGTTCTGGACACTGTGGGCAATCTAGGGAGATGTAAAACAAAATGAAAAGCAAACATTGGGAAGACCATATAAACAGTCTTCGTGGAAACAAAAGACTCTGAGAAATTGAATGGGTCATCTACAAAGGAAGCAACATGGATCACCAAAAAAAAAAAAAAAAAAGCACTGAAAGCCACGCCGTCTTATTGGCAACTAAAACCATAACAAGGTGATAGGTTTTATTTGTCGAGCTAGTGCAGGTGGTAGCGATGACGGCTGCCCTTGCTGAAAAGTACCTGGAAAGACTCTGGATTAGATGTCCCTGAAGGGCTATTAGATACACATATCAGAATCTGAAACGTCTTCATGTTCATCACTGCAGCCACGTTGCTCCTAGGAATTTGCCACAGGCAGTGTGTTGTGTTGCATTGCTAAACACTTTGGGAATCTAATGAAATTAATGAATCCTCTCTTGGAAAAATTCCAACATGTGATGCAACCAAATCTGTGTTTAATTTCTCACATTGTATAGTGATTGACCAACTCCAACCAAATGCCGGTTCTTCATAGTGCATGCGTTACTTTTCATTGTTGCTAGCACCCCAAGTACTATTATTTTGACAATTGAAAGAGATCCATAAAGGCAAAAATCTGGGTAACTCCATATTTAATAGATTCCATAAGTAAAATTGTGTCTTAATATATTGTATTGCATTATATTTTTATGTATTTACTTCAAGAAAGTTGAGGCAGGCAGCATAAGTAGCCCATCCTGGTGGGGAACTCTCTCTCTCTATAGAAGATGACCTTGAACTCCTAGTCTTCCTACTTCTGCCTCCTGAAAAGACTGGTGTTTTAAGCTCAGCATGTATAACCTCACACTAGTATACTTCAATCCATGTATATCAACAGAAAAAGGAAATGCGATTGTCAGGATCCCCTCCCCAGTTGGGACTAGTCTCACCAGTGCCTTTAACCTAGAGCTTCTCCTGCTCTCTATTTCTTTATATTTTTAAAGTTTAAGCAATGCCCTTGTGGTAATTACCTTCTTGTTTTTGTGACAGAATACTCGATAGAACCCCTCAATGGAAGACAGATGTAGTTTGTTTCACTGTTTCTGACCTTCACATCCATCAGGAAGGGCATAGTGTTGGGGAGGTGGGGGCAGTTTGGTTTATGGCACCAGAATCATTTCCTGATGACTCTTCACTAGGTGGCAGACAGGGAATGGAGACAGCTAGGCATGAGCATGGGGAGTGTGTTCCAGAGGTCTATCCCACAGGCTCCAAAACTGTGTCATAACCCCAGGAACTAACACTCAAAGCACAAGCCTTTGTGGGACATTGCAGATTCAAGGCATAGCACCCTTACCTCCCCCATTTGAGTTTGTCCTGCTTTTCCCTGATAAACTCTGGGTGACTGACAGGCAGGTAGCACATCTTGGCAGCATCTGTTACTGTATCATTTTGTTGGAGTCAAATTGTCCCCTGTAAATGTATCTCTCCATTAATAATTACTAAGTATCTCTTGGGGAAGCACCTTGTGCCTTTGTGAGACATCTTCTCATCAAATGCCCACCCCTAGTTTTAATATCTATTGGTTTTTCTCAACTGAAAGATATACTACAACGGTGGCTGCCAAGTTTTGGCTTTGTATTTAAGCTACACCTTTATTACCTTTATCAGCATCATGAGACATTCACTTTTCTTTGCGTTTTTCATTCATTAATGGAACTAAGAATGGACTCTGATTTTTATTCTGTGCAATTGCCACCATCATCATCAACATCAGTAGCCAGATGGCTCTTGTTGGGTCAACAGGAGTACCTTCATACCGGCACTGTCCTTCAGATGCGTTATTGTCATTCTATTTTCCTACTTTCTGGCACAGCACAGAGTTGTGGAATGGTTGCAGATTTCTAACTGTCAAGTCTGAGGCCAGTTTTCTCTAGGTAGGGCTTGTTACCATGGGCATGCCACTGTCACACAGGGCACCAGACACAGCTAAGAAACAAGTGTACATGTATGTATGCACCTACATGCACAAATTCCACCTATGTGAAGATACTGGTATCCACCTGCCTACATACACTGAAAGCCATGGAGTTGATTTAACAAATCCCCCAGGAATGTCACAGGGCTCTGTATAGCCTTTTGCCTTTCCACAGTGGCTTCCAATAGCGAGAAACCTAGTTCTTATTTGCCGTTTTTAACTTGCAGCTCCAGCAAGCACGAAGTCGGTTCAGGGTGACACACCTGCACCGCTTTGAGAAGCCGCAAAAGGAAGACAATGCTCCACACTGCCTTGTGGTTTTTCTTGCTCACAGGCGGAGGAGCATCAGGGTTCCCGGGTAGACCATCATTTGGGTGTTTTGTCTGCCTTGCCCTCTATGCATGTTTCCACTCTGGTTTATGTTTCCAGTGAATCTCCCCCAGTTTTGTTTTTATTCCACTTTGAACTCTCTCTCCCCATTCCTGATGCCTGTATGAATCTCAATTTCCATGATTCTAGAAGCCACAACTGTGTGGAACGATGTTCTAAAAGCTGTTATTTTCCCCAACTGTGCCCTGTTCTCACATCACTGCGAGATTTAAATCCCATTACCAGCTACCCACTGTTGGGAAACAGCCCCTGTTCTTTCTGAGTTTTCTTTTTCCCAACTGAACAAATTCATGAAAAATATGTGCCTTTACTTCATCTTCTTGCTTATATAAAACAGTAATTCGCCAGGCATGGTGACACACGCCTTTAATCCCAGCACTCGGGAGGCAGAGGGAGGCTGATCGACATGAGTTTGAGGCCAGCCTGATCTACAAAGGGAGTCCAGGACAGCCAGAGCTACACAAAGAAACCCTTTCTTGGGGGAAAAAGCAGTAACATTTTGGTTTGTTATGATTCACATTACAATATAGCCCATAAATTGTTCCCTATAAATAAATCTTCCTTTCTGTGGTATACTATAGTACATAGAATATATTTTTGTATTAGCATCTTCAGTGACTATCCTGTAATTTATCAAACTGCATTGTTTTGTATGAGCATGTAGGTTTTTGTGTGTTTTATAATCACAAGGGATGATGTAATGACAGTGCATTTTCACATCGGTGAGCCTTCTTTGGCAAACCCCTCGGTATGGCATTACCAAAGCAGAAGGAAGAAGGGAATTGCACATTAGCAACCCCATTCTAAGGTGTCACACCAGTTAGCAACCTGATCACTCACAACTGACAGTGACTGTTGTGTTCTATTCTTGCCATCCAGAAAGAGAGCATGGAGGAGTATGAGGGAGGGTTTGGGGAGGGGGAAGGAAGGGGAAAATGATGTAATTATATCCCCCCCCAAAACCAATTACTTAAAAGATTAAAATGAGGAAGGTGATAAAAATTGGAAGCCCAAGCCAAGCATGGTAGTGTGCACCTATAATCCCGGCACTCGGGAGGCAGAGGCAGGCAGATCATTGTGAGTTCGAGGCTAGCCTGGTCTACAAAGTAAGTCCAGGACAACCAAGGCTATATAAAGAGGCCCTGTCTTGGAAAAAAAACAAAACAAAACAAAACACAAAAAGCAAAATAAAAAATTGGAATATCAAACCAAGGGTGCTTTTTACAATATTTCTGCGACATCTTCTGGGGCTTTCTGTGAGACTTAGGTATGAGGGTTGCATTGTAGATGTTCCAGTTGGGGTTGGGCACCCCACAGTTCCTTATTCTCTGCATTTTGACCAAGTGCGGATCTCTCGGTCTCTATCTGTTGCCAAAAGAAGCAACCTTGAGAAGGGATGGGAGCTACACTGATCAGGGGGTATAAAGATAAGCATTTAGAAATTACGCTGACTAGGAAAGTGGTGGCAGTAGGTGCTCCTTTCAGGAGCAGGCCTTGCTTGGAAAAAAGGGAAGAGGAGATCAAGTTAAAACAAAACTTCAGTGACAATTTATACCAAGGTTTTCATTTGATTCGTCTTCGCTGCTTTGGAGTACATGAGTGTATTCACGTAGTCACGATCGCTTAGCCTCGGCACCCTTTTCTTTTTGATCTCCATAGGACGCCTATTTGGAGCTACAGCTCCTATATATCCAATTGCTTTGGGCATTTGTCACTTCTTACACAGTGTTGCGCTGCTGCTGTTAGTTTTCTTAAACATTTATTCAAGCCTTTTGTGGTCTACTTCTGATGAGCTGTGTGCCCAGGCAAATGAACTGAAAAATTCTCCAAAGACTGAGACATTTTTTTTTTTTTTTAACCTACCACACAGTGCTCGTCCCCTGAAAACCATTCCTGGGGGGGTGGGGGCATGATTGTCAAGCAGTGTGCTTGCTATTGATTGATCATTAAGACAATATTCTCATGTGACTATCCAGAGCGCTACAGCAGGCTTCTGAACTTCCACCTCACTTCAGTATTACCCCACTGATGAGAAAGCAAGGGTGAAATAACAGACTTGTCATGAAATAAATTGTTCCGGTGCCACTGGGTGGCTCAGCTCTGGGTCTCGCCATCCGGAGGTCAGCTCTCTAGACAGGATCTGGTGAGGGAATGTGGGTGTCAGTGTGGTCTCATTTCTATTAAGTGCGTTTGTCTTCAGGGGCATACGTGAGTGGCTTTTAGATAAATCGTTTCCGTCTTTGACAGTGACAGTGACAATATTTCCAAGCTTCACATATCCAGGATCCAAATGACAGGACAAATTGCACACTGGAATTGCTTCGTCAGTACAAGATATGATATAAAAATCTCATCTCTCTGCTTTAATAGAACAAGTTAATATAATGTGGAGAAAAGAAGCAAATTTGTCACTTAAACATGTAATTGTGAGACACATGCTGAGGTTAACAGCAGAAGTTTTATACACATGTGTTACACACCCACACACAAACACTGTTCTAATTTTAACTTTAACGAAGCCATAAACACACACGCGCACGCGCGCGCGCGCGCACACACACACACACACACACACACACACACACACACACACACACTGAAGTTAAAAATAGAGCTTAACTGTGCCTGGATATTAAGTATTCTTTAATTTAATACCCTCCTAGTCTATACTTACATTTTACAAAGACAACATATTTCTTAGTAAATTTTCCCCCAAAGCCTCAACATATAAATGAAACTTATGATTTGATAAATTAACTATAGGCATGCCACAGGAAAGATGCTTTTAGCAAACAGCACTTTATAAAGCCTTTTTAGAAAATTAAAACTAGTCCATCAATCACTCCCTTTCACTATTTTTCTGAGTTGCTCTGGGATCCAGGAAGACTGAATGGTGAATTGTTGTTGCCTTGGAGGGTGCTAAAGCAGATAAGACATTCCAGAGGAGCATTCTGGAAGCCTGCTGGGTGCCCGCTGCAGGCTGACCTCCTGTCTGAAGATGGCTAATCCATGAGGGGGACAGATGAAATGCGGCAGGTGGTGGCAAAGGTTCTGAATTTCACTGTCCAGACTGAAGTCTTGGTTCTCATTTAGCGTGGACAAATGGTTTTGTCGCTCACTAAACCCCTAGCCTATGGAAACAGCAGGATAAGATACCTTAAACGGAGGATAGCAATGAAGGGTCATGATCTGTATAAACATTTCACCAGGAGCCTTGGAGAAAGGAAACCCTGGGTCACTTTCCTCATCTGTGGTCCAGAGGCAGTTGCTACTTTTGAATCTTGGGATTCAGAAATTACTTTCAGTCACTATCTTTCTGTCTCTACTCACCCTTCTTCTAGACTCTCCCATGCTTATTGTTTTGTAAACAAAACTTCCATGGTTTTCATATAAACAGCATTACCTTTTCATGCCACCTTTACAGATTAAAGCACATCGTGTTTACAGTTTGGGCTGTAAACGGATGGCCTTAGTCCTCCAATCTTCACAGTGTCCGGTGGAGTTTTGTTCCTCTTTGAGCAGTAAGAAGAGAGACGACTCAAGCTGAGGTCGTAAATAGTGCCTGTGTTTTCTCAGTCCCAGTTCTCTGAAGTATGCCGGTGGAAATCAGTGTGAAAGCAAACTGCGGCATTTGGCCCAGGGTTAGCTGTGATTTTTGTTTTCTCATCTTCCGTCTTGTAACCCAAATGCTATGAGGCTATCTAGCTATGTTTTTTTCCACCTTCTCTTTCTACCACGCTATTTTATGTCAGCCAGAGCAGAAAGAAGACCAGGAGCTTTCATATCCCAAGAGAAGCTTCTAGAGGGCTGTGGTTCTTGATGCCTGCTCCCACCTCCTTTTCCTTTGAGAACTCCAGAAGTGCACTGGACTGACGCCCATCTTATAAAGCTGAGCGCATGTAGTTTGGAAGGCCGAACCCCCCTTGGTTGCCAGGGTGTGTGGGCTCTAACACAACCATCCATCCATCTTATATCCTTGCCAAGGGCCCAGGTCACTACTATTCTCATCTTGTGCCATCTAGAGAGAAGTGGGACAAGTTATAATCAGAATGAGATATGATCAGCCTCCACGAAGGAGAGATGGTGCTGCCTGAAATGAGGATGGACCTCAGGATCACGGCTTCTTTAGACACAGCTGAGCAGGAATGTCTATTCATGAATGGAGTGCTGGTAGGCTGGTGGGCTGGTTCGACAGCTCATGCCTGGGACGGAGAGGTTCCAAAGACAAAGAATCTGTGGAATTGATGCTGTCAGCACTGCAGACACTCTGTGGTCCATCATGTGCAGCCTGTTTAAGGTCATGTGTTGCAAATGTCCTCAGATGGTCTCTTCAGTTGGGGTTATATAAAGCTCACTGACACTCAGTGCAGATACCCGCTTGGGGTGTGAGGTTATGCCATTAAATAACACATGAGGACAAGTTTTCCTTTCTCTGTTATTTGTTTATTGCTCTTAGAATGACTGGTTTACATGTGTACATGTGGCTTCTTTTCTTTTCTCTTTTGCTTCGCGCCTGTCTCTCTGACCACAGAAAAGATGGTGGTGTTTACACATTGAGGCTAGCTCTTACTCCTTCTGAAGCTTCCCTTGTCATCTTAGAAGTCTCTTTATATATCCCCCTGGAAGGAAGGTAGGTAGGTAAATAAATTATTAATTAAAAACGAAACAACAATAACAGTCTGTTTCCCAGCTTGGGCAGATTTACTGACTAGTTTTGAAACTTGGATTTTTTTTTTTTTTTTATAACTCTGTGGCCCCAGAAGATTGTATCTCTTATGGATAGGTCTTCAAAGGAACACATTCGTCCAGGAAGCATTCACCTCCCTCATGCATCACCTCTCTCTCGTCCTGTGTGTCTGACACTGTTTCCCAGCCCTGTTAGTGGTAGGACATACTGCAGTAGCACACACTAAGCCTTGAGTTCTTTTTTTTTTTTTTTATTAATTTATT
Source organism: Acomys russatus (assembly GCF_903995435.1). Lineage (NCBI taxonomy): Eukaryota > Metazoa > Chordata > Mammalia > Rodentia > Muridae > Acomys > Acomys russatus. Next base: position 36,019,474 of record NC_067148.1, on the reverse strand, counting down.
CTTGTTACATCTCAATGTTTATCCCATCCCTTGTATCCTCCCATTCCTCTCCCCCCCCCCCATTTTCCCATTATTCCCCTCCCCTATGACTGTTCCTGAGGGGGATTACCTCCCCCTATATATTCTCATAGGGTATCAAGTCTCTTCTTGGCTACCTGCTGTCCTTCCTCTGAGTGCCACCAGGTCTCCCCCTCCAGGGGACATGGTCAAATGTGAGGCACCAGAGTACGTGAGAAAGTCATATCACACTCTCCACTCAACTGTGGAGAATATTCTGACCATTGGCTAGATCTGGGAAGGGGTTTAAAGTTTACCTCCTGTATTGTCCTTGGCTGTTGCCTTAGTTTGAGCGGGACCCCTGGGCCCAAATCTGCCTATCATATTGTTCTACTTGTAGATTTCTAGGACCCTCTGTATCCTTTTATTTTGCTATTCTCTCATGCGTCTAGAATTCTCAACAGAGGAGTATCAAATGGCTGAGAAACACTTAAAGAAATGCTCAACTTCCTTAGTCATCAGGGAAATGCAAATCAAAACAACTCTGAGATTCCATCTTACACCCATCAGAATGGCTAAGATCAAAAACTCAAGCGACACCACATGCTGGCAAGGATGTGGGGAGAGAGGAACACTCCTTCATTGCTGGTGGGAATGCAAACTAGTACAGCCACTTTGGAAATCTATCTGGTGCTATCTCAGAAAAATGGGAATAGGGCTTCCTCAAGACCCAGCTATTCCACTCCTTGGAATATACCCAGAAGATGCTCCAGCACACAACAAGAAGATTTGCTCAACCATGTTCATAGCAGCCTTATTCATAATAGCCAGAACATGGAAACAGCCTAAGTGTCCCTCAGTAGAAGAGTGGATAAAGCCTTGAGTTCTTAGTGCCGGGTAGCAGAGAGAACGGCCAGCCTCCAATGGAGGGTATTTAGCACGCGGAGGGTATCGAGCGCATGGAGAGTTCTTCCTCCGTAGATTTAGAGCAAGACCCCCGTGACATTGCTGATGTAGATGTATCCTGTGCTTCCCTCTGGCCAACACCGAGCTGCTTCTTGACCCAGTATGAATTTGGGCCACTTTGAGAAAATGAATTTAGTTTTTAGTTCTTTCAATTTACAGATTATTGCTGGGCATCTTCACAGAGTTAAGGAGAATTGTTTTATACATGTCTACATTGTGCAACCTTAAGATATTTATAAATATTCCTGATACTTAACATTTATTACTTTTTAATGATGAGAATACTCAAAATCCTGTCTTTTAGCCATTTTGGCTTATCAGATACAATACTGTTGACTGCAATCACCCCTCTATGTGGCAGTGTAGTGGGCTATTTGATTTGTTCTAGCTGACTGTCACCGTGGAGATGTAAACCACAGTCTGCCCTCGCCACCTCTGCACCCCTCTGCTGGTGATCTGTCTGCTCTCTGTTTCTGTAAGCTCAGCCTTTTTAGAGTCCACATTCTTGCCATTCGTGAGAGTTGCGAAATAAGAATAACATCTTCATTTTAAAATGTCTTGGCACATATGAATCTGGAGAGGAGCTCCTTTACAAAAGGGCCAGACAATTGAATCTTGTTAATCGTTTGGAAAGCCTAACTTCATCTAAGATGCCTCTGACCAAAACAGAGATAACCGAAACACGAGGGACAAACCCCAGCAAGTGGGGATGTCTCTCATCCAACAGCAAAATGGTCAACAGAAATTCACTCTTCTATGCTCAGCTCCTCACAGACACCCCAAAAGTTCTTTGTATAAAGCATGTTCCTAGCACAGCTCTCTGAATGGTTTTGGGTATAGCTCCTGTCGAGAACTAAGTTCTGAACTTCTGACAGTGTTAGTAATCACAACATCCCACCTGGATGCAGGTGTCATGAAACAGCTTCAACCCCAGCCCTCGGGATGTAAGGTCAGGTACATCTCTGTAAATTCAAGGCTAGCCTGGTCTACCTAGCAAGTTTCTCACCCTCTGGAGCTACGTAGTGAAACCCTGTTTTGTTTTGTTTTTTAAATCCGATCCTCACCCACAGAGTTGTCAATGAATCTGATGTATGTGATGCTTTGTTAGCATACAGGCAGCCCCACTAACCTGCCTCTACGTTGCTTAGCAACCTCTGATGCCATCACTGTGGCTGCCAGGTATGTACCAGATATGAAAAGGATCAACCTATCTCTGTCTCTCTGTTTCTCTCTCTGTCTCTCTCTGTCTCTCTCTGTCTCTGTCTCTGTCTCTGTCTCTGTCTCTCTCTCTCTCTCTCTCTCTCTCTCTCTCTCTCTCTCTCTCTGTCCCTCTCTCTTTCCCCGTGGGGTTCCCCACCCTCTTTCTTTCTCACCCCCCTTCTACCATAAATCTCTCCATATCAGATCTCTTGTGTCTGTCTATGTTTTTTAACTGATAACACTTTTACCACCATATGTGATACAAACATCCTTTATAACTTTTGCTTCTCCTGGGGTTTGATTTTGCTGTGGACATGTGTACGTGAGAACTCCAGACTTTTAGCACAGGTTATTTAGTGGCTTTTTTTCTGTTGTTGGTGAAAGTTGACACTAGTTTAACCTCAGAAGATTTTATCTATGTATTATGTTTTATCTCAGAGCTTTAAAATTCCCTTTATAAATATCTAGACATTATTAAGTAGCTTTATTATTGTCTCATCAAAGCCTTTGAGTTTCAAATCTCTCCTCCATTCCTCCCGAAACACACTTCCAAAGTAAAATTAAAAAAAAAAAAAAAAACTTTACCTTATGGAAAATAAACATTTAAGAGAATTACATTTTTTTCTTGGCTGACTGTCAGAATTTTACTACTAGGAAATTGCTTTTGATTTAGATGAGTCAACTACAGCTTTTAATGAAGGTTTAGAAAAAGTAACTTTTAATTATTTTCCAGTTGAATTCTTTGTATAACTTTTAGAAGTGTGTGTGTCTGTGTGTGTGTGTATATGTGTGTGTGTGTGTGTGTGTGTGTGTGTGTGTGTGTGTGTGTGTGTAAGGAGAGAAAGCTGAAAGTAGATCAAAAACTTTCTCCTTCTTCCAGACTACCTTTCTCCCTAATATAAACTTGATTGTTTCTAGTTTCAGGAAATAAAATGAACGTATTTTTGTATTTTTTCTTGGTTGTTTCCTCTGTGTGTGTGTGTGTGTGTGTGTGTGTGTGTGTGTGTGTGTGTGTGTGTTAAAATACATGCAAAATAGAAAACAATTATCTTAAGCCAGTTTTGAGCATGCACTTCAATGTTATTGATGTAGGCATGATGTTCTGGCACCGTCACCTCCTCTGAGCAGCATAACTCTTCCAGGCTTGTTAAAACAAAAAACAAAAAACAACTCTATCTCTCAAGCACGAGCAGCCCACTACTGTGCCTCTGGCCTCCATATCCTGTCCTCTAGTTTCTGTCTCTGTGATTTTTACTGTTTTAATATAAGATGAATTATAGTCTTTATCTTTTTTTCTTTTCTTCTTTTTTTTTATTTTTTCAAGACAGAGTGAATTTCTCTATGTATCCTTGGCTGCCTTAGACCCACTTTGAAGACCAGGCTGGCCTCAAACTCAGAGATCTGCCTGCCTCTGCCTTCCTGAATGCTGAGATTAAAGGTGTGAGCCACCGCGCTCTGCCAACCTTTTATCTTTTTGTGACAGGCTTATTTTATTGAACACTAGCATTCTCAGAGTTTATCCCCATGTTATCATATATAAGAATTCCCTCCCTTTGGCACTAAATAATATCTTATATTCGCTTCTTTGATGCTGGGTAAGTGGGTTCTTTCCACATTTTAACTGTTAGGTATAGTGGTTCCTTTGATCTTGAGCATACAGTAATCTTATTAAGGCCTTGCAATTTGCTTTTGTGAGAAGAGCGAATGAGTCGTATGGCTCAAAGTCTGTTTTAACTTTTTGATGAACTTGCATTGTGTTCGTCTAGGTCGAATATATCCATGATTAAAGGCCAGTTCTCGGGTTGGTACTGCTGGGTCCTGGCAGTACTTGGGAAAAGGTGGGATTAGTAAGGACATGAGATGCTTTCATGTGAGTCCCTTTATAGTTCTCTTGAGAAGGCTATAAAAGCTTCAAGCTTGTCTTTTCTCTCTGCGCCTAACTTCCTCCTTCTGTATGATATCCTGCTAAGACGTGCCAATCAGTTCCCCTTACCAGAGGCCAGCCTATGCTCCCCAGCCCCCACCCCCAAACTCCAGTTTGGGGCTTTAAACTCCCAAACTTTGGGCTAGGCCAACGTCCTTTATAAATAAGTAGACTGGGCCAAACATCCTTGTTTCATTTCTGCTGTAATCAAATGCTCTGATCCAAAGCAGCTTACGGTGGGAAGGGTTTATTTGGCTGACGCTTCCAGGTCACAGTGCATGTCATTGTCATTGAAGGTCATCAAGGCAGGAGCTCAAGGCACAGCTCGAAGCAGGAGCCATGGAGGAACACTGCTTGCTGGCTCATTTGCAGGCTTATGCTTAGCTATCCATCTTCTACAGACTTGGGACCCCACGCCCAGGGAAAGACTGCCCACAATGCCCTGGGCCATTCTGTATCAATTAGCAGCCATGATAACCAAGCCACTTCCCCCAAAATGAGATTCCCTGTGGGCTAATCTAATGCCAGCCATCTGTCACTTGAGATTTCCCTCTCTGGCCGCTCTAGGCTGTGTCAAGTTGACACAGGTATTTACTTTCTAATGAAGAACTGGCCAAGACATTATTTTCTATACTATTTTAAATCTTCCACTGTGGCATCAGGACTCCGCTTTGCCGTCTTGCTAATGCCTGTAATTGCCTATTGTTTTGGAAGCAGTCACGGTGATGTGTTTGAGGTATTAGTAGTTCTGACAATATTTCTCAAATAATTAGTGTCCGAGTTAGGTTTCAACTGCTGTAGTAGACCGTGATGATAGGAAACTTGAGGACCAAAGGATTTATTTGGCTTATATACCCTAGGTCACAGTCCACTGAAGGAAGCTGATGTGGGAACTCAGGGCAGGAACCTGGAGGCAAGAACTGAAGCAGAGGCCACAGAGGAGCGTTGCCTACTAGCTTGTTCTCCTGTCTTCCTCAGTTTGCTTTCTTATGCTCTCCCAGACCATTTGCCCAGGAGTGGGACTGCCCACAGTGGACAGGGACCTTTCATATGAATTATCAGTCGAGAAAAATGCCCCGCAACCTTACCTATAAGTCAATGCAATTGGGGCGTTTTCTCAAACGAGGTTCCCTCTTAGATGATTCTAGCTTCTGTGAAGTTGGCAAAAAACCAACGTAGTTAGCAATGTTGGACATCTTTTCACACACTGGCGGCCATGTGTCCATCTTCTACAGACAAAAGTCTGTGAAAGGACTATGCCTTAGTCTCTTGAGGGCTGATTGAGAATGTGCACTGCCAGGCTGAGACAGTCTTGCTTCGGAGAGAATCGGTGCGCAAAAGGTTGCACTAGAACCCCACTTGTGTTTTCTAACGTTTGTTTTTTTTTTTTATGCAGTCCCTGTGGTGGCACTAGTCACAAGCAGTGACTTGTAGCCACTGGGATTAAATTTCAGGAGTCAGTTCTACTCCTTTTCCACAGATTTTGTTCTAGAATCCCCTTCCTCACATTCATGCTGTTAGATCTCTGTGTCTAAATTTAAACGGAATTCTATGCAATTTTGTATCATTTGCTGATTAACTCCTTAGGTTTCACAAAGTTTTTTTTAATGTCTACATTGTAGCGACAACAATTCTTCCCACTCTGAGGAGAAAAAAAACGAAAAAACGATAATATATACTTCTTGGCAAATTATGAACAAGGGCGCATGGACAATGGTCAGAAGACAACTAGTGGAAGTCAGCTCTCTCCTTCTACCCTATGGGTTCAAGGGATCAAACTAGGGTCTTTGCCCTTGGCAGCAAATGCATTTACCAGCCAACTCCTTTGGCCTCCCACAAGCCTTTAAAAAAAAAAAAAAAAAAACAGTATTTGAATTCTTTGGAGTTATTTTTCCTAGTTTTAATAGTGCCTGTCTCGCTATTTGATAACCTCACATACTAGTTTTATCTAATCTCTCAGCTAAAAGTACACAACCATCATTTCAAAAACCGTTTAGGTTTAAAAGTAGCAAGGCATCATTGTATTTTTTTTAAAAACTTTTCAGTGGAAGGGAAAATCATGCTTCAGGGTGTAATTTGGATAGACCCTTTTGTGCGTCTTTGGTATTTGCTGGAAGCAAGCAGCATAAAGGAAATCAAAGGGGGAAGGATTTGGGAAGCGGATCCAGCTTAGAGATAAGCTTAATAAAGGCTTTGTTTTGCAGATGCACAGCCTCCTGATTTCCGCTGTCCTTGAGTGCTTGCCTTTCCTATTGACTGAAAGTAAACTTCTAGTGACCCATGATTTCAAAGAAATGCCAAATTAAATGAAAGATCATCAGCAGCTACTTTTAATTTAAAAGGGGGTTTGGAAGAGGAAAGAGGTCCTTAAGGTATTAGATTAAAAAATAAAATAAAATCCGACTCCATTTAAAGGGTTTCCATGCCCTGGAGAAAGTTGCAAGAAAGGGAAGGAAGCAATTCTGCTTCCAGGGGTCAAGGCGTATGTATGTGCACCTGCCTGGTGGGCTCTGCCACTTTGGTGGGCATCAACTCTCTCTGCCTATCAGAGTGAGCTCAGTGCCTGGTGCTGACATCTCCCTTTGCTTCCTGTCTCCCATCTGCAGGTCACCTATCTGGGCAAAGTCTCTACCACAGGCATGCAGTTCTTGTCCGGCTGCACTGAGAAGCCAGTCATTGAGCTCTGGAAGAAACACACACTGGCCCGAGAAGATGTTTTCCCAGCCAATGCCCTCTTAGAGATCCGTCCATTCCAAGTGTGGCTTCATCACCTTGACCACAAGGGCGAGGCGACGGTGCACATGGATACCTTCCAGGTGGCTCGCATTGCCTACTGCACAGCTGACCACAACGTGAGCCCTAACATCTTCGCCTGGGTGTACAGAGAGATCAATGATGACCTGTCTTACCAGATGGACTGCCATGCCGTGCAATGCGAGAGCAAGCTGGAGGCCAAGAAGCTGGCACACGCCATGATGGAGGCCTTCAAGAAGACTTTCCACAGTATGAAGAGTGATGGGAGGATCCACAGGAGCAGCTCATCCGAGGAGGCTTCCCAGGAATTGGAATCTGACGATGGCTGAAGGAACTTAAGGTGTTTCAGAGAAGGCAGCATTTGGGCAATGAGTTTCAGAAGATAGATGCGTCTGCAATGATTCAAATTTGGTATGAAAAGACTGCCAGCTTATGGCTGACCATGCTTTTTAAATTCAGAGGAGCAATTCTAAATCTAAAGAAATGTATCATTTAATTATGTGACATTGAAATCTGCTGCTGCTGTGACCATGAGGAGAGTGGGAGTGTGGATGGGGAGGAATGTTCCAGACTCTCGTCTCATTCCCCCCCTCCTATTCCAACACTTCCTGGTGGGAGATCTCCACGCCTATTTTCACCATTCTCAGGCAAATACTCTGTGGCTGTAGTTTGAAGGACGGTTCCAATCTGCCTTATGAAACCCAACAGGAATGTTAGAGGCATCTCTGTGACCCCCTAGGTGTGTGGGTGGTGTGGGGAGGTGATGCTGGTGTAGAAAGCTACAGGATGGAAGGGACATGTCCAGGTGACTGATTGGTTGCTCCTCTCTCTTGGCATGTTTGCAGACACTCTCCTTGGTACGTGAATCAGCACAGCTTGAATTGAGCTTTACAACTAACAGCACGCTAGATGGCAGTTAATTCGCAGTTAAAGACGATGCTTTTATTTACACAAGTGTATCAAGTAGTACCCTACTATTGTAGTCACTTCAGCTATGTTCTTAGAATCCTTGCAACTAATGACTGCTCCCTGCCTCTTGGCCCCTCCCCCATGTTTTCTCCTTCCAGCCCCCCTCCCCCAAAAGGGATGGAGGCTCCACACACTGCAGGACTCCAAAAGGGAAAAAAATAACAAATTAGTAAAATAAACAGCAAACCAATCAGGGGTCTCAGATGTCAGAAACCCTGGAAAAGAAGGGAACGAGTGGCCAAAGTCTATAGTGGCCGCCCTTTACTAAGCCCTGATTTGTAGTAAGTTACTTGGTAAATGGTCCTGTTAGAGGACTCTTTCATGGGAAGTTTGAACTCTGGCATGACATTGCCTGGGAAGTCTTGCCCCATCCTTTGACCTTGGACTCAAGTAGGGAATGAGAGAAATCAAGTCAGTTTGCCTAAAAATCTCATGTCTATCTGGAAACCTAATGGGAAATGGGATCTTGTTGTCCTGATGTCAGTGACCTCTTAGAGTCAGAAATGACCCCCTTGACTATGTGTTCTGAAGAGAAATTCTCACTGGTAACTCAAGATATCTCAATTTCAAGATCTCATATGGAGTCATGGAAAGTATTTGTTAAAATATACACGTTCAAGGTGAACAGACACATTAAGAGGACAAAGAATCTACTCTTTCAAGTAATATTGCTCCTCTGAAAGGTAGTTTTATTTCTGGTGAAGTCAGGGGCAGTGGGGTACCTTAGAAGCCTTAAGTGAGAGCTACTATAATCCGGACAGCAATGGTGTTGGTATTTTCGGTCTGTGTACCCATGTGTCCATGTATATGTTAGTGTGTATGTGTGTGTATGTCTCATGTGTGGGTTTCAAGGCATGTACAATAAGCATGGAGTCGTATTGGTGAGGACTCACCTCCTGAAGATATGCTTGTTGCTTTATGACATATGTAAACTATTCTTTAGATAATTGCATTCACTCTTTAATAAAAGTATGTTTGTGTTAATAAAGCTAGGGTGTTTCATACTTTATATGAATCCCCCCTTTTTTAAGAAATGGAAATTGGACATGTAAAATAAATCAAACTTGGTAAACAGGGCAACTTTATCTTTTATTTTTTTAATTGATCACATTTAGGGCATTCCTTGTGTTTAGAGATCTTTTTCAATTTGTTTTCCATAGCTGGGTGCCCCTTAACTGAGACAATAGTGTTACCAGTTGGGTTGACTTTCTTTATTAATGTGATGCCTTTTATTTTAGATAAGAACATTTCCAAACACTTTGCAAATAATTTCTGTTTATCACTCACCCCCCATCCCCTGCCCTGTGCATCTTTGAAGAACTCATCCTAAACTCCAGAAAGGTAAGCCTAGAATGATTCCTTTGGAAAATGGATAAAAACGTCTCTCCTGAGCCTTGATCTCTCAGAATGGTCACAGTAATAAAGCAGAGAAGCTGGCTGTGGAGGAATGTTCTTCCATGGGATCAGTAACCAGAAAGGCGTTGAAGGGAAATCATGGGTGCCTGCTGCGTAGATGCACTCAAGTGTGGATTCCTACCAGACCCTGATTGAAATGGCTCTTCTCTAGAGTTGATGTTCTTCCAATTTCAGTTTCAGGCTCTTGTCCTTAAATTTAAAAGGAACAAAAGAGAAGAAGGAGGAGGAGCTAGGGGAGAACGGGAGAAAGGAAACAGGAAGTAAAGAGGGATGTAAGAAAGAAAAGGAAAGGGAAAAAAAGGAAATAATGCAGCGAGCACATCTCAAAATGAGTCATCTCCCCCTCTCGGTGATTGTCTGCCAGAATCCCTGTGCATAAAAGGTTAATTATTACAAAACGTTTTGCTAGTGGGATGTGTCGTGCAACTGGCTTGGATAATATCGGCATGAGATTCTGTGAGGGAAAATAGGTAAGTAATTGAAAGATAAGCATGTAATGATAACTTTGAATTAGCTAAGGAAGTCTTCTAGACAGCCAGTTGTCACTTCTCTAAAAGGGACGGTTTGGCCTTTCATTCCGTTTCAAATGTCTTCTGTTCTCTTCTTCACTGGAGTCTCTGTGTTAGTGGCCACATGCTTTGCTTTCCTGACCACTAAATCTCATGCAAGTCAAACAAACCTACTGGTGATACAGTGATTAGAGTTGAGGAACTCAAGGCTTAGTTAGATCTTCTGCGTCTTTGGCCACAGCAATCAGTTGTATTGAGATCCTTTTGAGGGCGTTACACAGTTATATTGAGGCAAGATCCATCTTCTTTGGATTTTCATTTCCTCTTGAAACCTAGCATTTCCCCCCCTTTTTTCCTTCCTTCTTTCTTTCTTTTCGTTCTTTCTTTCTTTCACTGATGTTTTTATTTTTTCACTTTACACTCCTCCCTTCCTTCCTCTGGGTCCCTCCCTCCCAACTTCTTTCCCCTTTCCCTTCTCCCCTTCTCCTCCGAAAAGGGGAGCTCCCCTCCCCCACTAACCCACCCTGGCACATCAAGTTGCATCAGGACTAAACACATCTTCTTCCACTGAGGCCAGACAAGGCAGACCAGCTAGGGGAAAGCGATCCAAAAGCAGGCAACAGAGTCCATGTCAGAGACAGACCCTGCTTCCTTGTTAGGGAACCCTCATGGAGACTGAGCTGCTCCACCTTTATCCCTGTATATCTTATAGGGAGGGTGATTTTGGGGTCAAAGGTTTTGTGAGTAAGTTGGTGTCCCTCTCTTTCCACTGGAAGTCCTGCCTGAGTAGGAGGTGGCCAGTTCAGTCTCTATGTCCCCTACTGCTAGAAGTCTCAGCTAGAGTCACTCTCATATTCTCCTAGGAGCCCACCCTGTTGCAGGTCTCAGTTTCCCTCCCTCTCCCACCTTAGCTTATTTTAAATTAGAATACTAAAACATTGAAATACCTTAACTTTTTTTCTATTTGTTTTTGAAGTGTTTTAAACAGGGACAGAATTTAAAAAGCCAAGGTCCAGTGAATTTTGTTGAAGCACAAATAACATAAAGTTTTCATCAATTTATTTTCTTGGCTATGGGCAATGAACAAAATTCTCTGGTTATCCTAATCAAGATGACCCTTTGATTTTGTTTTCACTAAGACATGGTAACACTCTAAATCAAGAACTGAGGAAACGGCTCAGCAGTTAGGAGTGCTTGTTGGTCTTGCAGAGGACTCAGGTTTGGTTCCCAGCACTCACATCAGATGGGTCTGTCTCTCTCTCCCTCCCTCTCTCTCTCTCTCTCTCTCTCCCTCCCTCTCTCTCTCTCTCTCTCCCTCCCTCTCTCCCTCTCTCTCCTCTCTCTCTCCCTCTCCTCGCTCTCCCTCTCTCTCTCTCTCTCCTCTCTCCCTCTCTCTCTCTCTCCTCCTCTCTCCCCTCCCTCTCGCTCTCCCCCCTCCTCCTCTCCCCTCGCTCGCTCTCTCTCTCTCTCTCTCTCTCTCTCTCTCTCTCTCTCTCTCTCTCTCTCTCACACACACACACACACACACACACACACACACACACCTTCAGTTCCAGTGATCTAATGCCCTGTTGAGGCCTCTATGGGCACTGAATGCAAATAAAATAAGATGAAAAGACCTAAACAACTATAACAACAACAACCCTCCCTCAAACTGAAATCAAGTCTTTCTGTTACAGGATTCTATAGCCTTATGTTATTCACTGTAGTTTCCAACTACACATTTATTTATAAAATTATGCAAATGTCTATCTAAATCTCCTGGGTGTTTAGTTGTCTTTAAGGTGGTAGAAATTGTCTTTTGTTGTTGTCGTTCATGTTTTTTCTCCAACTTCTATGGCAGGTACCAGGGGACACGAATTAAGTTTCTGTTAGAGGGCCTGCTGAATGAATGGAAGGGTGCATGGGGGAGGGGAGCCCTGGAATTATGGGGGAGGGGCTACCCTGAATTTCCTTTTCCCAGGTTCTGCAAAAATGTGCACATAGCTTTTTACCAGCATTGGTTCTTGCCTGACTATAAAAATAAACTGAAGGTGTATATATAGATGGGGGAAGCAATGTTAGATGAACCATATAACTGAAATATAATACCCATGACCCAAGGAAACAGAGACGGTATTGCATGGCACTCCTGCTTAGCAGATTTCAGCATGCTGGTCACATAGTAGTTTCTACTTATTTCTGCCATGTTTAGCACTGGGATGTTGAAGGAGGGTATCTTGCTACTCTCACAGTGTGATATATGGATTTCAGCTGAGTTCCTCACAACACTCATAACATAGCAAACATTATATTTCCTTTCCCTCTGGGTCATGGAAAAGATATAGACTCTAGAGGGCTTCTCTACCTCAACTAGTTCCCAAATGATCACGACAGAGATTTTTAGATTATTTAAAGCTTCAAGGCACAATAAATGGGAAGACATCAACTGTCTAAGCTATTTTGCAATTCCCCAGCTACACACCCCAAGTTACTTGCCATAATTGTTACTGTCTATGCCACTTCTGTTCCATCAGGCCAGCCTTCATGGCCACATGCTCATGGCCAATACTGCCCCATGGTGATTTCTTTTTCTCTGGCTTTCTCGTCACTCCTTCCACATCTTCTGTTTCCTCCCTCTCCTCCTGGCCTTATGGTTCCTCCCTGACCCCAAGCCCAGGAGCCTAAGTTCCGCCTACCTCTCTTCTGCCCAGCTATAGACTATCAGCAACTTTATTTAACCAGTCAGGAATACTGGTGAGCAAAGTGTACATGACATCTCTTGGTGTACATGAGAATGCATTCATTTGGGTTGCAATCATATCTCGGGGGGCCAGTAATTTAGCATTTGCATGCATAGCACCAGACCAGTCATCAACACTTCTGAATCTTAGCTTCTCTTTTTTCATTTCTCGTTTATTTTCTTCTTCTGTTATCCTCACCCCCTACTTCCCACCTTCCTTCTTCCTGCCTTACCTGTCTGTATTTTACATTCCAGGCTTCTTCAGATTTTTAGAAGGGAAGAGAATATGCAAACTAGTACATTTTGATGAAACACTCTGACCAAAGCAACTTAGGCACCAGAAAGGGCCGATTTTGCCTGTGGCTTCAGATGGGTAGAGTCCATCCTGTAAGGCAATGCATGGCAGGAGAAACATGGGGGCAGGAGATGGCAGCATTCAAGAAGCTGAGTGAAAGAGCACGGGTGGTGCTACCCCAAGTGATGTACTTCCTCTAGGAAGGCTCCACTTGCTGAAGGCTCTGTAACATACCCAAGCAGTGCCAGCGACCAAGGACCAAGCATTTAAATACACAAGCCTATGGAGGACATTTCTCATCCAAACCACAACATTGCAGATTATTCCTTAATTTCTTTATTTAAGTTTTTAGTCAGATGGGACATGGTAGTGATTCAATCATTCACAACATAGTATTTATTAAGGGTACCCAAAGGGTACTTTTCCCATCTCCCAAATACACCCTGGACTAATTTTCAGTGAAGATGAAAAACTTGTAACCATGAGAGGCAAGTCCAAAATTCTTACTGATCTTCAACAATTTCTGTGAGATGCCAAGGTTTGATTCTTGGAACAACTTTGTGGAATACATTGTTCAGTAAAAGAAAGTATGCCTTCTTTTCATTGAGAGTTGTCAAGTGGCAATCGTCTTTACAAGGGGATAGATATGTGTGGTGTACAATACCAGCTTTAATAATAAAAAAAACAATTGAAAGGATATGAGCCAACTTCCCAGGGACAAAAATCTAAACCATCTCAATATGACCAGTTAAAAATAAAACATATTTGTTGAAAATGAATCCAAGACCTGGCCTTGAACATTCTGAGCAAAGCTGATGTTTATAATGAAATTTGGGAGTTGTTTACTTTGGAGTTTCCCAACAAAATCATCTGGGGTCTTGTATACTCCATTAAAATTGGGTATTCAACAAGAATCTGAACAAATTTTGTTTTGAAAATTTGTTTTTCAAACATTCTCATGTTCTGCCTAAATCTTCCTTGGCTTGACTTGGAGGATACTATTAGAAGCTATTCATATGCTCAGAAAATAGAATTCAGAAAATCTTCTATGTATGCAAAATACAAAACAAATGCTAAAAACAACTAAACTCTTTTTGTCACAGAGATATAGTTGCTTAAATAACTGAGATGATACCCTTTTTTTCTGCTCATGCAGCTTTGATGTATTTTCTTTGCGAACAGGTTATTTTCCCTTTAAATTACCAAGTCATAAAGTCAATGTATAGCATCTTAAGTATGTCTGTAACTTATTGACCTCATATGTACATCAGCTGTGAGTAATCTTCTGTGGTCTGATTTGTATTTCAAGATCAATATTGTGGACTTTTTCAGGTTTGCATGAGATTGGCCCAATGTCGATTTAAACAATCAGCTCCATCTGAAAGATGCATGGCATCCTGGGATTGACCCCATTGAGTCTGTGCCCTATACAAGAGTTTTTAGTAAACAGAGCCAAGTAGATATGTTAAAACAAGTTTAAGCACCTAAGGCAGGTCCTAGAGGAGGTGGTAGTTTAGAGACGGAGGGGCCATCTTATGTCCATTAGTGTGGAAAGGATGCCTTCTGCCCACTGGGCAGACTTTTCCACAAGTCACCTTCAACATAGCAGCTGTGAATGGCATCCACAACCTGGTTCTTGAGGTGAGGTGCTTGTTATTGGAACTGTTCTTCTTGAGGGTGATTCGTTGTTGATTTTTCTTGTTTTCTTCTTATTGCCTCTCATTATCCCCCCAGAACCATTTCTTAAGGAGTTGGGGGGGGGGGAATGTTGAGGCTTTTGAACACACAAGCTATGCCAGGAACTACCTCAAGGGACATTTATCTAGGACTCTGCCTCCTCTGGTTGAAAGAAGTTCAATCAGATTAGAGGAAGATTAGATGTAAAACACAGGGCACTTACTTCACGATGCCACAAGCTTTGTCAACAATGGAAAGGACCACTGGTGACTCTGCGATTGTCTGGAAGAAGGGCACCTTTCCTGACCATAGCGCTTGTCTCGTTCTTAGCCGCAGAATCCAAACCACTGTCAGCTTTGAGTCATTGCATCTTAGCAGCTGTGGTATGAAAACTTGTTTTGTTTTTAAGAATGGAATCATTGTTTCCTTAGTGATATTTCTTCCCTGTTACTCTTGAGTAAAAGGTGTGACACAGCCCATATGTCAGAAATAAGACAAAATTCAGGAAGAGTCAATTTATTCTGGGGACCCCAGGGAGGAGGTTTGTAAGGCCCATGACATGATGCAATGGAACCTGGAGACAAACCCTGCCCCTGCCCTTACTCCCAGAATCTGGACTACATGCAGCACAAGTCTCAATTTTTCTTCCATCTCAGTTTTGTCACTCTCACCAGGTCCTGTAAGACTGTGGCAAGGAGGGACCCATGGCAGGCGACAGGAAATTGTGAAGAAGGAAACAGAAAGCTATATCCACAATTTGGTTCCATAGCCCTAATCACTTCTTGGTATCTGTTTGGTTTGTTGTGTTTTTGTTTTTCGAGACAGGGTTTCTCTGTGTAGCCTTGGCTGTCCTGGACTCAGCTTGTAGACCAGGCTGGCCTCGAACTCATAGAGATCTGCCTCCTGAGTGCTGGGATTAAAGGCCTGTGCCACTACATGAACCTTTTGGTTGTAGAATGCCATAGACTGTACAGGAGGCTCCTCAGATGACTGCTAATTCTAGGCTGGGACTCTGAGTACACAGCCCTCAGCCTCACCACTCTCCTTCCCCGACAGAGCCTCTGTAGGTCCCTAGCGCAAATTGTATTTATTTATTTTAAATGTATTTATTTGTTAAATTTATCCTGATCATATCCCCCTTCCTCCTCTCCTCCCATTCTCCACTCTTCCTTCTTCTCCCCTATTCCTCAGAAAAGGGGACCTCCCTCCAGCCTGGCTCATTCATCAGGACTGAGTACATCCTCCTCCCCTGTGACCTGGAGAGGCAGTCCCATGGGAGCAGGGGGAGGGAGCGGTGATACAAACAAACAAACAAACAAAACAGGCAATTGAGTCCATGTCAGAGACAGCCCCTGTTCCTCTTATTAGGGGACCTACATGAAGCCTGAGCTGCCCATCTGCTACTTCTGTGTAGGGACAAAATTGAATTTACCCAGACTTTTATTTACAATCTTTCATGGCCTCCCCACTGCCTTCAAGAGGCAGTAGGAAGCACTTTCCTGCCCTCCTTCCTTAATTCACATTTTAGGACAGTATCTATACTCCTATCTAAGCTGGCTTCCACCTTCCACACCAGGCTTATTATGTTCAGACCCTGAGTCAATATTGTTCTGAGTGAAGAATTATCGTCTCTGGCCTCAGTTTCTTGGATTTGTAATGTGGGACTAATGGATGCTTCATTGAGATGCAGCAAGTTGAGGGGGTCCTCAGGAATGTCATACAGAGAAGCAAACCACTCAACGAGGTAAGAAAGAAAAGCTAGTGCAGATTGACCTCATTAACCTGGACCAGGCTTAAAGGAGTCTAATGCCAGGAGGTTTGTTCCCAATGTATTCAAGCCCAGTATAATTTGGGAAAAAAAAAGTTTCCTGGTGTTACACAATCCCCAGTACACAAGGAAGCACAATTCCACTGAAATTCAAATCAAGGTATGTGCCATTTCTTCCAAGAAGATGGGTTCTAGAGATAAGTACCGGTACTAGCCTAAGGGTCTGGCCTGGTCTAGGTCATACAGATGGTATAGAGGTCATTTGGGCTATTAGCCACCTCAGGTCCTGATTGTGGAAGCTTGGAGAATCCTTTGCCTATAATGGTCATTTAAATGACTGGCCACTTCTGGCCCTGGTTGTAGGAGCTTCATATGTCCTGGCCCAAGAGATAACACAGATCACCTGGTTTTTCTGGAGTTCTGTGTGAGAAAGGACCTTTGTGCTGTGTTCCCAACAGTGAGCAACAGCAAGAATGCAGGCTGGAATCCAAGCATATCAGACATCCACTTACAAAGCAGTTTTTTGGGCGGAGGGGTTTCTATTCTCCTCTCACTTCTCTCTAGAGAAATGTTGGATAATCTAAACAACTCTGACATGTTCAAGAGGGTCTGGCTTGGCCTTAGCACACCCCCATTTTATGACATTTAACATTCCCCTCTGTACTTATGGCTTTCTTCTTTTAGACCCCAAAAGGCAGGAGGAGACTCCTCTGCAGTTGTGTTTGCTTAACACCAATTAATACTTCTAAATCAACTCCAGTCCTGGCTTGAGAGCTTCCAGCCAGTGTTGTCCAGGAACCCCATGTTACCAGCTTTCCATATATAATTTAAACGTTTCCAGCAGCCAAATCAAACACTTCAAAAAGAAAGGAGTGAAGTAAATTTTTTAAGTGCACACGCTACCTCTGTATATCAACAGTCTATCCTAACCTGCACACGAGCTGTAAAATGTATTACAGAAATGTTTGGTTCTTACGTGGCCTTTGGAATCTTGTGTGTAGTTTTACATTTCAGTTTGCTTCAAGTGTGTGATTAGTAGTGACCATGCACCTAACCCACAAACCATAAGGGTTGGAGCACAACTTTTCCTCCAGTCCACAGAGCCCATCCCACTGGCTGACCTGTAGCAGGGATTTGTCAATGTCTTGTTGGTGAGTGATATCTTGAACATGAGCAACCTACTGCAGGTACCAACAGGGACTCATTTTCTGAGGCTGCATGATGAAGAACCACAGGTGAGGTGGCATAATCCCGAGAAGATTATTGCCTCGTAGACTTAGAGACTTGACGAATGAGATCATATAGTGTCATGGTTGATTCCTTCTGAGACTGAGAGGAAGCATCTGCTTCCTGCCTCTCTCCTAGCTTCTTGTCTCCTGTTGGCAAGCAGTGGGTACTTAGCTTCTTCTTGCCCCATTCTAGCAAGTCCCTGCTTTATCTTGTGTGTGTGTGCACGTGCGTATCCATGTGTGTGGAATGTGTATCCAATTTCTTCCTTTTATAAGGATGCTAGTCATCAGATTAGGATTTTGCTGTGTCATTATTTCCTCTCAACTGAATCACTCTCTCCTCTGGAGAGGGGGGAGGATCATAAGATTCAAGAAGCGAAGGGAATTTACAAGGCTCTGGAAGCTTGTAGATCTTTGGCTCAGTAAGCAAGGCAATAAAACCACAAGCTTCTCGAAGTCCCTCCCCACGGTTACAGAGGCAGTGAGCAATGGCTGGCAGGGGAGGAGCTGCTCTTGAGTGGGACTGCTTATAACCTGTCAGGGGGCAGGGTGGTGGTGGTGCGGGTGTGTGTGTGAATGCTCCAGGAATGTAGCTTCCATCAGTCAGTGCTGTCCTGGGATGCGCTTTGTGCTAAAGCTTCATGAGAATCATTCATGCGCCTGTAAGCAATGTCAATAAACTCATTGGTCCACCAGGTTGGATGTGGGGAGAATCCTTCCTGTGGTCTGTCATTGGTGTCCTACCTAGGGTAAATATATTTTTTATCTCTCCATAGGGTTTATAAAAAAACTTTCTAGAACTTAAACCAAGCCTCAGATACTATGGATTAATGAGCAGATAGAAACCCAGTTCATCCTATGATAAACTAGGTATTAATGTCAACTCTGGCCCCTGGGCTCATAGCTTAAGAGGGACAGAGCAGGGCTCTATTTCAGGTCTGTTAATTCCAAATTCAACATAGTTTCTTTGCTACCCTTTCAGGGAGTTTTCATTGTGTGGATGCAATCATGTTGGCCGCCTAGAGCAGTACTTGGATTATCAGCAACAAATAAGAACGCCTTCCATGACTCTCAAGGGCTGTGGAGATAGCCCTAGGGGCAAAGTGTCTGCTGCCTAAGGTGAGGCCTCAGATCTCAAGCACCTACATAAAAGCTGGACATGGAAACACCCAGTGAAGTGGAGGCAGGTGGATTCCTGTCTATGGTACCTTCCCCTACCCACATAAACAAGTATCGTCCCATACACACCCACAAAAATAAAATGAATAAAACAAATATCTGTGTGTAGGTGTAGTGGCATACGCCTATAAACCCAGTATCTGGTAAGTTTCATGAGTTTGAGGCTAGCCTATGCTGCATAGAGAGTGCTAGCAAGTCTGAACATTATAGCAAAACCTTCCCCCTACACCATCCCCCAAACAACAACAGAATCCTTGAGTTCATCATTTGCTGTCTTTCATTTTCTCGCTTCCTTTTGGCTGTCTGGCCACCATTGTTTTCAGTCGTCACTTGACGGAAATGGAGCAGTGGAGAGAAGCAGTTGGAAGATTTCAGAAACATGGCTTAGAGCAGGCAGGATGATCTTTCTCTATGTGACAGCAGTAGCCAACTTTCTAAAGCCAAGCTTCCCAGGCCAAGCCAACCCTCCTCTAAGCCCAGGCCAAGAATTCCCTTGTGGTGTCCCTTGTTATGTTAGAGGGACTTGGCATTTCCAAGCACGTCCATAGAATCCAACCAAAATCCCCACATCACAAAGAGAAGACGCTTTTGAAGGCCAGAATTAGGTATTTGCCAATGATGTCAGATTGCTGCATCTGCAGACTAAGGTCATGTGGTTAGGCCCCTTCTTGCACCACACTGAAGAATTAGATTCCTTTGCCTCACTAAGGAAGAGTATCTTTTGCCAACATTCACAAAACAACTCCAATGGCACCCTGTTCAGATAAGCCCAGACCCACACTGAATTAGCCAGTGTCCTGTTAGCTCCCATGGAGCTGAGAGAGCTTATTTCTGCAGACTGCTCTTCCAGGCTCTTGGCTTTTTTCTATATACCTAAATTCAATTCTTTCTGATAAAGGTCAGGCTTTGTTAGATTACCAGAAAAGTTTCCATATTTTATATAAATTGCCCCCTTTTCCTCCCTAATATGGGCTCCTGTCAGAAAATTTGTTTTGTTTCTCTTTTTTCCTCTGAAAATTTAATGAGCCTTGCAATTCCTTTCAGCTTAGCAATTTGGGAAGTGCTAATGTTGCTCTCTCTGTAGGTGAGCCCAAGTGATACTGAGCTGGGTAGTGTCTAGTGGCTGCTCTTTAAGGGTATGGGACCTAGGGAGAAAGGCTTCCTAAAGCTTTGGTTTAAAGGCTAAAGATGTACTAGGAAGGGAATATGAAAGAGTGTTTCTGTGGGCCCTCCTGGATATTTTTCTGTGGTGCAGTTAGGAGCAAGGTAGCAATGAATGGTCTATTTCATTAGTGCCCAATGCAATGAACTTCATGGGCCATGGGACTCTATAGACCATAAGACACTAGCTAGGATGATGGTGAATCAGAGAAGACAGGCTTCGTTCAATATCTATCTGTCTGTCTGTCTATCATCTTCTTTTCTTCTTCTTCTTTCCTGCCTTCCTTTCTTCCTTTCTTTTTATTTTTTGTAGAGTATGGGTTTTTTTTTTTGTATATATTTTGTAGAGTTTTTGTAGCCTTGGCTGCCCTGGACTTGCTTTATAGACCAGCCTGGCCATGAATTCACAGAGATCTGCCTGCCTCTGCGTCCCTGCTGGGATTACAGGCATGGGCCACTGCACCCAGCTTTAATATACATATTTCTATTGGCATATGTTCATTATATAAATAGACAGCTTTCAAAAAGGCACTCTCACACAAGCGTATCATGTACATGACCATATTCAGGGCCCACCCACCTCCTACTGACACCTCCTCCTGTTATTTCTATTCCTTCCTCCAGACAGCCTTACTTCTACTTTCTGACACTATGTACATACATGGTTCTATGTACCTATATATAACCTAGGATCCACAAATGGAAGACATTGTGGTACTTGCCTTTTGGAGTCTTGCTTATTCTGCTTAGCAGGATGTTCTCCAGCTACATCTGTCTTCCTAACAGAACTGGCATAAACCAGGCATGATGTTACTGAATCCAGGTAGAATTATGTCAGTAAGCTATCGTCCAGTCACTATGGGAAAAGAGTTGATGCTGAAAAGCTTAAGGAAACATGTCTACAAGGACCAGGAGGCCCCTGTGAATGAACTCAGGCCACTCTGATTCCACAACCTGATCCTGTGTTCACAAGCTTTACAAAGACAGTGCCATCTTCCTATGTGTTCTCTTGGTCTCATAGGTGGCATTGCCATTTTTCCAGCAGGTTGAGGTTCATCTCAAACCAGAGAATATAGAACTTGTGATCAGGCCAGCTGTTGCTAGTCTAGTCATTAGTGACTTCCTTCAGTGTTAACCCTTGTACTGGAGTGAAAACCCAGAGTGGCTCACTCCTGTTTAAACTCCTCAGAATGTAAACAGTGTGTCTGCAGGACCGTTTCTTAGAACCTAATGTCTAAATTTCTCCACTGCATCAATCGGAAATCCAAATGTTAAATCATATATATTAAATTTTAAATGAGACAAAAATAGAAAGAAATAATTAGAAGCAATCATGTGCAGAAGATAAACTTGCTTTTTGTTTGTTTGTTTGCTTGTTTGTGTTTGAGACAGAGACTATGTAACTCTGGCTGGCCTGGAGCTCATTACATCAACCTAGCTGAACTTGAACTCACAGAGATCTGCTTGCTTCTGCCTCCCCAGTGCTTGGATTAAAGGCATGCATCACCACACCTGACTATGCTTTCTTATAACATTTTTCTAATTCTATGCCTCACAAAAGTAGACACAGAGTGATTATTCTTATCTTCCTTTGTGTTGAGAGACAGCTAGGTGATGCTTTTGCTAAATGTCCATTCCTTCAGAGCTGGTCTGACTGCCAAGCCTGGCATTATATCTAGTGACTGGGTTGAGGAGAAGCCCTTGCATAGTGCACACAGCACACAGTTACCCTAGGACTATCCAGAAGATGCTTCGGACATGACTCTCTTCACCATCACACCTATCTTAGAAGAACCTTTCTTCTTGGTGAAATTACAACTTGGGAGTTCGCACCAAAACCTTCATTGTTCAAAGAAGCAGTGCTGCTCATCTGACCGAGTCTCACCTGAGGGGTTACGTAGATTGGATTGGTCTGTGGCCATGTCTGTGAGTGATTGTCTTGATTGGTGATTGATGGGGGAGTGCCCAGCCCACTTTGGGCGGCACCATCCCTATGCAGATGGTCTTGGCCGATATAGTTAGCCAGAGAGTGATCTGGTAAGCAGTGTTCCTCCATGGTCCCTGCTCCCAGGTTCCTGTCCAGACTTCAGCAATGGATTATGATCTAAAATTGTAAGTCAAATTAACCCTTTCCTTCCCTGAGTTGCCTTTTTGGTGAGAATATTTTATCATGGTGACAGAAAGGAAACTGTACTGGGGTAGGGAGAGAAAAGAACTACAAAACTAAGCCATATCTCAGGATTCTTTATCTGCTTTAATAATGTGGTGTGAGGAATGTTTTTCAAATAGAAATCTTGAGGGCAGAGAGGTTGATTTCTCTCACTTTATTCAAAGCTAGATTGAGAGTCAGATGTGAGTTACTCTTCATAAGGAGGATGCAGGGGTTAGCGTTCCATTAGTGGGGATGTAAGCATTGAATAACACTATTCCTTTAGTTTTCATTAGTTTTTCCAGCTTGTGTGTTCAGTGGTGACAATGCAGAATATATTGGAAGATGAAAACTGTGAGGCTAAGGCGAGACTACATGTGTGGCAGGCTTCTGCTGTTCGTGCATTTAGAGCAAAAATATATAAGCTATAAAAACAAAGTTGAATCTGAACTGCTGGATCTTTGATTGTTTTTGAGACCTTTTATTGCAATAAATGTGCTGTTTCACACAATGCCACCTAATCAAATGTTGCCTCTACTCCAACTTTGAATGGCATTGTGACAATTTTTGTAACTTTAGTAAGATGCTGGCCAATGCACCATAATTTAATGTTTAGTTTAAAGCCTTGCAATTTTCAGGATCTCTTATAGCTGTCATCGGTTATTTTGTGCAAACCACGCAGAGAATGCACTCCTGTTCATTTGTATCATCTCCTTTTCATGTGTTTAGCTTTGGCTTTTAAAATTTAAGAACAGATGTTAAAATTTACAATCCAATTGTCATTCCAAGGAGAGACTTGATGGCTCTGTTGTGTGGCATTTTCATCTGCAGTTTTATTTGAAAGCCCATGGGGACTATTGGAATAGAGGGAAAGAATGAGCTAAGAGCTTTTGTCACGAGCACTCTTCCAATGCTGATGTGACTAAGAATGGAGGGCATGTGTTCCAAAAACTTCCACATTATCTGGTGAATATGTGATTGTATCATACAAAATTATCTATGAAAATAATTTAAAGTGTCTGTATGTATATCTATAAACATTCCATTTAAAAGTCACTTCTCGATGCTGGGGAGATGATTCAGTTAGTGAAAGGTTTACCTTGCAAGCATGAGTTCATCTCTGGAACCCATATTAAGAACAAATCAAACAAAAACCAGAGTTGGTGGTAGATGCTTGTAATCGCAAAGCTGGGGAGGCAGAAACAGGCAGATTCCATAGCCTGCTGGCCAGCCACCCAGCCTAACCTACTTGGCGACTTCCTGGCCAGTGAGACACCTCAAAAAAGGTATATGACACCCAAGGAATGGCAGCTGATGCTATTCCCTGGTTTTCACATGCAAATATACACACACGTATGCACATGTGTGCGTGGACACACAAAGACACTCAAAAAGTTATTTCTGTTGCTCTTTAATTGGGGTGCAGGAGAATCACATTATTCATTTCCCTAGTGAAAATTATTCTCAGAAGATATACTATGCTGTGAGGTGCACGCTAACAGCAGGCAATCTATGCAGCGAGTTCTACTAAAAAAATACACCATCTGGAAAGAAACAGTTTTTGATAGAATGTGTATCGTTGTGATTGTGTTATCTGAGGTTAATGATGACAGTAACTGCATTGTCTAAGTAGTTTTCTAGTAGGAAATGGAGCACCATTTTGAAAAAGACATTTTAGATAGCTTTTGGTTAGGATTTCTGGCAATGCTTCTGTGTATTTTAAACTGAGAGGGACTGAACCAAGCTGTGGAGTTTTTCCCATATGCTAGAGAATCCAGAGGGAATGCAGTGAGTTGCGGAGGCTGGCATATTAATATGATGCAGAAACCTGTTCCTTAGATTAGCCATACAGAGCCGAGATGGGGGTCTATCCAGGTTCTGCAGTACTCTGTGCCTCACACCTGTGGCCTTTCACAAGTTATCTCCTCTGCTTGGAGCAGCCCCAACTTCCGGCTACAATTCCTCAGACTTGCACTAATGACGCCAGCCTTCAGTCCCGTGCCACAAGCAATGATTCTTCAGCCTTTAGAGATGACTAAAAACTTACATTACACCCAGCGTGCATATGACAAATATTTTTGCTTCTGCACTTACCATAGCTGTCATTGTGTTTGGGGGAGGGGTGTGGCTATGAGTGTTAGGATACAGGCAGCCCCATAGCCTGCCCCTGGGGGACTTCAAACTCTGACATCATCACCTGCATCCTCCAACAGGGGCATGCCAGATGCTTGGGCATATAAGAACCTGCCCCACCCCAGCCGGTCTCTCCTGATCTTTCTCCCTCTGTCTGTCTGTCTGTCTGTCTGTCTGTCTGTCTGTCTGTCTCTCCTTCTATCTGTCATGGGCGTCCTCCCCTTTTCTTCCCTCTTCCCACAGGAAATTTCCTTTCACACCAGATCTGTCCTGTGGCATCTTTATCATATATATTATTATAATGAGTAATGGCTTCATGAACAGCTTAGTTATTTATCTACTATGCTGATAAAACACCATGAACAAGGTAACACACGCACGTGCACACACACACACACACACACACACACACACACACACACACACACACACTTACAGTTTTAGAGGGTGAGTTCATGACCTTATCATAGTGGGTAGGGAGAACTGTAGCCTGCGGGAAGGCGTGGTGCTGGGGCAGTAGCTGAGAGCTTACATCTAATCCACAAGTTGGAGACAGAGAGAGACTGTGTGAGGCCAAATCAAGAATGAGAACAGTACATCTTGCAAATTAATGGGAGACCAAAATGGGAAAATTATACCTTGTAGGTTAATAGTTCTGTTTGCAATTAAGAATAAGCGCCTATTTGTCTTATGTCTTTTTGACCCGTCTTCACTGGATGTACTTGATCACATGTGGGCAGGAGGTATGCAGGCAGGAAACACAGCAATGATGCATGCTTGCCCCTGATTGGGCCTGATGGGAAATGCGGTGAATTATGGGGTTTACCTTTTTAAGCCTCTGCAAAGTGTGACTCTACTCGGGCCCATTTTTCTGGGGATTCAGTGGTGGACCTGGCCAGAGTTCATCCTTCCTGGCTAGTATTTAATTAAAACTTGCTTTGAATTTCTTTTTACATAGTAGTAGTGGTCTTATTCTCTACTGGTGGGATTAACAAGAGAGCTAACTGGGAATGATGAGGGCTTTTGAAACCTCAAAGCCCACCCCAGTGACACACCTACTCCAACAAGGCCACACCCACTCCAACAAGGCCACACCTCCTAAATTCTACTCAAATAGCTCCACCAGCTGAGCACCAAATATTCAAGCATATGGGCCTATGGGTTCCATTGTCGTTCAAACCCCTCACAATGAGAAACACCTAGCCTGAGTTTCCTGAGTTCCTCCCACGTCTTTGCTCCTAGAAGAGACCCATGCAGCTCTTTTGAGTGAATTAATGGCTTGGAGTTGGAATGAGTCTTGGGCGGTCGTCCTATGTTCATTACTGGCTTCCATATGTGGATGGTGACTTTGCTAGCATGTGCCATAGTTTTCTGGCTGCATTCAAGCAGAAATAGTGACTGTAGCGATTGTATTTACTTGAAGATGTCCTGGGCTGTGTGGGGGATTAGCCAATACAGTCAGAGTGACTTCAAAGATATTTCTACCTTGCAAAGAGTGATAGAGAGCACAGACAAGGACCAAAGACTGCATGCAGGGAACACTGCATCTATTGTGCTGACTTTAGCTAGCTACCACATCACAAATGGTTCTAATTTAGCACCAACCACGTGACCAAAGAGAATGATAATGAGGAGAATTACAAACTGTGGGAAGTAGAAAAGGCTTGGTGCTTCCCCCACTGTAGTCTCTGGAGTTGGCTCCTGTTTCTTAAAAAAAAAAAATGATCGCCACTTTCTAGGAGTAAGTGATCAAGGAGCAGGTGACTCAAGCAAACCTTCTGTCCTTTCAGAACCTCAGGCTTTTCTTTTCTATATGTAAAGTAAGAGGATTATGCTGGCTAATGTTTGGCTGTCCTTTGATTGTGATTTATTCATTATTCATAAGTAATCCATTGTAATTCCCAGCCCGTGTGATTTCCTGGACATCATTTCTAAGCCCAAACCTTACATAATGTGGCTTGATATGGCAAGATTAGCATTGATACTGGGTGGTATCGATAGATGACTTACTGCATGCTAGTCAATGTTCTGCATTAGAGACAGCAGGAAACTCAATCCCAGTGGCCTTGGTGTGGCATTGTTATTAATTCCTTTGCACATATGGGAAGTCCGACACTCAGAAAATGTGCCCTAAATCTTCTGGAACCCAAGTGAGAGAGTCAGGATTTGAACCTAGACATTCTGGTTTCAGAGTCCATGCTAACTCGGTTTAGAGGCAATTTTCTATACAAAGTAAACTTGGGTTATTTATTTATTTGTTCATAAATTGTTTCCCCCCAAATATATTTGAAGTTCTCAATTAATAAAAAAAATTTAATGTATAACATCTATGAAATATGAAAGTAATAAAAGGGGGCATGTCAGTGGATAAGGTTGATATGAAAATTCTCATGAATACTTTTCCTGAAGACATCCTTAATACTTGTTCTGAGTGTTCCAAGAGTGAATGGAGGTACTGGAGCAAAAGAGGATAAAAGAGGTGGGAGAGATTAAGCAGAGAGATAGAAAGAAACGGAATGGAAAAAAGAAAGAAGGAAAGAAAGGAAAGGAAAAGGATAGAAGGAAGGAAGGAAGGAAGGGAGGGAGGGAGCGAGGGAGGGAGGGAGCGAGGGAGCGAGGGAAGGAGAGAGGGATGATACAGGAGAAGGAAGGTGAGGAGGGAGCCAAGAGAGAATAGGAAGGAATAAGGAAAACAACACCTAGAAACCTCATTGATCTGATACAAAATTTAGAAAATAAAACACATTGTGTGCTCTGCAGAAATTATTTTGTAGGATAGAAGGATGGCATTTGCTACGTTAAGAAGTTAAACGAAACAGATCAAAGATGATTTAGTCACAGTAGGCATTCCCCTAAGCTTTAAGAAACAGAACTTGATTTTAGTCTTATCCTTAAAATACTATTTCAGTTACTTTACAAAATAGTATGGTCTTCTACAGTATCTTCTCTCTCCCTCTTTGTAATCACAGCCTTCTTTCGTCCTTGGCAAGACCGTTGACTCTCTGGGGCTGTTTGTGGCGCATTGTTGATCTGGGGACATGCCTGGCACTCATGAGGCAAGCATCTTATCTGTGAGTTTCAGAAGTTCCCATGTGCCCTCGTGAACTGCTCTGGAGACAAAACATCACTTCTGGTTATGCCACTCCCTCCTTGCCCTCAAGAATAAAGTAGAAGTTAACTTGAGACTGCAGCCTAACGTGGTCATGGGCAATTCATAGTCACGGTCCTGAGTGTTCTGAGGGATAGAGTCCTTCTTGTGGGGTTGGCATACGAGGAGACAGGAGGGATCTTGTTTCCCTTGTCCATTTCCCCTGTGAGGATACGAAAGGAAATCTCTTTGAAGCCAGGGTGAGAGTCCCTCACTAGGAATCAGGTTGGCTGGTAACGTCTTTTGGCACTTTCTAGTCTCCAGAATCCTGATGTGAGTGTTGTTTAATTTACTTAGTTTATAATATTTAGTTGATGTATTTGAGCTAAGTAGAGTAGTGTTTGGTGCCCGAAGGTCTTGGTTTAACCAGAAGGTCTCAGAGGGTTAGTCTCAAGTTAAGATCTGATGGAGTCTGTCTGAATAGCACTTAGGTCTGCTTGGCATCCATTGTCCCTTTATTGCCTTCTGATCATACCCGTCTGGGATATGACTATCTAGTCTGTGCCTGACATAGCAATTTATTCATTATGGAAACAATTTATCTGCTATATCAGATTTACAATAGAAGGAGGGTTGCTCTGCATGGATTATATCCTGAGTGACATGACAGGCTGGATTCAGTGACAGAGATACATTTTGTCACAGTGTCACAGGCCTGAAGACTGGAGGTGTGGGATGAAGGTCTCTGCATGGTCAGGTTCGAATGGGGGCCTTATCTCCTAATTTATACATGGTTCCCACTTACTGTGTCCTGTCAGAGAAGGATAATGAAAGGGAGGAGTAAATGATATGACGGGAGGAAAGGGAAGAGTATAGGAGAATATAACTAAAAGCCTCCTAGTGTCTCTGCCTATAAGACACAAATTCCATTATGAGTTTCTCTTCCTTATCATCTCATTCTAAGAGCAAGTGCCTTCAAAAGGCCCATATCCAAATGCTATGACCTTGGCTTGGGCCTTCAGTGTATGGGTCTGGAAGAATGCAAAAATTCCACCCATGATATTTAGTTTCCTCCTTTTGTAATGTGTTCACATATGCACATATATGCCTGCTTATTTTTTTTTAACACTGTAGGGAATATTATATGACTTAATAGTTTATAAGGTATTATTGGGAGAATCCCAATATTTCCTGAATATATTGTAGGGAATCAAAGGTAAAAATTTCTAAAATACCTGCATTTAACTATTTTGACATTTGAACTGAAAGTGAAAAAGCAATGCTGGATATAACTGCTAGTACTGTAGCCTGAATGAGAGCTTCTTACTACAGTCTTCTCAGCCACAGACTCACAAAGATCTCTCAGTGGCAGTGAGAGTGTTTTTAATAAAGAGGAAATCATGGCTAGTTAATATTAACTTTTGTTCGCCCTTTGAGTATACATCTTTGTAATGTTCTACTCAAGAAAATAAAAAGTAAGTGTGAAGCTCTTTTGATGCATAAACAAATACGAATTTCACTTCATATCTATAAAGTATCTCTTTTTTTTTTTTCATGGAAAAATAACTAACAGAAGAAATGGGCTTATTAAGGTTTCAGTATCTGAGAGATGGTTCCTCAGAATCATGAGCCTGTCATGTCAAGAAAGATAATTTATAATATTTGTTGTCAAAGATAACATTGAAATAATCAATACAAAATTGTAAATTTGGAAATGTGTATCTACCATTATGAGCAGAACACCATCCCAACACCTATTGGCATTTCTGATGAGTTAAGTGGTATGTGAATAATATGATTTCTCAATATCATAGAATAAAATATGTTAACATTTAAAAGATCTTCATCAGTCAGTGAACCAGAAGACCAATACAAGATGCTACAAAGTCACGTGTAGGGAGGAATCAGGCACAGTATGCTAGGCCAACACATGATTTTTTTTTGCTTATTTTTCTTTTCATTTTTCTTTTTCTCTTCTTTTTCATTTTTTCTTTTTTTTAATTAAACATTTTTATTCTTCGTATTTTTACACATATATACAATAAACTACCTATAGCAAGAAGAACCATTGCTTAGTCAGGAATTATATAAATGTTACTTTCTTAGTGTTTTGGCTATTTGTATTTGACAGCCTTGAAGAAAACATCTTTCCTCTCTTGGTGTGTCTAAAATTCTGAATTTTAGTGTCCCAGACTTACAAAGTTTATTTCTGTGGCTTCATATTCCTCACTACAACCAACCTGAAGGAAACAGCATTTTGCAGGTTTATAACATTAAGAAGAATATGGACAGGGGCTGGAGAGATGGCTCAGAGTTTAAGAGCACTGTCTGCTCTTTCAGAGGTCCTGAGTTCAATTCCCAGCAACTACATGGTGGCTCATAACCATCTATAATAAGATCTGGTGCCCTCTTCTGGCTGGCAGGCGTACATGCAGGCAGAACACTGTGTATATAATAAATAAATCTTGGACAACATTTTGAAAAGGCATATAGTGCTCCTTTGGTATCTGAGATAAGTTGGGTTTAAGACCCTAAGTTGGTAACTAAGTCTATGTTATTCTAGTTTTAAATACAAGATAGTGTAGTGTTTACACATGACCTACAAGTATCCTTTCATATCATATAAAACCAATCTCCAGATTACTTGTAATACCCGACAGAATACTATTGCTTTGCTGGTAGTTGGCATAGGATGGTGCCTAGGAAGAAATGAGCATTCATGTCATACAGACGCACTGTTTTGTTCACCAAACCTTCCACCCATTTGGAGCATGGATACTGATGGCTGATTATATTAAAATTATTTTCTCTCCCAAGTACTTATCTGTTCAACACCAGCTTCCTTTCACATACATTAGGCAAAACATTACATCTCTGCATATTAAAAGCAGGAAAATATAATAAGCCTAACATTTTTCTGTCACATAAGCATAAAAAGATTTAAAGGCTATGCAACAGAGCCATTTTTCTCACTACATTTGTGTGGTCTGCAAAAGGCTAAAATATAAAATATTCACGTTTTACTGTTCATTAAATTTAGTATGTTTGTTATTGACTTTAACTTCATTAGAAATAAACTCTTACTGACCTTTTGTGTGATTTATTTGTTAAGTATCAAAGATACCACCAATAGAAACAAAAGTCTCGGGTCATTGTCAATAATTATCAGAGAATGAAAAGGTCCTGAGGCCAAACACCCTTGTGTTTTAGAATGACCCATTCGATGTAATTTTGCTGATGACAATTTTTTTTAATTTACCTTAGTATTTCCCATCAGGATTTCCCATCACAAGAAGAAAATGAACTTTTAATCTTTAACCCGCACACGAGATACTTATTTTAGCACAGATAAATTCTGAGTGTAGGGGTTTGTTTGTTTGTTTGTTTTATACCAAGGGTCAAACCTCTGCTCTTACAATTGCTAAGCAGATCCTACCACTGAGTTTCCTCCTCAGCCCCCGTGTCATGTTCCTGTGAGAACTATCAACTTTTGAGTTGAAAAAAAAAAAAGAAAAAAAAAAAGAAAAAAAGGCAGAGGAGCCATAGACGTTTTTTTCTTTCTTATTAAATTGTATTTGTGGCATGATAGTGTGCCCTCAGTGAAGTGAGGGTGACAGATGGGCTAATGTGCTTACTCACTCTGCCCCAGTGTGGCCATACATATGCTGTGGACAGAGAAAGGTACAGCGCACACCTTCCTTCAAAGAATTCACTCTGGGGATGTTTCCCTGGTCCTTGATTCTAAAGTTGCCAAGTATGAGTCCCATTTTAGATGTCTGCTTTTCTTTCTCAGAAATCAAACCTCTCATATGACCTCAGTCACTTCTACACACACACACACACACACACACACATAAGATACATGATGTATAAAGGTGAACAAATGTCTTGAAAACATTTAAAAGCTAAAAGGAAAAGTGGATGAGTTTACAAGGTCACTTAAGCAGAACAGCGTCACGCAAGTGCATAATCACTTCTGCTTGGCTCTGTTGCCTTAGTCTGAGCAAATATGGTTTTAATTTTGAATACTACCTGTTTTGAAATGATTTTCCACCAACCCCCCTCCAAAAAAAAATGTAATGGATTTCAGATTTAAATTCAGTACAGCTTCAAGAAACATACGATATAGAGCCCTGGAAGGTAATGAAATATGAGGAAAATTTCAAAGCAGCCCGGCCCCCCAAGAAACACTCCATTTTGCATCTTGGCTGTTTTTCCAACCATGAAGGAGGTCAGTCTTGAAGCTGGTGTGAACAGGAGAATCCGTGGAGCTGGGTGGTATTCATTGTTAGCTTTTAGGTAGGTTTCTTTTCCTCCTCTCAAGAAATCTAGACCCAGAGCGCCTTGACTACAGGTTCTTCTGTACTGCATGCAGAGTGGGTGCTGAGCTGTTGTGCAGTCCTGTGGTGGAATCACTGCATCCCTCCTGTTACATCAACACCTTGGTAAGAAGTTTCAGATGTGAGGAGTAGGAAGGCATATCCAGCGGTGGACTTCAGTGGCCATCTCTGTAAGATTCTTATCTAATGGCTGGTGGGAATGAAGGCGGGGCTTTCCACTAGGAGGAGTCTGGATTCGGTTTATTAACCTTGAACAGATGTCAAATTCACACAGATTTACGACTGACGGGCAGCTCCGTTGCCAAAGGTGCTCAAACAATAGTGATGACATTGATGATAGATGGGAAAGACTCGTTT
Source organism: Acomys russatus (assembly GCF_903995435.1). Taxonomy (NCBI): domain Eukaryota; kingdom Metazoa; phylum Chordata; class Mammalia; order Rodentia; family Muridae; genus Acomys; species Acomys russatus. The sequence goes on along the minus strand of NC_067148.1, from coordinate 35,987,641 downwards.
TCAGCTACAGAGAGTCAGTTTAGATGCTGGAAGGAACCTTCTAGGATAGTTCTCTCTCTCTAAGGAGCTACCCAGAGCTGGAACATTGGTTTTCTCTGCTTCAAAAGCACACCCCTTCTCTGCTGGGCTGCTGGGCAAAGTTGTGTTATTTTATTCTTTTGAAAGGTCTATTAAAACCAGGCGTGGTGGCGCACACCTTTAATCCCAGCACTTGGGAGGCAGAGGCAGGTGGATCATTGTGAGTTCGAGGCCAGCCTGATCTACAAAGTGAGTCCAGGATAGCCAGGACTACACTGAGAAACCCTGTCTCAAACAAACAAACAAACAAACAAACAAAAGTCTTTTAGGATGAGTCGAATCTTTGTGGTTCTGGAGATTGAGCCAAGGGCCCCATGAAACCCAGGTGAGCATTGTGCCATTGAGCTACTCTCCCAGCACAGTCTTTAAATCTAAGACCTGCTCATATTGAGTAACTTGGCTAATGCACATGTCATTATGGTACTGTTATGTCATGAAGGTACTGGAGGCAGGGACAGAAAAGTTCTAAATGCAGGAGACAGAGAAAGAAAGGGAAGTGATACCAGGTGACATTAGGTTGAGACGTTGATAAGGACTTGATGACATGCAGTTTGTCCTTGTAATACCCTTAGCCTAGAAGAATAATGGTGGTTCCATCAATGTCTATGACTATCCGTCTTGAGAGCCTCTAAACTTGGGTCAACATCCCAATTCCACTACTAATTAACTAGGCATTGGATATCTGAGACCTTTGTATTATCTTCATACTTTTTTATACTAATATAAAATTATTTTAGAGTTGTGGTTTTCCTTGCTTAAAAAGCAGGCAGGAAAAACACTTTTTATTTGAATGTTCTCTCTCTCTCTCTCTCTCTCTCTCTCTCTCTCTCTCTCTCTCTCTCTCTCTCTCTCTCTCTGTATCTCAGTTTGTTGATACTCTATTTAGAATTTCAATGTTCTGCCCTTTTGAGGTCAGGATCTTCATGAAACACCAGAGGACCCCCAGCAACCCTTTGTCATATGCTCATATCCAAACACAACACCCTCAGAATCCACATTTACACTTTAACTCTGGGCATGTGGAGGAAGGATTTTTGTACAAGGTTGAGTGAGTAGATGGCTATGTGTAGGCCTGTCTCAGACAGGCAGGAAGCTTTATAAAGTGACAGGAAAGAGCCCAAATATGTATGAGAGGAAAGAGACTAAACAGGAATTAGAAGAATGAGATAAAACATGAAAGAGCAGAAAAAGATCAAACATGAATGAGAGGAAAGATACCAACAATGACTGAGAGGAAGGCTACTAAACATGAATGAGAGGAAAGAGACCAGACATGAATGAAAGGAAAGCAACTAAGCATGAATAAGAGACAAGAAACTAAACATGAATAAGAGCAAAGAAGCCAAACATGAATGAGAGAAAAAAGACCAAGTGGAGAATGAGAGAAGAGACTAAACATGGATAAGAGGCGTGACTCCAAACATTAATGAGAGGAAAGAGATCAAATACACTTTGATCTCTGTTTAGTAGATTTCATCTATAAAACTAAAACTCTAAGATAAAATCATGAATAATTTAAAGATGGTGACCTGAGAGCATTAATTTCAAGAGTGAGATCCCTTGCTTTCACAAGGGTTATAAGAAACCACAGTGACTGCTTCCCATATATTCTTGAGATCACCAACTCTTCCTTCGCCCTGCCCAAGAAGAAGTGCACATCACAGCATTGCCTGTACCTTCAAGAAGGAGTTCTTCATCTTCTTTTATTACCCAGACTTCTTTAGCTGGCCAGTGACTCCCATTGACATTGCCACAGAATAGACTGTAGTACATTTTGAGAACTGCATTTAATATGCTCTTCCACTATTTTAGATAGAGACTATTACGTAACATAGGTGCAGACATATCAGGGGACTAAGTGCCTAACAGAATTCTTTTCACAGAGCATTTCAGCTACATATGATTGTATTGGAAACACCCTCAGTAGGCTTTTCCTGCTTTTATAACATAAATCCTATACATAACCTTCTGTTGATCAATATTCAGATCTAATGTAGCCAGTGGTGACTCCACAGCAGAAGCTAAACAAGAGCCTGTCAATCCGAGGTCCCCAAAGTGAATGCAACCATGAAGCTGTGGAGCTCTGATTGTCCTAAGAATATGAGAGATCTGAGGTCATTCCTGGGTAGGTTTCTTTGGTTGGTTTAAGTAATACAAGTTTTTAAAAAGGATATCACCAAATTAAAATATGAGATAACAGGGAATATAATCAATGCCTTATTATTTGTGATTCTGGAATAGTATTTTAGGATTTGAAAAAAAAAAAAAGGAATTTGAAAAATTTCAGATAGAACTTTACCAAAAATTTGGCAATATTGTCTGCTAACAATATCAATATAACTATTATATATCGACATAATCACAACCAATTATAGCCAATTTCAATCCTTTTGACTAAGGGTTGAAAAGCATCCTGCAAATGAACAGGTGTGGGGATTCCTATACAGACTTCCCTTGTTTGTGTTCAGTGTCACACTTGATGACATTTTGTGGTCATGGTAGAATGGATTGTTAGGTTATCAAGAGAGGTGGATACAGTTTATCTGGTGATTAAGGTATTTAAATTGCTCTCCGAAAGGTTTGATACCAAAGAACTGAAAGTAAATGCATTGAATAACATAAAAAAAGCAAGAACATTTTTTGAAGTATATGGTTAGATATGGTTCGACTGACTGCAGAGAAGCTTCCCAGGAAAAAAGTAAGGACTCATTTCATCATCATATCAATTCTTTCACCAGAGGATCATTAAATGTGACCTCAAATATATTCCTCCTGCTGAATAGAATATGTACAGGAAAAAAATAACACCATTTTGTTTAGTATGTATATGAGGCTTTGCTACCTATTTATTGCACAGAGAGAAATAAACATATGGGGGCTGAGAGCATCTTTTCTACTACACATCACTTTAAATAAAAAACAGAAATGGAAAACATCTAATATCATGTAGTCAAAATGAAGATGTTCTTCAAGAAAAATAAGCATCTTTTTTTTAAAGATTTATTTATTTTATTTATTGTATATAAGTGCTTTATCTGCAGAAGAGGGCATCAGATCACATTACAGATGGTTGTGAGCCACCATGTGGTTGCTGGGAATTGAACTCAGGACCTCTGGATGAGCAGGCAGTACTCTTAAGCTCTGAGCCACACCTCCAGCCCCCAAAATAAGCATCTTTTGCTCTCAGTTCTTTGCCTTTTTTTATTTGGGGCTCTAAGCATGATTCATCTATATCATCTTTTTTTAAAGCTAATGTTTATTATTAGTAGTTGTATTGTGTTGGGAGAGGAACATATATAGGTCAGAGAACAGAGGACAACTTTCATTCTATTTTTATATGGGTTCAAGGATAGACTCATATCAGCAGGCTTGGGAGGAGCTTTACCTGCTGAGCCATCTGGTTGACCCTAGATAATCCTTTGGTCTTTCAACTCATTGGTTTAATTTGATATAAAATAAACTTTTCTTTATGTTTTTATGTCATGTCGCATGTAATATTTTGATGTTATTTACTTATTACTTAGCTATGGTACCTAGTACTCTTCCCTTCTCGTGATATTAAGACTATATATCCTTTGCACTTTTCAAAAGGACTCAAGGTGGCAAGAAACCTTTCTGAGTCTGGGCAGGCCATGGTATGTTTTCTTCCTGCCTATGACAAGTCCTCTTGTCTATTTCCAATGAATATGAATGATCTCACTTCCTGCTTGTACAGCTGAGAAGGAGTCATGCAATTCAAAAGAGAATGGGTTTCCAGTTCTCCACACTGACATCAGCAATTTCTTGCCTCTGTGAGAGTTGGCAGTCAAGGTGTAAGGTAATATGTAGAGAAGAAACCCCAACCTTGCACGAAGTTAACTTCCACTGCTGCTCTGATGTGACACGATGTTATCCAACTATGAAGCACTTTAATCCAGCTGTCTCCTTCTGTACTCAATATTTCCATTATTTAATAAGATGAGTTATTTGAAAGATCATTTATAAAGTTGCTAGAAATACCCTGACTTCAACCCCTGGAGACACCATGTGTTTTAGGCTTCAGATGCTGGGGAAAAAAACCGTAATAATATATATGAAAACATAATTACAGCCAACCTGTAGGTGGATCATAACTGAGCTTCCCTCAACATTTCTATCCCAAGCATTATGGACAATTTTTCACATTCTCTTCATTGAGATTGAGTCAGGGCTCAGTATTTACAGTATAAATAATTCCTTGGGGAGAAAAAAAAAAACCTGTCTTTGTAAGGTCAGGAAAATAACAGGAAGGTAGAACGTGACAAGAAGCATTTTACTCCTGTGGTGGGCTTTCAGTAAGTCCTAGGTAGGGTACTAGTGTTTAAATAACTCACTTATTTATTTCTTGTGCAAGAACTATTATATCATGAGCAACTCACACAATGCACACATTACTACCTAATTGTTAAGGCCACCCTGGGAGTAATTTCACTAAACAATATTTTTTTAAAGACTCAGAAATATAGCAAGAAAGTAAATTTCACTGTAGGAAAAGAGTGAAACTGGATCCTAACCTCTCACCCTGAACAAACTTCAACTCCAATGAATCAGGGGCCTTAAACATAAGACTTGGTACCTTGAAATTGTTAAAGAAAAAGTAGGGAGTTCATTAAAAAATATAGGCACAGACTCTGGAGAGCTGGATCAGCGGTTAAAAGTACAAGTGTGTGTGTGTGTGTGTGTGTGTGTGTGTGTGTGTGTGTGTTTGTGTGTGTGAGAAAACTTGGTTTTCTAAATATTTTGCCTATGAAAATCTTATAGGGCAAATCTTTCACAATAAAAACAAATCTCGGTGGTACGTGCAGTCTAAGCATACTTCAAACTCCTATGAAAGTAGGTTGACAGCAGCCTGTTCGAGGCTGGACCTGGCAAGGATTGGCCTGCAATTATGGTTGAACTGAAGCTCCACAAACTCTAAATATTTTTCTCCTTGACCAGAAGCTATTTGGAAGCATGTCATTCTGATGGTGAGAAATGCGAATACATGAAGGCAGGCCAAGCTCAGAAAGTACATCTCACGGCTGCCTGTACATCTTCATGACGCCTGATTGGCTAAACCCACTGCCTCCAAAGAGGGAACTGCAAAGACAGGGCAAGTGGATGCTGTAAAGACTAGGCTTACCTTCATGAGAAGAGGTGAATAGAGGAAAATGGAGCAATGGATCAATCCCACCTGGGCTTTCCAGTATCTTTCTTGCTAAACAAATATTCTAATATTCTACTCGAATCAATGTTTCTTTCTATTTATCCTTATGGAAATTCTCAATTTATGGTTGTGAGATTTTAAAGGGGGGGAACTGTCTTTTCTTCCAGAGTTGGGGCTAAATCTCAGGTGGCCACCTGCTTCAGGGAATAAGGAAACAATAAAAATCTAGTATTTTCTAGTGTTAAGAATGAGAGTGTAGCAGCAGAAAAATACAGCCTCAGCATAATTTTTGGATGCATGCCTGCTGAGTCCTGAAGTCTCCATGGACGCCCAGTACAAAGTGTTGCTGTGATACTTTATTATGTAGCATAAAGAACGCAGGGTTGGGTGATCTAACAGAGCCAGCTAGCTCAAAAAGGAACCATAGGCCCATATCATCCTTCTTCCACCTCATAGGAGAAACCAAGAGCCAAGTACTTCCTAAAATAGTCTCTTTGTGAATGGAATGCCTTTGGTGCTCAGGTCAGGAGCTGAAGAACAGATGCAGAGAGGGGTCTGTGTTTTTTACCTTATCACAAAGTTGATTGAGTAGTATGCATCTGAATAACTCACTTCCAAATCTCTCAGGGCATTAATTAAAAAAAGGTGGGCCTTTGGGGGATGAGGGCTACAATGCCGGAGTAATCGGAGCTCGGAAGCCTCTGGTGCAGTTGAACACATGTTAACACTCGGATGAAGCTATTTCTCTTTTCTAGAGAAGCAGTTCCATCTGTGGCTTAGTTTGGAGAAGGATTTCAGCAGTCCCCCTCCCCCTCTCTGCTCTCCCGACCTTTTAAGTAGTCTCCAGACCCCTCCTGCTCAGATTTGTTGTCAATCCACAACCCCAGGATAGGAAACCTTGACTGAAGAATTGTCTCAGTCATACTGGCCTGCGGTGAGTCTGTGGCAGGTATTTTCTTGGTTGCTGACACAGAAGGCATATCATACGGGCCCGTAACGTAGACGGAAGGTAACTGGACCTGAGTCTTTTTGTTTTGTTTTGTTTTGCTTTGTTTTGTTTTCGAGACAGGGTTTCTCTGTGTAGCCTTGGCTGTCCTGGACTCACTTTGCAGACCAGGCTGGCCTCTAACTCACAGAGATCCACCTGTCTCTGCCTCTCAAGTGCTGGAACTAAAGGCATGCGCCACCACACCGGTCTGGACCCGAGTCTTTAAGCGATCAGTAAGCAGCGTTCCTCTGCGGTTTCTGCTTTGGGTTTCCTCAGTGACGCGCTATAGACAGTACGATGAAATAAACCTTTTCCTCTCCAGTTTACTCTTGGCAAACTTATCAAAGCCACCAAGAAGCAAATTAAAACAGAAACTGGTACCAGAGAGGTGTGACATATTGCTGCCATGAACTTGGTCATGTTGACAGAATTGCGGCATGATCACAGGGCTCTGGTCAAAAGAAGTCTGTGAGTACACAGAGCTTAATGAAGTATTAGAGCTAGAAATACTGAGAGCGGTACAGAGTATGGAAGCCTGGGGCATGAAGTTCAGAGGGAAGTAAAGGCTCTGTGAGGTCGTTCATGGAAAATTTTGGATCGAAATCTGTGAGCATGAAACTTTCTTGCTTTACTCAGCTGCCTAGCTGAGGCCGAAGGATTAGCTGTGATTAAGAAGAGCTCAGGATCATGAGGGGCAATCTGGGAAGTATTCCCTCAGGGTCAGCACACAGTAGCTGTGACGCACGAAAAACCTATCCTGCATCTCAAGACAGTAGCCCAGCTTGGTAATGCCTAAGAGCCCCTCGCCCCACCCTACCCCACCACATAGTCCTGCTTTGGATATTATGAAGCTGCCGGACTGAAAGGGTCAGGGCGTGCACCTGAGGTGCAGCACTGTGAGATGCTGGGAGACGCCACTGGTGAAGGTATAGCCTTCTACCAGGAGAAGCCCCAGGACACTGAGGTTCTAGAACCATGTGGCACCCACTAATCACAACAGCAAGTGTGGACTGGAGTAGGCCTGAGCCTTACCAGGTAGGCTGTGTGTGCTGTGTACTGTGGAGCCAGAGGTAGAGCTGCCAAAGCCCCTTGAAGCTCAGAGGATCATGAGTGAGTCCGGATGCTAAACAGTAGTCTAAACCTCTAGACTTTGGTTTTGCTTAAGTGTGATTGTTTTATGTCCCAATTCTTACCTTTCCGAGCAAGAGAATAATTTATTTTTGATTTTACAGGTGCCCATAGTTAAGGTATTTTGTTTTTGAAAAAAAAAAAAAAAAAAAAAAAAAAAAGAACCTGGTATTTTAAGTTGTTGGAATGTTTTAAAGACTGGGGACTTTCGAAAAGTTAGGTACTGTATTTTATATTGTGACATTAACATGGCATCTTGGGAACAAACAAGAAATGACAAGTTATGGTTTAAGGTGATATCTTTCTGTATGAAAGTAGACAAGGTGTGAAATTCTCTGGTCAATTTTGTCATCAACTTGACATACCTGGGAAGGGGGAACCTCAATTAAAAAAATTGCCTCATTCAGATTCACCTATGGGCATGCCTGTGGGACATTTTCTTGATTGCCCTCTGTGGGGGATAGCATCCCTGGGAAGTTGTGCCTGTGCTGTATAGGAAAAGTAGAAGCCTGGGAGCAAGCCAGTAGGTAGCAATACTGGATGGTGTCTGTTTCAGTTCTTGCCTCCAGGTTCCTCTTCGAGTGTCTGCTCTGACTTCCCTCAGTGATAGACTGTGATGTGGAAATGTAAGCCAAATAAAACCTTCCTTTTCCAGCAGTTTTCAGTCAGCGTTTTACCATGGCAACAGACGCCATACTAGACCAAGACCCATAGGTGAAGGAAGATTGCAGCATGGCCAAAGTGTCTAAACATGTCTCCCCCACAAAGAACACAGAGTTCTTCGTTTTTATTTGCAAAAACAAAATGAAGACCAGAACAGTGTGTGTGGGAATGGCTCCCAGGAATGCTAGAGCAAACATGGAGCAATATAAACATTGGTCAAAATAATTTATTTTAAAAGCTAAGACATGTGAGAGATTCTGGATTCAGTACTGAACGTCAGCAGGGGTAGTTGTCAGTGTTTGTTCAATCTGCTTGATGGCCCATTCAAAACGAACTGTAGATGTCTAAAGTCTTTTATATAACAAAGAGAAAGAAAAGTGGTCATGCACTTACTGTGTGAAATTCATTTTTTAGTCTCCTTTATTCTAGATTGCACAAAAGACATGTTCTCTGTAAGGTGTGGTAGGGGCATAAGTCCAAACCATTTCCCCACAGTTCTCTGAATGTTGAGGGCTGCTGCTGCTGCTGCTGCCTGGAATAAGTGTGGTTTAAATGGACTTTCTGATTTTGAGGCTCTTGAAGTATGCGTGATGTCAGACATTAATAAAGAGCTTGTGATCCCAGAAGGATGGTGGAAAGGTGCCCACATTTTAGGATCAAAGTAGGAAAGTAACTGTCCTGGCTCAGAATGAGCTGTGATATGATTTGTTTATCATGGGGTACCAGGAGCAAATGCAGAAGGTTTAGTTACTAAAATAGCTGTTTTGCTTGTACAACTTAATATACAAATCCTGGGTTGGGCTGTGCTTTGGTCTTCTGCAAAAGCATGGCTCTTTATCAAATTCTCCAATGTGAGCCAATTCACAGATCTGAAGGTCTAGTAAAGAGCAGGCATGGATGCTCTAAAGCAGAGCCCTGTGTCAACTTCACATGAATGGAAATATGAGTCTTCATTGGGTCTCCCTCTAGAAGGCTTGCAGCTGTTGAAGAAGACCATTCCAACAGGGTTAGGGCTTGGGCAATCCAGTCTCAGACAGCATCGGGAAATAAACTTTCACCATATTAAAAAGGCCAAATGGTAAAATAAAACTTGACCTGAGTTGGATTCACTGTAGACTCACCTCTAACTCCATTCTACAACTATGTCTCTAGTAACTAAATATGATTGTACAAGTCTTTAGAGGTATTCTATATAAGGGCTATGAATAAAGTCCTAATTTCTTATCAATTAGAAAATATATAATTCTGAGTAGTAGAAGCAATAGAAAAGGCAAATTTACCATTCCTCAGTAACAAAGAAACAAAAATTAGAAAAATTCCAAAGCATTAGAAGCATTAGAAAAGAGGCACCCAAATTTCACTCCACTTATAAAAAGGGAAACATCAAAATCTTATAAGACATCTTCTATCTATCTTGACATAAGCTTTTAGATTAAAGACAAAAACAAAAAACCAACCAACTAACCAACCAACCAAAAAAACAAACAAAAAAACAGTACACGGGAGTGTATAGAGTTGGTGGCTGGCCTTACATTCAATTTTTGAAAAACGTTATAGCAAAATAGACATTTGATGCTGATGCAAAAACCCTTAGGCTGTCTACTGCTTCAGAGCACACTCTACAGAGCATTAAGATGTATTCAAGATCTAAGAAGTCAGTCTAGGAAAGTCACGTCTCAAAGGAACAGGAGTTAGAACAAGCTCAGTAGTATCTGTTGGAAACTGAACAGAAAATATGTAAATGCAAATAATTCTTTTTTATATGACATTAAATAATAAAAACCAAGAAGACCATAGCACCTTTTTTTCAGAACTTTCCCTCCACTTCTCACTTCCTACCCCAAACCACTCTTTGCTCCAGCAGCTGAAGATAGAATTTTGAAGCTATACTCTCACAAACCACCCAACATTACTAGCACTTTCCACAGAACACAGAGGCCAAAATTATTATCTCTATCTATTTTCATTTGAGAAGATTAAAATCCTATAGAATTAAGACTCAAACAATTAAAGTAAAAATTATTCTGCTAATAAAATATAGTTGACTGCATTGAGAAATTTAAGAAGATAATATTAGATATAAGGATTAAATTATAATTTACCAAAAGAATAATGAATGCAGTTGAGAAAATACAGTTGAGAGAAAAGAAAAAATTTAGAATATAGTGTCAATCATATGAATAAAACAGTTTTTTAAAAGCTAGAAAGAAATAGTTGGAATGAAAGACAAGTAGTGTGTGTGTGTGTGTGTGTGTGTGTGTGTGTGTGTATACTTTGAGTCCCAACTCATATTAATAAAAACCCTGATAAAATATAAATAGCATTTAAAAGCATAGTTTTCTGCCTTCAGAAATAGCTAAAGATGGTCAGGTAAAAACTATTGAGCAACCAATAACTGAAACTCTGAAAAACCACATGAATCAATTCCTATAGAGATGGCACAAGCAGACTGTTTCTAATAGAGTCCATACTTGGAAGTATGAGAGCATAAGACACATTTCCTGATTTGTTCTTTTAGCCTGAGAAAGGTACAGCTGTAGACACATTGGTAGGAAAATGACAGTGATTTTGCTTAGAACAACCAGAGAGTTTTACCTGGGAGAGTTATCATTAGTAGGGAAAATAATATTCCTGGGTAAGCCCAAAGTCAGAGAACAGCCAACTGTTCGCTTCCAGTTCTGAGTGACATTCTACACATAAGTGGTTGGAATCTTACCAGCACAGAGTAGCCCTCAAACAATTCTCATTTAAACTTTGAACAAAGTCTTAGGGATACATTTGCAGTCCATGTCCAACCAAGGTAAGTGCATGGTAAAACTCGCAGGCAAAAACTCTAAAATAACTATAAGATCAAAATATAGCCCTCTTCTGTCATGCTTCAGGTTGATTAAAAAAGAGGAGACAGAAAAATGATAAGAGCCAGAGGTAGTGACTATCTGAAGCAAAACAGAGTTTTCCAAGCATGACAGGCCTACTGTACATCTTAGCTCACAGAGCTGTGACTGCATGCACAGGAGGAAGTTGGTCAAAGTCCCAGCCACTCACAGTCGCTCAACCATAGGGGATTTGTAATTGATGTTTTCTGGAATAGAGAGTCTATTTTGTGGATATGACCACTGATAAGCAACCCATAGTCCAGTAGATGGTTCAATACCCAGGCATCTATAAGTTGCATTTAAGAGGACCCAAAGGGTTTAATAAAAAGAGCACGTGAAGTTGGGACAGAAAAGTAGAGTGTGTTGGGGGAGGGGGGATCAAGATGAACCAGGATGTGTAGGAATGGTAGTGGATCTGATCAAAACTCATATATGTTATTATCAATCAATCAAATAAAAACTGGGACTGAAGTAAAGTTTCTAAGGTGACAGAACAGAGAGGACAGAAGAGAAGCCCCAGCGACAAGATAAATAAGCAGAGGAAACCCATCTTCAACACAATAGGAAGAAAACAACATAAAGAGCAGACATACTGCGATGACTTGTCAGGTAAGATTACAAAGGAAGACAACACATGTAAGCAGACAGGCTTTATGTGAGGGAAGTGTATGGGGGGAGGATTAGAGACCCTAAGGGTTAGAATTTTCAGAAATATAATGAAAAATAGACTCACAGATTTGAAAGACCAGCTCTCAAACAAGCCGGCACAAAGACGAAATCTTAGTCCCATCAAGAAAAGGATAACAAATTGCATAAAAGTGTGCGATAGATCAAAGGTCTCAGAAATTACGGAGCTGGAAAGAGCAGCATCTTTTATGTGCTGAGAGAAAACTATTTTCCAATATTACTTTCAGAATAGAAGACCAGAGTGTATATTCCAAAGAGATCTACCTATTACCAGGAAAACTGAACAAAATGATCAATTTGGACCCATTTCTTACAGGAAAGATTAAAGATTGTAAGGATTAAAGACGATAAAGAAAATGCTTCAAGACAACCCCCCCCCCGGGAGAAAATGTAAAATAACTTCCAAGCAAAAAAATTGAGATTTGTATCAAATGTCTCAAAAACAACACCCAGTTTGCCTGATAATAGAAGAGCCGTCCCCAGGACTTCAAGAGTTGAAAATGGAACCAAGAACGGTGAATTTGGTGATGCCATCTCTCAGCTATCAGCTCCGAGGAAAAGTGGTTCTGAATGTTCAGAGAGCAAGGCGTATTGTACTCATGATCCTGTCTTTAGGCATCGACTGTAGAATGTACTTCAATTACATAAGAGATGGCTTTGAAAAACAGCAAAAGGACAGCCATGATCAAAGGGCTACTGTAAAGAGACTCAAACAAAGCGAAGACAGGCATACACTACAGAATACATACTTCATATTTTCTTGTTGCCTTGACATAATGGAATGTGAACATTAAAATGGGGAGGAAAAAATCTAGAAGGGAAAGGGAGTTTAATAAACCTATTGTTTTATAACCAACCCATTATGAGAATCATTAAAAGCTAATACAGGAGAAAATGAACATTAAGAAAAGGAATCAGAGTAAGGATGATTAAAAGTAATAGATATAAATTATTTGCAGACAAAAAAAAGCAAACTTCCTTAGTTACATCTGGTGATAAATGTGCATAATCCCCTCCCTTTTATGGGATGAGGCACGTGAATTACCAGAAGCTAAAGGATTGAAACTAGCCTTAGGAACAATAAGAAAATGAGGCGAACAATAAAATCTTAAAATACAAAAAAGTAAAGGAATGGTAGAGAGAGTAAAGCTATCTCTCCTCTGTCTCTCTGTCTCTGTCTGTCTCTCTGTCTCTGTGTCTCTGTCTCTCTCTGTCTCTCTCTGTCTCCGTCTCTCTCTCTCTCTCTCTCTCTGTCTCTGTCTCACACACACACACACACACACACACACACACACACACACACACACACACACACAGAGACACAATAGATACCCACCTTAATTAAATGGTCAATTAACAGTGACAGTAACTAAAGCCTGTGCCTCTTGATACTGCGCACTGTGGAGCTGGTCCCATTTTTATTGCATTTCTGCCAACAAGATCTGACTGGAGTGTAACCACAAGGAACCCTCCTGTAAACACAGACTGACAAGACAGGATATACAATTCCTCATCTGAATTTTTCAATATTAATGTCATGAAAACACAAAGAAAACAAAGCCCCTCTTAAACCATTGCAAATCAAATATGATTAAAAAGATCAAAGAGGTGCGCACAGTGAATCATCTTGGACTTTCTGGCCAATGTTCTGAAGCTTTTACAATAGGCTAGTGATATCTGAGTGAGCTCTGTGGAGTGAGACGATGTGCCATTCATATTAATCTCCTGATAGTGATAATTTTAATCTGAATGCTATTTTTAAATAATTGCTACGTTTAAGGTAAAGAAACACTATACGCACAACTTTCCCTTATGTGATTAAGGAAAGAGAGAAAGAGAGAGGAGGAGAGGAAGAGAGAGAGGAGGGATGCAGAAGTAAAGGAGAAAGAGAAGGCTAAGGAACAGAAAAAGAAAAAAGAGAAGGATAAAAGGCTTAAGGGTATCAGGATGATTTTGTGCCATTTTTTCAACTACCCTGACACCACATGTTGGCGAGGATGTGGAGAGAGAGGAACACTCCTTCATTGCTGGTGGGGAATGCAAACTAGTACAGCCACTTTGGAAATCTATCTGGCGCTTTCTCAGAAAAATGGGAATAGGGCTTCCTCAAGACCCAACTATCCCACTCGTTGGAATATACCCAGAAAATGCCCTACCACACAACAGGGACATATGCTCAACCATGTTCACAGCTGCTTTATACATAATAGCCAGAACATGGAAATAGCCTAAGTGTCCCTCGGTAGAAGAATGGACTAAGAAACTGTAGTATATTTACACGATGGAATACTACTCAGCTATTAAAAACAAGGAATTCCCGAAATTTGTGGACAAATGGATTGATCTAGAAATTATCATGAGTGAGTTCACCCAGAAGCAAAAAAAGACAAACAGTATATACTCACTTATATCAAAACACTAGTCCAAGGGATACGTACTATGAAAAACTGTACTTACCAAGAAAGTGGGTCAGAGGAGAGGACATCCTATTGAGACTTTAGGCAAGAGTAGCAGGGAAGAATAGGGAAATAGTAGGACCCACAGAGTCCTGGAAACCTACAAGAAGAACTTTATGACAGGCAGATCTGGGTCCTTCCTCCTCAAACTAAGGCACCAGCCAAGGAGAATATAGGCATTAAACTTCGAACCCCTACCACGACCTAGCCGACAAACATGATATTCTCCACCGTTGAGTGGAGAGTGAGATCTGACTCAGACACAAATCCGGGTGCCCCTTTTCTGACCATGTCCCCTGAACGGGGAGGCCTAGCGGCACTCAGAGGAAGGATAGCAAGTTACCAAGAAGAGACTCGATATTTTAAGAGCATATATAGGGGGAAGAGGTCTCCCTTAATCACAGACATAGGGGAGGGGAGAAGGGGGGAAGTGGGAGGGATGGAAGAATGGAAGGAAACAGGGGAAGGGCTAACAATCGAGATGTAATATGAATAAATTAATAAAATGAAAAAAAAAGAAGTATCAAGATAGAGAAAAAACTTTAAATTATTTCTACTAGGGAAAAGTAGCTTATAATAGAAAAGGAATTTGCACGATGTAAGTCTTGAATGGTGCCTGGGTGGTAGTCATAACCCTGTGTCCATGTCCAGTCACTTATCAGTTAGGCCAACAAAGAAGATGGATTGGCTTGGCATAGCCTGTGGATAACTGAAAGTTTAATCAGGGATGCTTCTAATAAATGCTGTTACGTTATGTGATCTTCACATTTCAAAAAAAAAAAAAAAAATCAATGGAGCCATGTGACTTGTCAGATAGCTACTGATTGGGTAGTTGTTTTTCTCTCTGAGGAGATCTCGGGGAAGCGATAT